>NC_079476.1:9057263-9662974 GCF_026230105.1 Diorhabda sublineata
GCGTTCCTAAGTGGATAGCCGTATAACGCCCTTTCTGAAATTGAAGAAGCGTCCTTACAAATTAGGCGAACGGATCCAAAGATGAATAAGTAAGGAAGAGTCAGAATTTTTAATCTTCTAAAGAAGTCCCTGTAGTTAGCCCTGCTGTTAATTTCGAGTAAATATCTAGCAGCTCTCCGTGAGTAATCATCTCTTTTCGCATTTATCTCTATAATTATATTAGACCATTCTATCTCTTGGAACTTACAAGCAGCCTCCCTGTTTGTAAGTTTCAAGTTCCTATTTTAGAGTTTCGACCTCCTTAAATAAGTTTCCTCTAGTAAAGCTAGAATCTTTCTTTACATTGTCCATTTCACTGGTAGACGCAGGCTCTCGTGGCGTTATTTTTAAAGGTGTTAAAGGTGAGTTGGTATTGTCTATTTTGATAGCAGGCGGCCACAAGTAAATTTTTTTGTACACTAATTTTGAAATTGCAGTGCAAACTGTCCCTAGTTCTCAGCATTGGGAAGCATCGTATAAAATCATTTGTTATTAGTTTTTCTTTAACGTAGTGGGCACGGTGCTTTGCTGTATATGGAGGCGGAATGCTGGACACTAACACGTTATTACAATCCTCCTTTGTAGGGTTTATATGAGATGGGGATGAGATAATTTCAGGAGATGAAAGAACAATTGTATTTTCGTTTTTTGTATGGTCCTCTGTTAATAATACTGGTAATTTTCATTTTGTGATTAGAACCATTAACTGTCAACTAAATCAACAATTCTATCATTATGTGAAATTATCGTTGAATCATATTTGTCTGCGATGTTATTTGTTATTTAAATGAATAATATACTCGTAGGTCTTGTGCTTCGGAGTATCCTTAGGTGTACAATTAAAGTTCGATCAAATGTATCGATCATATCGTTGAACTGGTAGGCTTTTCCGTATTTGTAAAATGCATCTATAACTGTTAGAAACTATCCATTAGCTAGAAATAAAAGAAAGTAGAAGTAAAAGATTTCATCGTGATTCGTAGGTGGGGGTGTGACCATTAATTTTGGTTTGGGCGGAAGTCTATCTTATCCATTTTTTTTGAAAGACAATTTCTTTTCTCAAATTTGGTCGATAATATTGTTTATTCATTTGAAGCTCTTTTGCTGTTATTTATCTATGATTAATTATACCCTGGTGGCATTTTTATAAGTTCTTTTTGCTGTTCTTCTAAACTTACTCCTTCTAGTTGTACGTTACATTTCAAATTCGCCTGTATAGTTCATCTTTGTCTCTTGTATATTGTATAGTTCATTGTCTTTTGAAAACTAATTAATTTTTTATTGCCTAACTTTCACAAAAATTTCAAAAGTATACACAACTGATAATATAATGAAACTAAGACTAAAGTCAGACTGAGTTCGATGATTTTGTTTTGACTGGACCTTTAATTGTGGCAATGCTAGAGGTCGATGAAGATAAGCTGGTTGCTTCTGGACCAAAAATTATTTCTGGATCGTTCTGGAGTTGATAATTGTGGTGAATTATTACCCTTTTGGAAATATCGGATGTTGTTTCCCTCTTAACTACATGGTATCGTGATTCGGTTATTCGGTCTCAAAACCCTTATAGTTGAGCCTAAAGGCTTTTATAAGCCTCCTAGGAATGTAGTTAGTGCCTGTTGTCTGAAGAATTCCATTTTGCGTTTTCTTATTTCTAGGCTTTGAGTGTGAAGTTCAATAAAGTTGGTAATACAATTTACATGCTCATAAATCTGCAAAGGTGATTCTTGTAGCCCCTGTCGAAGGTTAACTAAATCTCTAGTGAGGGAATTCTCATTTATTTGGTATTCAAAGTTCTGATCCAAACTTTGTATTACAGCTTCCCATGTTTCACAACAATAAATAGGAATTACTTTTTTGGCACTAATAGTTAATTCACTCAAAATAACATGAAAAAGTATTTTGTCCTGAATATCTGCTACATTATTTTGGTTATAATAATGATTCACTGGTGAAGTCGAAATCTTGATAAATAGAAATAGAAATTGGAGTGTTATAACGATTTGAATCGTTAATATTTGATTTACTTAGATAATTCGATCATTCTAAATCTCCTCTACTTATGTCAAGGTCTTCTATGCTTGGTAGCGTGTCATTAATACTAAGGTCTGAATCGGAAAATTTGGAGGCAAAGGAGTCTGACATAAATAAAATGGCTTACAAGATACAGATGATGTTAGTATGCATTCCTGATTGTTTTTTGTGTTCCAGGATGAAATATCTTGATGATTGCCCTGAAGCTGATTTTTTCGGTTGTAGAGGATAGACGTTTGAAATCGAGAGGATCTCTAAGGACTTTTCTACTATTCTACTAACTGCGCCAAATATGAATCGTCTCACTTATATTAACTAAACATTCCACAAGAAATTCAAAAGTGTACGCAATATTATAACAATATAACGACTGAGTTCTATAATTTTGGTTGAATTTCTATAAAAAATATTGATGACCTGACTTCAAATGTTCCATTGCAAGTTTGGTCTATCTTTCATTTTACTGGATTAACAAAATCGGCATTAGGTATAATTTGGTTAGTCTTAAATAGCATAATTAATTTGTTTATATTGCTCAAAATATGTCGAGTGAACAAAGACAGCTTCAGATATAATTTGTTTATTCTAACGCTAAGAAATTCTGATATATTTTCTTTAGTCTATCTTGAAGAGGTTCATAACTCTTATCTTTTTCATATTTCAGAGTGGCTACGACCACGAGTGTGATTTACAAACAATATTCATAAAATTTCTTGATTTTTAATGATAAAAGAAATTAGTTTGTTTGTGTTTTCATGTGATTCTTGGACTTTCACACAAAAATACTTTTAATCACTTATGAGAAGGAAGTTTCTCAAATACGAGGCACTTTTTGAAAAAATAAGTATCGTTTGAGGCAGAGATATTCTAGTTTAATTAAAAAAATATGTACGTTGATGTATCTTCGACAAATTCTACTCACTCACTAGTAAACTATTTCAACACAACCATTTTGTCAATTTTGTCGTTTCTTTAATGAAAACAACACGCTAGATCAGAATTATGAGTAGTATGCTGAAGATGTTTCCAACCATATCGACTTGAATAATGCCTTTACTTAGTATTTTTTAATATTAGATCGGAGCATTCTCAGAAGCTCACAATAAGTCAGTTTATCTAGCTAAGAAATTCACGTCTCTCATAGTACTGAAAAAGAAAACACAATTGCGTACAAAATATTTCTAGAGAAACTGGATTATTAAGTCACATTTTTCAATTAAAATATCAATAATGACAGAAAGACGGTCGCTGAGTTCTTCTCCGAGCAAATGGTGCAGCCATCACTGCACGTCATATCTCACTTTCGAACTATATTATCATTTATAATGTTTTCTCCGTAGACTGCATAGAAATCAAGAGAAATATCTCACTTTTAGGCTTCTACCATGTAGACAGCAGATAACAGACTATAATGCACTGTCGGTAGACAAACAGATAGATTTTAAATAGTTACCTTCAACCATATGCGCTGATGAACAATCTCGTAATGACGTCTGTGTGTTGCAGTCCGCTAAGATACAAACACGGCATTTAAAAGTGGTACTTACTTAAAAACCATAGTCATTTATTAAATACATCCAGTGTGTTTATGAACTAACTAGCTTTTACCCGCGGCTTCGCTTGCATCGAATCCATTAAATAAGTATCAGAAATCATTATAATAGAAATATTTCAATATGATAACATTCCAGGAGTTTCATCTTTCCATTTGAGTGCATAGCAATATTGACATTTTTCATTCATTGAGCCAATAACACTTAGAGGATGATTGTGATATTCCATTGTAGGGTCATATTGAAATCCAGTATCATTAAATACGGACCACTTCTTACACATGAGATTTTCACGGCGAGTGGTATCCATTTCTGGTCGAATAATTCTCCTAGCTAGTGATTGTTCTGGCGTTTCTATCGCTCTTCTAGCTATCCGCTGCTGAGCATGTTTTTCTAAAAGACGTTGGGTCTCAGCAGCTCTCAAATCACTTTGTCGCCTTGCTTGCTGTTGTCTTCTCAGCTCAGTATGTACCGAAAATTCTTGATTTTTGAATTTTTAAATAATGTAGATTTACGCTTCCGAGACATTTTGTGGACATACGCTTTCAGTGACAGTTCAAAATAACAATGGTACCTAACCTCAAAAATTCCAAACAGCTGAAAAAAATAGCAAAATGTTAATATTTGTTGACAAAATATTTTTTTATTTTTTGATAAAAAGTATACTATATTACTTCTACTTACCTCCCAGAATATGTATACAAAGTTTCATGTTGATTCGTCAAGTAATTTTTGCGTGAAATCGTTACAAACATCCGCGCTTTCACATTTATAATATTAAGTAAGGATGTATTATGCTTTTTTGATTAGATGTTTAACTTGTACTTCTTTTTTTTGTCTAATATGAAAAGCCGATGAGGAATTACTCATTTCATCTTCCTAACGCTTTCCTATTATTTTCAACCTACCACATGGGTTTTCTGGATTATCACCGATGGTATTTCGGATGATCGTGATACCTATAGCATAGATATGGCTTCTTAGACACTAATGATATTTGACATCAATTCACGTAGACACTTTTTTGCGAATAAATTTAACAAGATATAATAGCTACACGTCTCGTTACACCAAGAATTGGTTTTGATAATCCCAGTCTAGCGAGCTTATCAGCTTTTTACCCCCGTTCTTCAAGATTATTCGATTAAGCGAGTTACGTTTTTATGAGCACATTGTTTAATTGATTTAGCTTGAATAACTTCAATTTTTTCGAACATACACTCTTGAAAGTAGATAATTTGATATGAATGAATATATAGCAAGCAAAGTTTTGCCTCGAGATTTACTTATGACTTATTTGCAGAGCTATGTCAAATTACCCAGAAATGAAATATCATATGAACATGAAACAACAATATTTTATTATCACATCTCAATTAAAAGATTTTCTTAACAATCATCATCTGATTTTACACAAGTCAAAGCAACACTGTCCCAAATTTCTCCAGATGGACAGCTGAAGGAAGTACCATGTCCATGAATACAAAGGAAGTATTTCCTACAGTTAGTAGGGTCTTCGATATACGTTCCATCAGGTACTATCGTACAATCACTGTCTGGTTCTAGAAGTAATAAAAAAAACATTAGATAAATTGAAGCATCAATCTATAAGTACATGAGGTTTATATTTAATAGCTATTTGTGTAACAAAGGAGGAAATTGCTACTATTCCTCCCGAAGATGAAGTTGGGAGAAAAAGGCACTTTACTCCAAAGTCATTTTTAGATAATTTATGTACGAAACTAACAAACACAATAAATTAAACAACGAAAACTAAGAAGTGAGAGCTGAAGCCAACCAATTTTTCGTTATATTTTCATTAACATTATTATTCAGCTGTTGTCCCCAAGTTCTCGTACTTGGCTGATTAACTTCAGTGACTCCCATAATTTGGTTCGAAATTTTTCGCATTTTTGCAAGACATTGCTACACACATTCTGTAGCGATATTTATAGACTTCCAACCTCCATGTTGCTTTGAATCAGAATTTGCAAGTAAACTCGCCGAGGTTCTTCTTAAACAATGCCCGGTATAATTTATGATATTAAGCAGTTTTACAAATAATACAATTTTTCTAATAATTATGGCAATAGTATTTTTTTCAACCATTTGTGTGATACATTTTCTTTTAGACAGACAAATAAACGCGTCTGATCTGATTTAGGGCGTATTGACATATATTTTCTATAAATATAAGAGCCCTTTTATGACGTCACTTCGCTTCCTACAATGGGGCCAGGAAATGTATACTTTGAAAAAAAAAGAGTCATAAAGATGGTTAAAAGATCCGATACGTAATGAATTCATTTCTAATGATGAAGATGAAATTTGAAATGAAGTCGAAGACTCTAAACCATCTCTTTTGATAGATTGATTGTTACTGACCAAAAATTCTCAAAACAAAAGTACAATAGAAGAGCTCTGTCATAAGAAATTATTAGTTTAATCTTGATTAATAAAGATAGGTTAGGATTTATAAGTTTTTTATTCAGTCCGTTCGCTTTCAATGTACCTTGAACTTGGAACTTTCAGACTTTATTGATAAGTGCCTGAAGATAATAGAAAGACGGGAAGAGCGTGCATATACGAAAGTGATTCGTAGTAAGAGTGACTTTTCTCCACGGTGATTAAATTATTAGTTTTTTATGATATCTGTCAAAATTCATAATAATTTTGACAAAGAGATTAATTGTTACCTTCTTAAAAATAAAACTAACCTCGATGTACGATAAAGATGGCAAAAAAATTTCGAAACTTGATTGAATATTATTTTCAACGTAAAAAACCAATTAACAAAACAATATTATTCTGAAAGCGCCCATTTCATGAAGTGATTTGTAAACAATTCTGTGCATTTAGAAATAACCATATTAATACGGTTGCTTGCTATCATTATCTTCATTAAATAGCAGCCAGTTGTTTGTTTATCAATGTAATCCTTCAAGTGAATGTAAGGCACACATTATTCAAGAAATCTCTTCTTCCTCGTATAGCATAGCCAAAACTTATCCAAAAGATATGATCAAATCATATATAGGTTTGTCAATCCCGTTTTTCCTCAGCTATATATTCATAAGTAAAATTATATAGATCACTCTATCTCTCTAACTTTTATTCCAAACTCACTGCAGGCTAAAGATTCTATTGTGACCACTTTCTTCACTTCCTTATCCTGGAACCATTGGAAGGTAACTCTATTCTATTCTATTATGACCAATTTCGAAAATTGGTCATAAAAGGTCAGTTGGTCTTATTAGTCAGTGCTAGAAAGTGCTAGAAAACAAGAAAGTTTTTCTAGGTCATTGAGAAATGTCAACACCTCATTCATGTAAGAAATAAAAGTCACCTTTGCGCGATCGAGAAGCATACGTTGATAATTATTCAGTTTAAATACTTGGTCAGAGAAATTAAATAAGATCCACCACATCAGGGTAGTGGAGACTTGCGCACAACTCTTTACTATGAATCAGACGGAGTGGGAGGAATATTATTTTATATAAAAGAAACTTGGTGTATTGAGTATGAAAAGTGTGTTAAAGTGTTAAAAAGCTTGAATTATAATAATTTTAATATTAAAATTAATTTCTATGGTAATTATTAATTGTTATTAATTAATTAACATCGCCCAAATCCCATACACTTTGACTTTCACTTATATTAAAAACAGATCTTATTTTTTTGTCCATTGACATAACATATTCCATAGTATTACAAATTTCTTTTCTATGAAAAATATATATCTCCCATTCCGTCTGATTCATAGTAAAGAGCGGTACGTAAGTCTTCACTGCCCTAATACAATGAACCGACTAAAAGCATTTGCGTTAAGTCAATGAAAAATTAATTTTTTTTAATATTAAATTAAACTGACCAAATATCTATGTTAGCTGACCACTTATCAACGAATGCTTCTCGATCACGTACCAACTGACGTTTTACAGCCAATTTTTGTCTTTCCAGATGGTATAATTGGACAATCGATATTCCACACATGGGGTGCTAAGATTCCATTGAAACAAGTGCCGTAGAAAGAGCTTTTTAAAGCTGATAAACTCTATTCTGATTTTACTTCAACAGAATGTGTCCTTCTCTGTTTCTCCAATAAATGTATACATGTCGACTGATGTACCCTGTAAATGCTTTTGAGCAATTTTACCAAAAAAATCTCCATAAATGCTCTAATGAGATGTAAACATAGCATTTTATACAGATGTAAGCCGTCTTGCGATCCTTCTTTCGTGGATAAATACGTATTGATATCTAGTTAACCTAGACCAGTTCCATGCATAAACAAAATATTGCGTTACCATAGCAACGAAAATAAACCAGAATAAAAAAAAAGGAAAAAGATGTGAATTGTGAAAATCGAAAAATTGTAGTATGGAGCCATCATCAAGTAGCTGTATTTAAAAGGGTTAGGAGGTAAGCAGATTTAATAAGATATGCTTAATAACCTTGGTGATCAATGTACTTCGTATGCGACCGTGAAAAATTGGACCGCAAGCTTCAAAAGAGGTGAATTTTCCACTGAAGATGATGACCGATCGGGAAGGCCAGTTTCTGTGTCAGTCACCGAAAATATCGATGTAGTTCATGACATGATTTTATCAGACCGTCTAATTGGGCTAAGACGGATATCTGAAGTACTGAAATTTCATACGAATGCGTTCATCATATAGTTCACGTCTATTTGGACATGCAAAATGGATCCTCAAATGTTTGGATGTTGACCAAAAGCGTGCAAGGGTAGAAACATCGCGTTCGATCTGTTCTCGATTTGAAAACGATGAAGACTTCTTAAATCGAATTGTTACTATGGATGAGACTTGAGTACATTTCTACGATCCAGAAACAAAGCAACAATCGATGGAATGGCGACACTCTGGTTCTCCAAGACCTAAGAAGTTTTGTGTCGAAACAACTGCTGGAAAAGTTCTTGCTTCAGTTTTTTGGGATTGCCATGGAGTAATCATGATTGATTTTTTGGATAAGGGTAGAACAATACCTGGATATTACTATTCAACATTACTGACCACTCTACGTGAAAAAATTAAAGAGAAAACAAGCGGAAAGCTATCCAATGGCATTTTAGTTCTGCAAGTCAACGCCCCTGCACACAAATCTCATTATGGATTGCAAACAATTCGTGATTTACGGTTTAAATTACTAGAACACCCCCCTTATCCACCAGATTTGGCTTTGTCCGACTATCATCTCTTTTCTCGACTGGAAAAAAGTTTAATTTTAATTTAACTCAATAATCCTACAAAATAAATGACGAAATTTTCAAACAGAAAAACAAAGAGTTTTCCACTCCAAACACTTTTGCGTATGATTGATAGTTTCTAAGTTATTTTGAAGAAAAGACTATTTTTTCATTTCAAGCTCATGTTTTTTCAAAAATATTAAATATTAAATATTAAAATATTAAACCGGACAAACGCTTATTTGAACACGAATAAAGCGAATTGTGAAGTGGCATCGATTTTTTTCAAATGGGGTGAAAGAGAGGGTGAGACTATCACTATTTTTTTCAACGAAAAATTAGGAATCGACATTCTTTTCTTTATATATCGTTTAGTTTTAATGCTAGGAACTTTCGAAAGGAACAAAACTTGAGGTTATTTAAAGGACTTTATGAAAGGTTTTCCACGAAAAATGCATTGGTTTTCGGTTATTCCACATACAAACTTTCCATTTTGGTGTTTGAAAATATCAATCAAGCAAAAATTCCATTTATATTGGGCCTGCATGAATCGTAATTATGCGATTTTTTCGATTTTTTATAAGTTACAATTTTAGTCGCAGCATTTTTTTTTATTAAGTGCATATTTTTCCACTTATTCCCAAAACACAATCTAAAAACGTTTTTTTTTTGTCTGAGAACTGACAATTTCACTTACGAATAAGTAGAAAAGTATCGACTTTCAGAATAAGCTGTATGAAGCAAAAGTTGCTTAAAATTATTGAATTTATCGATTTCCATACTTATTTTTAATGAAAAACTTTTCATCCCCGAGAAGGGGATATTCCTAGGCATAGGGTAGGTTTTGAAGTAGAAGGTAAGTAGAACTTAATTCAAATTTTTTATGAAAATCTGTGCTGTATGGGATCAATACACGGGAAAATGGTCATTATGAGTATGATAAATTTTATTTTGACCCGTTGATACAAGCACTGAGAAATAAAAAAGTATTTTTCTTGTCAAGGTCTGTGAAAAAAATCAAATCAAATTATATTTACTAATCCTACTCCAACTTTTAGTCGGTTAGAAATTGTTTTAAATTATTATTATAATTTTTAACAAGTTTTAATTTTTTATGTATACTTTTAGCAGGCTTTGTAATAAATGACACTTATTCAACTGTCATTAGTCAATTGTTAATACTTTCGAAAATCGTTAAAATAGCTCGTTCTCAATTTAATAAAGAATAAATAAAATTTAGACCCCACCTGCATCTTTTAAAATTTACAGAACATTTAATATCTAGATAACGGTAAGGTTTAGAAATAGTAAAGTATACGCGAATTTGTCTTATTTTTACCCCTGATTTCATTAAAATAGAAGAAACTGGGTGTTTCTACTTAAAACAATGAAGAAACTTGGAATAACTTTTATACACAACTTGTATATAATGAAACATTTCTCGACATAGATTCAAATACGTCTGACCTTGATAAAAGCAACCGAACAGAATCCATTTCTATATCTTTAAGGGTTTCCTCGTAAACAAAATATTTATAATGGTCTGCAATTGTCAAATTTTTTACAAAAAAATTAATATCTCAAAAAGTATGTATTTTTCGAGAAAAGTTTTCAGGCAAAAGTATACTAAATTTTTACGTATATTTCAAAAATGTATTAATATACAGGGTCTTTCCCTGAAAACAACAAAGTTACAGTCGTCTTCCGGTAGAACCGGAAGTCGGCCATCTTTGAAAATATTTTAGATGAAAATTTCGTATCGTAAAACCCAAACATAGGAGTTTTCATGACTTTACTATGAGTATTTTGCCATATACAGATAGTTTTAGCTTGTCGTGGGACACCTTGTATATTGTGTCTAGCCACTAGGGTTTACTTTTTTCATTTTTTAATATTTATTCTATTTATGCACAATTACGTTATAATAAATATTTTCCAGATATGATTTTCTACCGTTTCTATAGAGTATATTGGACAAAAAAAAATTGTTTTCAAGTTCCCAAAAAAAAATAATAAAACAAAATAATAGAAATAGAGCAATCTTCATCTTCGAAAACTTTACTGATGGGTGAATAACTAGGCGACATCTAAGATTTTTAGATGGAAGTGCGACTTCATACAACCTTGAAGAAAGTGTATTTGCGGTGTTGGCAAACTTAGGTTTGCAGGTTGTACCGCTAGAGGGCGGTCAAAATGATCCAATAGAAAATATTTTATTCGTTTGAACTCCATAGTTTGGACACATGTTTAACCTGTTGCAAGTCCGCAATTGTTTTTTATCTGTTTTTGCGTGAAATTTCAAAATGTAACATGTATGTTACTGATTTCGATCACTGTCAATGTTATCTTTGTTCGATCTCATCCCAGTATCCTGTATTATAAGTATAATGGTTCCTGATAAAGGAGCCGTTGGAAGCAGGAATTACTGCAATTATACGCCAGCACAATCAGAAGAAACAGTTCGACTCATTAAGTCGAGTGTAATGTCTCAAAAACTGGCTTCCGAGACATATAAAATACCACGATCCACATTGCAAAAAAAGGTGATGGAAGTACACAACAAAACTCCAGGTAGTCAGACTATATTGTCAGTTGAAGAAGAAGGAAAAATCGAAGCAAATATTTTAGTACCATCGACATATGGTTTTTCTTTGGTTTCCTTATATCTGAGAAAACTTGTGAAGAATTATCTAGTTCCAAAGGGCGTAGATATAAGGAGGTTTAGAGATAATCTTCCTGGTACTGAATGGGTAAGACTGATTTTAAAAAGACATCCAGCACTGACACAACGTTTTGCTGCAAATATAAAATCCATGCGGGCAGCTATTTCAATTAATGTCTAATACATAATTTGACAATTTAGAAAGAGAATTAGAGGGGGTCCACCAGAAAATATTTGGAATTATGACGAATCCCCGCTATCCGACGACTTAAGCAATAAAAAAGGGGTTGCAAATATCCTGAACGTATCCTAAACTCGTCCAAGCAATCTACAAGTGTCATATTTTGTGGAAATGTTTCAGGTACGTAGTTTATAAATCTAAAAATATGTACGATACTTGGATGGAAGGGGGACCAGAAGGAACCCGTTATAATCACTCAAAGAGCGGGTGGTTTGAGAGCCCTATATTTAAAGACTGGTTTGGAAATCTACTTCTTCCTGCTTTAAGACATTTAGAGGGAACCAATGTATTGATTGGCGATAACCTTTCTTCGCACCTAAATACACATGTTCTGGACCTTTGTTCTCAAAATGTTTGCCACCTAACACAAAACATATGAGTTAACCGATATCGATATTATTACAAATTATAAACTAAGTGGAGCCAATACCACGTTTCAAAAATTCCAGTTTTTCCACGTCTGCTCAAATCATTGACAGATGCCTTATTAGGACTGGGAAGGGAAAATTTAAGAAGTGGATTTGAAAGAGCAGTCAATGTAATAGCTGGAAGGAGCAGTTAAATAGGCGACATTCAAAAACAACAAGTTGCGGGTCTTAGTGGTTAGGTTAGGTTAGAAAAATATCGCTTTCTGCCCTACCAAAAAAACTAGGATGATGTCCAGTGACTGTCCAGCTCTGTTGATATTTCCCTCCAATCTGATGGAGACCAAGACTTCAGATAACTGGAAAGTGAAAACAAAGAGACACAAGAAAATATAAGAACTGGATGTAACGAAGAACTCAAAATCGGAAAATTTCATCTGTTTTTATTTGAGAAAAAGATTTATCCTGAAAAGATCGTGTAAATTATTCAGAAAAATATGAAGCAATACAAAATAAAAACTCTTGCACCTAGTGGATTGTTTCAGTGAAAGTGGCCCACGTCTGACGACATTATCTGGTACGCAGAAGAAGAGTTTTTGCAGGTCATAGAGAAACCTATTCCATCCAAGAGAGGTTTCTTCAAGATACCGGAAATTGAAAAATACTCCTAAGCTAGTCTTAGCTACAGTTTGAATGTCTCGATTTTTTTACCAAAGAATGCTATTTAATTTCATTTTCTTAACCAAAGAATGTTATTTTGATCCACTATTATTTTTTCCAAAGAATTTTCTTTTATTATGTAATTAAAATCATTATAAAACATTTTGTTTAATTATTGCTATGCTTACATGCCCAATATCCTGAAAAATAACAAAAACCTATTTGGCAATCATAACCATGGCCAGAGTCACCTATATATCTGCGAGTCCTTACGTTTTCTAAATAAAACAAGTGTGGACAAAGTAACCTAACTTGTCTGTCTGACTTTGGCCACTCAATATTAAAAAAAAAAGTGTATTTAGAAATCCGTCAGCTTTTTGCCAATTTCAAAGATGAAAGTACTAATAAGACCTACAAAATAAAACCAAGAACAAACATTTATAACATTTGGTTTTTAATAGTTATAACAATGTAAAGTTTAAAAATGGACCAAAGTAACCCAAATTTACTGTATAATATTATTATCAATAAAATTTCTATTGTAGAGAACAAGTGATTGAACAAATAAAATATAGTCCTGACCTGTCGAGCGTCGACAAATTTTCTATAACTAGATTGAATAATGACTCATTAGTCTACGATTGATTTTATATCTCCATTAAAGGGCTTATTAGTATAAATTGGCATTCGACGACGGATGGATGTTGATTTTCGATTGAATTTTTCTCTAGATTTTCATAAATCAGTTTTCAAATAAGTCTATTTCGATTTTCTTCACACATTTGACATACTCGGAAGTGTGTATAGGATAATTCAGTACTTTTTCGTATTTTAAAATAATATTGAGTTTGTGATATGAAAAGTGTTGATAATATCTAGAAACTTCTAATCTTTTGATGGATGCGAATCAAATAAAAAATGTGAACTGGTGAGTGATTTTTATATTCCAGTTTCTCCTTTTTTGGGATTTAGTTTATTATATAAAAAAATTTAAAAATTTAGTTTCGATTTATCATGTTCTAACTTGTTCGAATTGGTTTGTGGTGGGGATTAGTTTTGTCTGAAAGATTAATATAGTTCTCGTTATTTGTTAATTATTTTAGGAATTATTTCGAAACAAAAGCGGGTATGTAATGCGAAGTAGGCTTTCAATTTTTGTTCATACAGGAGACTCAATATAAATATTCTTAGACCAAAATAATTTTTTATACCAGCTCTATACAAGGTATATGTAAAATTGGCCATTTATTTTAATTGGCTATTGTGTTTACACAAATCATTTGATTTTTCAAATTTTACAGTACACTACTATCAAGTATTCCACTGGTATTAGTTTCGAAATTCCAGGACCGGATTTAATTTAGGGATTCATATTAAACATTGCACCCTATATAATATTTTTTTTTAAATGCAATAAGTGATTTTCAGATCTCAGATTTCAGATCTAAATAACCAATGAAAACAGCGTATTGGACAAAGTTGTCGCATTTTTATTCAATTTTTAGTGAACAATCGAATTTTATCAAACATGATGTACACACATGTTATGAAGTTCAAGTATTTTAACTAAAATAATATCCTCTCCGAGAGGTTCTACTTATGGTAAAAATATGATCCAGCCTGTATTAACAATAAAATCTCCTGTAAAAATAACTAAAACGAAAAATAAATATGATAAGAATTATTAAAAATGAAGTTGAATAATCATATTAAATTGTTTTCTCTCTATACTTTTAACGCTTAACAAACGAACTCGAAATTTTTTTTTCTCTGATTAAATCTCGTTTTGCTTTATCGCGATATAAATTTTGTTGTACCATCAGTGATTTTGAACGTTAAAAGAAAGCCGTTATTCACTTGATAACGATATTCAACGGTGTAAGACATAAGAACAATTCAAGAGACGAAAATGAGATTATATCAAGATATTTTTTTCAATTTAAGGAGATCGAGACGAATTTCTAAAAGTTTCGTTCTCGTTTCATGTGAAATGCTAGTTGGTTAACACAAAAAACATATTTGCACAGAAGGTGAGTAGTAAATCTTCATGAATCCGAATCCTGATTGAAAGCAACTTCAAATTTTTAGAATTCATAACAATTCAGACTTACTTGTGGTAGTTCCGGAACCATGTGTAGTGGTTAGATCTGGAATCAAAGCGAAAATATGTTATAAACGATACCCGAATGTTTTGGATGTGGGTATATTTTCATACCGGATGGTTCATGATAATGATAAAGATAATAGGTCAAAGATTAACTAACAATTGTATTGGTTTTGTGTAAAAATTTCACATTTTCGATTGAGGTCTTCATAAAAGGAGGGGTTTTTTGATTGTGAAGTCTTCATATTATGATTACGATTACGATTTTCGTGAAAACTTGAAATTTGCGACGCAGCTTGAAAATCTGGACTTAAATGGTGATAAGTTTATAATTTCTGCTGGCAAAATATTGAAGAAATCATAAAATTGTGGGAATCTTATGCCCTACAATAATCTAAAATAAGATATCAAAAAAAATTTCTACTGTTAATTTAGCTTTTACGAAAAATGTTTAACATTTAGAAAATTGTCACTCCACAACAATCATCATGAAACCTTATACATGGACTATTGATATTACGAGAAATCGATTTATCATATCTATTTTAAGGAGAAGCATTTACTTCCGGAGATACCATTATCTCAGGAAAGCTAACAGATATCGAACCATGGACAACTTTGTTTAATAGATCTCATTAAGATCTTTGTGTGAAAAGTCACGAAAAATCAATAAATAGAATTAAAATTTAGTAATGTTTGTGAAGTTAGGTTAGGTTTTTTGATAAAAATGATGCATGTGCATCTTTTTTCACGGAAACTCTTCAGAGCATGCGTCAATCATTATGACTATCAGACACGGATAGATCTTGATGAGATCTATAGAACAAAGTTATCCATGGTTCGATATCTGTTCATCTTCCTGAGATAATGGTCACTTCCGTTATCTCCAGAAATAAATGTTTCCGCATACAATAGATATGATAAATATATTTCTCGTATCAACAATAGTCTATGTATAGAGTTCCATGATTATCGTCGTGGGATGGCTGATCATACTCAAATCATATAAAATTAATAGCATACAAAAATATAGACAAATATTTTCTCTAATGTTTGTGTTCTCCAATTTGGAAAATTCAAAATGACGGCCGCATAAACTGATTTCATATATTTTTTTCAATCGCTGTTCATTATATGAACACCAACACTTTTGTAATTTTGTTTTTCTCGTTTATCAATATAACATGGAATCTTACATTTGAGTAATTAAAGTGTGAATTTGAATAAATAGCTCAAAATTATCAAAATAACGAAAAAAAATTTCAGACTGGAGCTTCTTTCGTTTTATTCCATTCTCTAAAAACTTTTGCATAGTATTGTATATTTTTCTTATTTCATCAAAAAGTAGTTATTTCAACAAACAAAAACAAACAACTTTTTAAAAAAATCGAATATTTTGCCGTGAGATTTTTCCATTGAAGATTAGGGTACTTTTTGGATCTTATGGGTAAAAATGAATATTTTAAATCAGTAAAATTACAGTGAGTTTAGGACATAGAATTGTATGTTTTCACTAGATTTTGTGAGAAAGATATTTTTTTAAAGATATAAATGAAAAACCCGACACATGGTTTTTTTAATATTTCACATAAATTTTGTGGTTAAGTCAAAAAAGTGTACGAACAATGGTTGTGTACTCGTACATTTTGATTACCTACAACTCCACCAACAAATTTTTTTCTGTAGAGAGAGAGACAGAGAGAGAGAGAAAGAAAGAAATGCTTTATAGTCATAAGAGAAAAGCTTGTAAAAACTAAAGAAAAAACATAAAAAAAGATAAAACAACCTACAACTCCACCAACTAACTTTTTTTCTGTAGAGAGAGAGACAGAGAGAGAGAAAGAGAAAGAAATGCTTTATAGTCATAAGACAAAAGCTTGTAAAAACTAAAGAAAAAACATAAAAAAAGATAAAACAAATAAACTAAAATTTAAATATACAGAAGAAAACCACAATGAGTAACAAAATTATGGGTAATAGTAATAGAGAATAATTAGTAAATAATAAATAAATAAATAAATATCTTTATTTAGTACTTAGCTGCTTATAACTAAATTAGAAACATTACAAAATCAACTTTGATTGCGCAAATACGTAAACAGCCGTTTATTAAATTTATATACATTTGGTACATTTCACACTCACACTCAATTCATTAAAACAGTGTTTTTTGCAATGCTGAGGTTCGTACAATGTCAAGATTATCGTTTTGTTTGGATCTAACATTATAATTATGAAACTGCAGTCGTGCAGTCGTTTCTCTAAGTATGCATTTAAATACTCTGGCATTAGGTTATGTTCAATTTTATATATTAAAAGGAGATTCGCTCTTTTAATGTTCTGCTCAACAGTTAGCCAATTTAGAGTTTCAAGCATGTAATCAATTGGTGTATATTTACTACAATTTAACAAAATACTCATGATTTTGTTCTGTTGTATTTGTAATTTACACACATCTTCCTTGTTGCAAGAAATTAATACTGAGCTCCAATATGTAAAGTGAGGCAAAATTATGGTTTTATATTTCATCATTCTAATCCATTCAGAAGCACAATAAGATATTCAACGGAAAAACCCTATTTTTTGCCTAATTTCTCACAAAAATAATCAAAATGAATTGAAAAATTTAATTGTGGATCTAAAATGACACCCAAATATAATTTCTTTCACAAACTCTATTATGGATAGAGACAAATTTAGATTATAAAATTTCTTACAATTTATAGCTGAGCCCACCACCATACATTTTGTTTTTGAGGAGTTTAATTTTAATCTATTCTGACAAAACCATTTATACAATATCTTAAGTTCATCATTCAAAATATTCACAATTTCTAAGTAGTTTTGCCCAGATACTGATATAAGGGTATCATCAGCAAATAAATTAACGAAACAATTTTTTAAAACTATATGAAGATCATTAATATATATTATAAGCCAAAGTGGGCCCAGGATACTTCCCTGGGGTACATCCAGCACACTTTCCTTCTTTTGAGATACCACGCCTGACATTTTTGTTTTATGAAATCTGTTTTTTAAATAGTTATTAATCCAACTTAAAGCACATTTATTCACACCATAGTATTGCAGTTTTCTTATAAGAATTCGACGGTCAATTGTCTCAAAAGCACGCTGAAGGTCAACAAAAACAGCAATCACTAAATCACCAATGTTTATTTTTTCTCGCCAATTTGCACACACGTACTGAATCGCTGACTCCAGAAATGCTGACTTCTAAAGCCAGACTGTCCCATAAAAAACAAGTTACTTTTTTCGAAGAACTTCCTAAGTTGATTAAAAATTAAAAATTTCAATGATCATATCTACAGCTGGTAAAAGATTAATAGGCCTAAACTCTGAAGGTTTCTTTCGTTTATTTACTTTTGGGATAGGTGTTATCACACTAGTTTTTAGGTGACGTGGTCCACAGCAAAATTAAACCAGTATGCAGCATGTAATATTATTATTAGAATAGAAGTCGTTTAGAGTAGAAGACACTTTCCAGTAAATATGCCATCAAATTATGGCAGATTCGGGAAAAGATTATTTCGATTTGATTTCAATGGGCAAGTGATTGTGCATTTTTTGCATTGTAAAATATTGAGCCCTTAACTAATTCTGCACGTGGAGTAGATAGATGAAGGTCGTGCTTCGCGTTCCTAAGCGGATAGCCATGCAACGACCTTACTGAAATTGGAGAAGCGTGCTATGTGTGAAGAAGAGTCAAAATTTTTGATATTTTAAAGAAGTCCCTGCAGTGAGCCCTGCTGTATAGATCGAGTAAATATCTAACAGCTCTCTTTTGTAATTTGAGGATTCGCTCAAATTGAGTCGCACTACGCGTACTCCGAAAAGGAAGAGCATATAGGAGATTCGACTCAAAGAGGCCATAATAGACAGTTAACGGGGTGGATATGTTCAGTTTTTTGGAAACTGATCCTAGTATAAAGCAGGAGGAAATTGATTTTTTAGATAAGAATTTTAGAATTTTATAGATTCAGCGACGTCAATGGTGATATTATTTAATAAAAAAGGCTGCAATGTATTTTTATATGATGAAACTTTGGTTTTAGAAACGTTGGGTCAGAGAGGATTAGAATAGCACCATGATTTAAGGATGATTAGGTCACTAGATATGGTCCTAGGAAGTGCCGTGAGTTCAGGGCTGCTCTAAGAGAAGCTAGTGTCGTCTGCAAATGGACATATTTTACCACTGATGTCCAGATTGGCAATGTCGTTTATAAACAGAAGAAACAAAATAGGACCTAGTATTAAGCCTTGGAGCACTCCACATTCTATTGTCTTTCAAGAAGTCATCGTTATATGAACCGTTACAAGCTAACTTCCTTTGGTAAGGTATGACTTAAATCGTGCGCAAGAGGTGTTCCCCTGAACCATAGTACTGTAATTTGTTGATTAAAATATTATGATTGACCCAATCGATAGCCTTGGTGATGGCTGTTTAGGCTAGAGTACACATTATTAAGGAGGGAGCATATAGCATCATTTGTGCATAGTAAGAATTCAATATTTGAAAAGAAATGATAGAACTCTCTTCTTGGCCAATCTTTCTATGATCTTAGATAACGTGGTAACGAGTACAGTTGGGCGATAAATCGATACTTGATTTTTATCCCCTTCTTTATGCACAGGTATAATTATAGCCGTCTTTGAAATGAAACGTTAAAGTCCATCAGTTTCAGATGAGTATTTATTTTTGATTTCATTAGTTGTACTGCGAAGCTCTGCTAAAACTACGGGCATAAATAAGAAACTGTACGAATTAGCATCAGGGAGAACTAATAGTATTGGTGGAATTAAAAAAAAACCTTTTTTCCCTTAAATACTCACCCCCTCTCACTTTCCGAACTCAGATCGACCGGAATTCATTATCCCTTCATCATTTTTATATCCTCTGCCTTGTCTAATAGATGCCATCCTACTATAATTTTTTTTGGCTAAAAAATTATCGACCCTGGTCTAATAGAAATATATGTAAAGTTGGAGGTTAGCGTTATTTATTCTACTATTATGCGCAAGCCGGCTTAACTAGAAAAATACCGGGTGGACAATGGAACAAGTATTACATGCTGCTTAAATATTGTTGATGAATTGCTAATGGCAAGCGAATATGGTAGATTCTATACCACTTACACCTCCAAATTCACACTCTATAAGTGTAAGGCGCGAATGAACACACAAAATGCAGCGTGTCGCTGCTAATGAAAAGCATGAACAAAATGCTCAAACTATTGAGTAAAAAATATGAATTTATACACAATTTGATAATAACATAGGTGTAGTTGTGTTAGCTAAAACATAAAATATTGGTTAACAAACGGCCCGTGATATTGTTAACAGAAAAGCCAAATTACAGAGCTTTGTGGCTAAAGCTGACAGTGCAAACGCTATTTCTGATAGAAATTCTCTAAAAGGGTCTACCTTTCGATTGGTGCTTATAACTAGATTGTTTTTGATGAAATGATCAGACGGGGTTCTAGTATCACAAGCTGATATGTTAGCTAGGCAAGCCGAAAACTTTCACGAGCAGTTGAGAGTTAACGGAATCCTGTGGGCTCCATCTTGTTGGCTATACAGGCTAAAAGAATGTGATGGATTACGAGAAATAGCTGTTTAATGGAAGAAATTAAGCTATGGTGGAATTATGTTATAATCTGGGAAATCCTATAGACAAGCGAGACCTGAACTTGAGCAAGTATATAATGGCGACGAAATGAGAATGTTATGCCGAAAACTAAGAATTGCTGCAAGCTTAGGAACTAGTAGGTATACCCGTTTAGCTCAACATATTTTTACGCAGACATTGTTTCGTTGAGGTAATTTATAATTTAGGTTTCATATTTACCAAATACCGTATTATGTAGGGAGAATCGTATTATTTGAAAAGTTTTTCCCCTATAAACTAATCCTAGCTACGTTAGCTTCTTAACACCCTGCATATAATATTTTCTTCCAATGATGTATGAAAGATTGTTAAATGTGAAGAGCCAATTTTTAGGAACTCATTTTTATATCTCTTTTCTAGATAGAAAAGTTTTCATTACCATTCGATTTTATTTTGCTTTGGAGAGTTAAATTATGAGTATTGAGCATATTTATTATTGATTGATTACTTACCGCACGATACATTGTCTATATAATCACATTTATTGGTCTTTGGATTGAATAACATATTTTCTGGGCAACTTAGAATGCTGCTATGTCCATCAGTACATTTGTAATATTTACTGCAATCATCTGGGTAAACGACGTTTGTAGTTCCTTCTGTTGATGGACATATGGGATCGATTGAAGTGGGATTCGCTGTGAAAATGATGATAAACATTATAATTTATTCTTCATTCAACGATGCTTATTCCAAATATTCAAAGCGTGTGATTAGGTACAAAATACTAGCAACATTACCAATAAAATTGAGATACTATAATTTATTTCTAAATAATGAATGGATGAATTTTTATTTCATTAATTTCTTTATTTCATTAATTTCTTATTTCTTAGACTTCTTCTTATATTTATGTTTCTAAATCGTCTTGATTTTAGATCTCTTCTGTTTAAAACTTTTTATTTTTATTTTTAAAGGCAGGTGAAAATTTGATTTTTCGATCCGTTGCAGTCTTTATTAAAATACTATTATCATATTATTATTATGTATTATCATTGTGAACTATACTTTATATTTTACTCTAGGCTCGTCTTAGAATGAGTAAATGAGTATAGAATGAGCTAGGAAGCTGGAAAGGGAATTAAAATTATGAAGATCTTTAAAGAGAAATCATTTACAATTGTAAGGACCCATTTTCAAATTCATATCAAGTACGCGTATGGAATTCGGCCAAATAATTTCTTTATTGAAGCGTCGCGTCCTGTTAGAAGACTACATCTGATTCTTCAGCCTGTAATGTATCTTCGGGCTAACCATTGATGGTTGACCACATTCGTTGTATTAAAACATCAAAACTACTTTGAAATAAACTATTTATTCAATAATGAAATAAGTAGTTGACCGTGGTTTCAATAATCCGACGACCATACTCGAACGAACGCCAGAATATTAAGATGTCTCTCTGTTTGCAGACCGCTCTTAAATACTGAAAAATCCTGATGTATCATAAATATTTATAAGTATAAGACTCACATCGATACAAAAAAAGTACGTAATTTGATACCTTAATGGAACTAAGCCAAGGAACACCTGGAATCAATCATCTATGATGTGGGTCCCCATTAAGATCTTAATGAATACAATATAACTTGAATTTGAATAGCTGAATTCATGATTCTTGGCAATCCCAGAGGATGCGTTAATGGAGGGTTACAATAAAGACTGTTACTGTATCCTTCAACGAAATGACGAAATCAACAGATTTCAATGGTTTGCACCGGGGGTGAGTTAAATTGCACATAAGAGATTGTATCTCTATCTGGGTTACATTTGTGAAATGTTTTTCAATTCGAATAATTTTAAATGGGAAATTATTATGTCAAAACACAGCCATACGTTCAGTTCTTCATAGAGGTGACGTCTTATTAGACCACAGTAGCTCTTTGGATTAATATTAATGCATCTAAAGGTCTCTTCTGTTTTAAAATTGGTTTTTTCAAAAATTTTTGGGAGAAAGATAAAATTTGACGTTTAGACTTTTCTCTAAAGATCTTTACCTTTCTTTCATAAATTATTTCCAAAAAAAAAAGATAAAAATTGACGTTTCGACTTATTTCAGTCTTTTCCATAATATTTTGTATGTATATGTGTGTATGTGATTATACGTGGATATTATATGAGACATACGCTATATTCTTTGCTATATGTTATATCCTGTGCTATATGGCCTTTGAGCAAATCTGTATGCTTCCTTATTGGCTGGTATACTCTGATGGCCTACCAGCCACATAAAGGATACTTTCTGTCTGTTAGCAACTGCTTTTAGATTTTGTCATCTTCCTCGCTAGCTTGGACGTGCACTTAATAGCCTTCAGATATTTTAAAGCTGCCTCACTATCAGAAAGTGTGACAATTGTACATCCTAAAGAGGTTTCTATCCAAACACTCCTGAGTACATATATTCATTGCTTACAACGATTTGAAAGATAATGGGCAATTTTCCCAGTGGTATGAAGAGCTTGAATTTCTAATTGTGTTTATAAGCAGAGATTATGCTTTCATGCTTGCTTCTTACTACCTTTACCAGATCAGCCGAGAACTGTAAATTTAGCCACTAACTGTGAACCCAGTAGGGGTAATAGGAATTCGTATTCTTAATTATACCTTGTATGTTTGGAGAAAGTACTTTTTTTAGAATGATGTATATAGAATGAAATCTAAAAGCTTTCTTTACCCTCCCAATAGAACATTATGAAGTTTCATTTAAAAAAACTGGCAAGTCTGATAACTCATAGAAATTGGTCAAGTATATTAGATAATTCGTAAGTTATATGAATTTTCTAAAAATACTTCCAATTAAGGACCCCTGAATATTTGTATTTGAATTTTTAATTCACACTTATATATACTTTTTCACTATTTTCTTATTAAAAATTTTGTTATCAACATAAAATCTTTATAGTTAAATTATATTTAAGTTGACGTCCACATCATTAATTTAACAAATGTAATAAAATTTAGCAGATTATGGTAATGTCAAAATATTCAATTATAACTGTCTTAAATACCAAATATAATTAATAAGAGATGTGCTTGGGTCATCTATTAATGTAATTCTCTTAAAATTATTCCTTAAGTAATGAGTATCACATTGGGACAAGGATTATGTTATATTTGAAGGTGATATCTTCAAATAAAATTACCACATATGATATGAATTTTGTGAGATAATTTCAGGCCGACTCATAAACTTAAGTTTCAGTTTGCCATTACCGTTCGCGGGTGATTTTACCGCTTGACGTTCGTAGCAAATTCCATATCATATTCATAAATTTGACGTTGCTGCCGTTAACCTAGAAATTATGTTATTCTTTTTGACGCGTGTACTGTTTTTTGTTTTCGTAATATTTTTGTGCTTTTGTTTGTAATCCCGTATTTATGGAAAATCACGGAGAGGAAACAAACAAAACCAAAAGATTACCAAAAACAAACAAACTGAAAAAGACATAACCCCAATATCAAACTCTAATGTCATCCGTCAGAATCACGTGACAAACGCAAAAAGATGTGATTGAGTCTTTTCTATTGCTGCGAAAGTTGCTACGAACGGCCGACGGGAAATGATGAAATTCATTTATGTTGATTCATCCAATGTTTTTGATTTTGTAACAGTAAACGGCAACGGCAAATGGAAAGTCAAGTTTATGAATCAACCTCTCAGTCAGAAAAATCGAAAAAACGATCTGCACTCTCACTTAGCACGCGATGGACAATTCGCAATACAAAAATAATGAGGGATTTTTGGATGACAATGTATGCCATTTAGCAAATATTGTCAATGACGTCATTCTAGAACAGTCCATTTGCAATTAACCTAACCTATTCTTGGCAAACGTCGCTCCAACATTTTCAGATTACAACGTTATTCTCAGCATTTAATAATATTTACGAAAACTATTGAAATATGTATCTTTTCGGATCTTCTAGAATTCGTATTGTTTTATTTTATAAAGGGCAAGGTTAAAATTTCAAATGTACCATGTATCTTATAGAGATTAAGTTGTGAAAATCGATAATATTGGTCATAATCGACGTGTAGGTATTTTCAAGATGATTTGTCATCCTATGCTAAATATTATCTTCTATAGGCTTAGATAATGTCGATACAAGTTAAATGATACTCAAGTTCTAAAAACAAATGCGTCATTGAGAGAAAATATTTACCTGGAGTAGAAGTTGTTGCTGAAACAAATAAAATTAATATTAGTCACATATTTCTCACATTGATATTACGAACTAGGATATTAATTTTAACAACTTTATATAGACTCACTTATAGTTGATGTAGAGGTATGTGGAGTAGTCGAATCTAAAAAAAAGAAGCTCGTAATAATTATTAGAAATAAAAGTGAATAAATTTCATTATTAATGTAATTAATATGACGATAATTACTGATAGATGACCTATTTAGGTAGAAAACTGCAGAAAATATGAGTTTTAGCTGCTAAAATTATCCGGCATCTGTTTTTGATATGAGAATAGTAACAATGTTCCATGGCTACAATAGCTCACATTAAATTTATTTTAACTAGTATGTCTCATACCCTCAAGAAGAGCAACTAAAAGTTTCAACCTATTCCAGCTTGCTATTCTACTACAATAGCGAAATATTTAGATCCTGTTTGCAATATCTCTCATAGAATATAAATTTTGAATAACATACGAAAGAAGCGTAAACATTTTTTGTATCAGAAAATTTATCTTCACCTAGTTCTTTATTTAATAACGAATATCAAAGAGAATGTGCTACTAGACTGGAGTGAAGTGATCGTTTTATTATATAGAAGGATTACAACAAAGGAAAAATATGAGAAGATGTACTGAGTGGTCAATTATGATATTATGCGAAATCTAATTTCGAATCTGATGGTATTAAACCACTACTAGTGACAATGAAGCGTAACTAATCTAGCTACAACCAATACTACAAATTCAAACCACCTCATTCAAAGCCAGAAAAAACAAATTTATGTAATTTGTCATCTTTGAAAGCCAATTTGTAGAAAATTTTGAAGCAATATTGCTAGTTAAATTAGAAGTAATTGTATTATGTATAAAGCTCTTTTCTCAATGCTCTAGTCCTACCTCATTTTTCTCAACACCCTGTATATAACATTTCCGTGAACACTTTCAGGGAGATTGTAGAAATTATCAGAGATATAATATAATATATATATATATATATATATATATATATATATATATATATATATATATATATATATATATTATTGAATGTATTTATATTTTTTCTTGTTTAGAAATTTGAACCATGTTCAAAAAGCTTTTAATGCCATTCAAATTTCTTTTGCGATGAAGAATTAAATTATTCTTTTGGAAATGTTGCTGATGATTACTTACTACAAGATACGTTGTCCATATAATCACATTTATTGGTTTTTGGATTGAATAACATATTTTCTGGGCAACTGAGAATGCTGCTATGTCCATCAGTACATTTGTAATATTTACTGCAATCATCTGGGTAAACGACGTTTGTGGTTCCTTCTGTTGATGGACAAATAGGATCGATTGAAGTGGGATTCGCTGTGAAAATAAGAAGAACATGCATAAATTATTCATTTAATTCAAAGCAAATATTCTAAAGTAGCTATATAAAATTGACTGAAGATTGCCAAAAATATTAAGAAACTACATTTTATTATCAATGCGACAGATAGATATATTATTATTGTGAATAATCTATTCATCTCTGTTGTGCTTGTAGACGTCCGTTTTTTTTTCACCGGACAACGGACCGTGTTTTTGCCGGATTCGCGGTAGTGTATGAATGTTTGTACATGCACCGGACATCGGTCCGGCAAACAATATACGCCGGATTCACCACCGCTTCTCCTCGGCGGGACGGACACCGCTTCGGTGTAAGAAAGTGCGGTCCTCCACGCCAGTGTATCGGTACGTGTTGACGTTGCCGGACGTATTGCCTGTTTTCTGCAACTGGAGTGCCGTCTACCTGCGATCTTTTAAAAATGGCTGCTATTGACATGGAATAAAAGTTGAAAGGTTTATTGACGGTCCGTTATCCGGTGAAAAAAAAACGGACGTCTAGAAGTGCTCTTAGGATGAGTATAGAGTTACTAGCAATACTCGTGGCGGGGTTATTATTATTATTATAATAGATACATTATCATTTAAAAATTGCACACATTTATTATTTATATGATAAATAATAGAACAAATACGTACATACATCTCATTAACATAAAGATATCAAATAAATGATTTATTATTAAAGTAACAATGGTTTCAAAAACGCAAAAGAAAATATTGTATCATATATAATTTATGTCAATACTTCTCTGTAAACCACATTAGTTGTTTTGCCATCTTTTGCTGAAATAACTAAACTTGACGGATAACCTTACTCGTGAACAGGCTACATAAAATTGACCATGGCACAAACAGTTCTCTCTCAAATCGATTCCTGCCACTTTCAAAGTTTGACCTTGTGATCAATTGATAGTCATAGCAAAACAGACTCTAATATAAGGGTAGTCGGAAGGTATAAGGGATACGTTTTTCTGAATAGCGTTGACACGTAATCTCGTACCGTTGCACAGTTTAGGAGGATTGAGAAACCTGGAGATTTTCATACCTACACATTGTTCACTACCCTTACACAAACACTCACAATTACACAGTAGAATACAAAAATTGAAGTTGTGCAAATTTTACTCTCTTTTAAGTTGATTATTACCCAGCGTGTTGATACCGCTAGCTTTGAGGTATATTGAGGGCTTACTGAACTTTAATAACTTCGGAGCTGATATAATAGAATAATATTTACAACTAACGATAACAAAACTATTTCTAGTATTCGAATCGAAACAACTCAGAAAGAATTGCCTATTACCGTTTATGGTTAAACTATTCATTGGTCACTGTGAAAAGCAAATTAGCCAGTAGTTTTAGTACAGGTATGTGGATGATATTTTTGCTACATTTGATACGAAAACGGCAAACGTAGAAGATTATATCCCAAAAACTAATGGACATTTATTATTTTGGGATACTTCTGTGATTAAGAATAATAATATACAAAAAAAAATTTGCTCAAGTTCCTTTCAACCCTGTTTATGCAAAGGGACCGGAAGGAAATTTTAACATTTCGGGTTTAAAATATTGATACTTAAAAATTCAGTGTCCATGTATATGAATGTGTGAATGAAGTCAAAAACGAGTCAACTGATATTCATAAAAGTTGGAATATTTATAATTTGGTTAAACGTAAATGATAGGGTAGTTATTATTTGAATTAATGGTCTCAGTAATTAATAATTAATAATAAACTGATCATCAACGTTGAGTGTTATTAATCGTAGTTTCCATAAGTCTGGAACAGATGGGGCCTTAAGCGAATTTATTTACAGACAACTGTAAAATTTTCTCGTTTGCACCTCATAGATAGCGCCACACTTTAATGTTATATATTTTCTTAGACTACACACTATAAATGCATTATTTTGCCTATAACACTTAACGTCGCTTCTAACTCCCCTTATTCTGAGAACAGCGAAATTCATTAACATTAAAAATTCAATTACTATTTTTAGTAAAATGCCACCCAAAAAATCCAACCTTAAAGCCCGTAGCAAGAAGACTCGATGTACACGTGTTGAAAGAGCTTATGAATCAATCGAACAGAGAGCAGAAAGAAATACAGCTCAAAGAATTCGCACAGCTGAAATTCGTGTACGAGAACAGCGTCATAATCGTCGACAGGAAAATGAATTGAGAACCAGGGTGACACGTCAACAACACATAGATTCATATAGAGAACAAAACTGAGAAAATCATCGAACCAACTGCGCAGTAACACGTGGATCATTTGTTCGTCTTGCATTTAATTATGAACCAGACATCAATTAATCGATCGATTAATAGATTCCAAAGTTACTCTTGGTGCGATGGACAAAATATGCAT
The DNA here is from genome assembly GCF_026230105.1 of Diorhabda sublineata. Lineage (NCBI taxonomy): Eukaryota > Metazoa > Arthropoda > Insecta > Coleoptera > Chrysomelidae > Diorhabda > Diorhabda sublineata. Next base: position 9,085,760 of record NC_079476.1, read on the forward strand.
TTATTGTCAGGCGTTAAAATTTCGCAATGAAACATCCGGCATGTGTTGCGCATCAGGAAAAGATGTATTGTCACCACTCCCTACTCCACCTGAACCTTTGAAATCCCTTCTTTCCGAAATTTCAAATGAATCAAAATTATTTTTGCGTAAGACATGAAAATTTTTTTCTTGCTTCCAAATAAAGTCGTTCGGAGCATCCAAAGTTTGTGATTTGTCATCTGATGGTCGTAATTTTGAGACAACATTAAAAATTCAAGGTCAGGTATATCATAAAATTGGATCATTGATGCCAATGCAAAATTTCTTCAGATCTATTTTATGCGCAATTGTGATGAACGTGTAACAACTCGATGCCAGTATAATATAATTGAACAAGCAGAAGAGAGAGCAATTGTGTTATCATTAGAATTATTTCAAATCAAATCAGTCAGCAACAGCAACGAGTGGCCGGGTCTGCTAGTTGGTTTATAAATCCAGCAATACATTGAAACTATTGTTGCCTGAAAAAGGAAAGCACAAGGTCGAGTATCCAAATTTGCCGCCTGCTATACGACCTGTAGGCCAAAACGAAGATTTACCATTACTGATTGCGCCTTCAGATCCTTCATACATTTTCTGCATTCTACAGTATGGAAAATTCGTTGTATGTGTGTACGGATATTGATGTTCTAATGAAGGAACTTGATGTTGAGCATAATTCCAGTGAGTGGCACCTATTTATTGACTCGTCTATACACAGTTCAAAAGCAGTGTTTTTACACAATGGAAATTTAAAACCGTCTATACCAGTTTCTTATTCTGTAAAGATGGAATAAACTTATGAAAATATTCACTTGCTTTTAGACTGTTTTCTTTGTCTATGTGACAGTCGGGCAGTAGATCAACACTATGTAAAAAAAATTGGCAAGCAAGTTTCAACCAGGATCTGAAAATGTTGAGTTTATACCCCTTGTAGATCCCAAAAATGTCCTTCTGCCCCCCCCCTTTTCCCAGTTGAGTGGTGCCAAATTAAAAGAAGGTATTTTTATTGGGCCACATATAAGGAAATTGCTGGACGATGAAAATTTTGCAAAAATGCTGACCAGACAGGAACTTAGAGCAGGCATGGGAGGCATTTGTTGGTGTAGTAAGGGGATTTTTGGGCAACAATAAGGATCCAAACTACCAACAGTTAGTTGATGAACTTCTAGACGCCTACAAATCCTTTGGTGCTCGAATGTCATTGAAAATTTAGTTCCTCCACTCCCATCAGACATTTTTTCCACCAAAATATTAGAACTATGGAAATTCAGTATCAAGGACGATGGAATTCGGCCATAATGGGTGATTACTGTTGGTTTGTAAAAAGAGAAAGTGCAACCCCTCTTAAAAGTAAAAAGTAGAGCTAATTGATATTTAAAGTGTTTGTTTTTAATAGATGTGCGGCATGTTTATTAGATGTAAACTATAAATATTGTCAATATATACGATTTAAAAAACGTGAAACTATTTTTTAATAAATATCAAATATTTTACTAATGAATAGGTTTTTATAAATGTAACATAGAAACCTTACGTGTTACAATTATTTTTTCCATATTTTCGTATTTGCATAGGTTCTTTTTATCACAAAATACTATTCATTCTTCTGTTACTACTTCGTCGACACCAGTGTTATTGTATTTATAGAGTCGTTTTTCCTTCGTGTTCAGTAAACTCAGTTAACTTTCAAAAATTGCTTTTTACAATAACCAATACTTATTAATGACAATGTGATTGACGTTCAAACATAATTAATGACAAAAACATGTACCACTATTCGACATAAACAATTTTAATTATGATATACCGCAACTTTCACTATTAAATGTGGAATTATAGGGCCTAAACTATTTGAGTAAACTTTTATTCGACATAAATGTATATGTTAGCAAATTACGTCCCTTTATGAGCATATTCGCGTTCAATAGTATATCAACCGTAATAAATAGATAGGTTCGTCTTGTGAATGTAAACGTTCTACAGATGTAGTTCGTACAACTATTTACTAAAACGAAAATTTCTAGTGCTTTTTATGTTTCATTCAAATTCAAGTTACTTCTAATAATTTTTGTTATCTTCTCTTTCTAACACTTTTAACTGATGCTGGTGGAATCCACGTTGGAATAGTTACCAATTCATCAAACAGTTTGTCAAATATTTCTCTGTGTGACGGGCGGACATAAGAAATTAGAAAGTTTTTTCGGTTTTGAATATCTCGTTTCAATTTTCTTCTTCTTTGACTGTTTTCTATTTCCATTATAAGTTTGTCTTCACTTTCTTTTGATGGGAGCAATATTGATTTGCTTATAAATGACATGTTCGATATTAAATGTTAATGTAATGACCCACTTTCAATTTTAATGTCACATTCAATTATAATAAACTTCAAATATATATATTTATTTTTTTCCAGTTTCTAGACAACTTGATTGAAGTACGATTCTATTGGGTAAAAAATATAAAGAGGCACTTCCAGCTGGTGGTTATACATAACACGGTATCCAATTAGGCTGGTTATTAAATAACGAGACTGGTTACGGAAAAGGGTTTTCTTATAAAAATTATTTTACATTCGAGATACTCCCCTCCCCTCACCGCAAACCTTTACATATGTTTTTTCCATTGATCGAAGCTGGAAGTATTCTTTGGTGAGGGTCTTTAGGAGATCTGCCATTTTTTGCTTTAAAGCTTCCATCGACTCAAATCGGGTCCCTTTCAAAGCAGATCTTTTTCTAACCTTTCAAGGAAATCTGAGCAGACTCGTTAACGCAAGAGCTTTTGGTCAGAAGTCAGGTTTTTTGGCACCAACTTCGCACAGACTTTTGTCATGTCTAATTCCTCGTGTAAAATTTTTTCTAACCGTTTCTTTATCGGCAATTACATCCTCGGCAATCATCCGGATGCTCATTCGACGATCTGCACGAGAAATTTGGTTGATTTTGGTCATTGTTTCCCGAGTTGAATCAGTCACAGGGCGACCTGGGCGCTGGTCTTCTTCATGCTCTCACATATGGTTTTCGGCACAAAAAAAACACGTTCGTTTCAAACCGCCACTGCACAAATACTATAGTAGTGACAGAAACGTGCATAGACAAAATATCTAGACACCGACCGCACTACTCGTTTTTTACCCCACCCGTCTAGGGCGCCTTCTAGGTGCGCTTTCTCATTATTTAATAGCCAGACCTCCTACATATGGTCATCTAAGAAGCCCTGTTAAAGATCGTGGTAACCAATATCGTAGGAAGTAGAGCGTAGTATGTTAGACGAACTTGCATAAAACGACTCGAGCTACGAAATTAAGATTTGGACTCATATTCCTGCAATGTTAGAACTCTGTTACAACCCGGAGTCCACCATGAAATTAACTGAACGAAATTAGAGAGATAACATATTAACAATGCAGTAATCCAAGAAACCAGATGGATTAAACAGAGGATTAGAGATTCCAGACCCCACACTATGCTACATAGTGAAAAAACCAGACGAAATAAAAAATTTGTAGAGATCTTTATTGTTGATAATAATATAATGATCCACATAATAGACTTTTACACAATCATTGAAAAAATATGTAGACTATGACTACGAACTGAATTTCTTTCACAACGTATTAGTAATAAATGTACATTGCTCCACCGAAGAAGAATATATGGAAATTAAAGGAGCATTCTATGACCAAATAAAAGTATACGATAGCTCTTTTAGAAATGACATTGACCATATATAGATAGAGATGATGGCAGCAACTAGTATAATTGATGTAAAACTTAGTAAGACACCAACACTAACAATTACATTTTAATACAAATCAAAGTTCCGATATGTGAAATCAGTAGATGAAAACTCGATATGGGTGGAGAATAGAAGCAAACAAGAAACAAAAAGAGAATTGATTGAATTTGTCACAAAAAATCCCGCAAAAAGAGTTTTAGGACATAATAAGCGTCAGCAGAAACAAGTATAGTTTGACGGAATGTGTGGAAGCCATTAACCAGAGAAATGAGCTGCAAAGAAAATTTAGACAAAGAATACGGGAGAAAGGGGAGAGAAATTCGCAAAAAGTAAGGAGAATGGCGAATTCAACGTGTAGAAGAAAAAAGCGACAATTGCTAAATGAGCAAGTCATGGAGATTAAGCAAAAATTTCAGGATAAGGATTCAAGACATACATACTAAGACACTACTAGACGTTATACCTTCTGTTGTTTTTTGAACATTTTTTTCGGTCAATTATCTATCATCTCCAATATTATTGCAGTTAATACTGTATAATTTTATTGTAGTGCTAGACATAAATCAAGAGAAAGTAACATAGGTAACTTTGGATTACACTAAGTTCTATTAATAGCTATTCTCTATAATGCAAATACAACAATATCAATATTTGCCCAAAAAATTGTAGTACTCTCTGTATAAATATTGATACGTCAATCTGTTTGCTATAAAAAATCTACTCACCAGGTGTAGTAGTTGTTGTAGTTTTAGATGTAGTTGCTAAAAAAAATAATATATCATCAGCTGATCACTATTTTTATGAATTCCAAATCGGTGGAAAATTCTCAGTTAATCCGATATAGACTTACCAGCAGATGTTTCTGAAGTATGCCTAGTAGTCAAATCTGAAATAAAACAGAACAATCTATAGCAATTGAATGTTAGGACATAAATGATCTGAATGACGTATTACTATACTATTAATATAATACTTCGGCGTTTTTTATTTGCTTGTCTATGTACCATAAGGATGAATATCTCTAAAGTCCAGGGAAACTAGATTATCTCAGGAAAAATTATGGTCAAGGAAATAACAAATCGTTCATATTATATCCAAATAACATATCTTTCTCAAATTGTCGCGTCCCAACTTCTATTGGAAAGTTATAACTAAACCTTGATTTGAACCTTAGAACCTTTCCTTAGTTATGTCATAACATCTGATTTATTATTCTATACAAAGAGATTATTATTGTGTTCTCATGGTGCTAATAATTGTTTTTTGAAATTGCCTAAGAACTTTTACTAATAGGCAACTACATTTTTTAGCGAAAAAATAGCTAGATTTTTCAAAATTGAAAATAGATGAGCTATTGAATACGAAAAACATGTAAAATTCGTAAGCTATATCTGTAATACATTTTTATAAAATTTCTATACTGTTTTTGGAGATCGTCATTACCTCAGGTAAATGATTGTAAATAGAAACCATAATCTTTAGACATATACTTCTTCAATGAATTAAGTGACAAAATTATTTGGCCTTTCACCTTGTTCTAAGTAACTTTTTTTGATAGATCGAATGAAGAAATGAGTTTTTTGGAAGGTTGATTGAAGAGCCTGTTAATTATAAAATGGCAGTAGAAGTATGCAGAAGTGTCAGGTACCCACTTTGAACAATAATCATAGTTTTTTTTTATTTTTATTGATAAGTTGTAGGCTAACCAAATGAATTTTTTTACATTTCAATTTTTTCCTCATGTGACATAGCACAGTGACATAACACTATGTTCGATAGTATGCACTTCAATTAGAAATGTTTGATTGTTTTTCAATAATGCCAGTAAGGATTTTCAATGAATTCTCTACTAAATATCTCCTAATGGCGAACGGATTCCTTGGCATAAAAAAATCAAGAACTTGAGGATGAAAACATACATGAACTTGAAAAACAAGGACACACATAGTGACGACAAAAAAATATTTAGACCGGAAATATCAATAACAATAATCCTCATCGAAAATAACATGAATAGTGACAGATATTTGGACACAAATTATATTGTTCCAGCAATATCACCCATGACTTTCCATCCCAACAATACCATAAGGTATGAACAAGAAGATGCGGGTGCGTTTACTAGATTGATACAAGATTTTTTCTTTTGAGAAAACTCGATGTTTTTTTTAGATCATCAACTTATTTCAAATTCAAATGGATTCAAAATGAAGTCGACGAAATTAACTGACTTTTTAATGGGTAAGTTGGTGCTTAAAAAAAAGAATAGAGAGTATAGTTGTATATTATACGAAAAAATGTTTACGTAGAATACTTTAGGTATGCGGATATTATAAACTCGTTTCACCAGTAAAATTTCCTGAAATAAAATGAAACTGAAAATGAAACACATCATAGCAATTTACAGTTTTTGAACATTCGAGGATAAAACTTATTAAGAAGATAATTGGACAAAACGTTAAGTTTTAGGTAGAATTTTGAAATTTGAGAATTAATCCATAAAAAACTTTCATTTGTCTCACTCTAGATTCTATAGCAATAAGCTGTGCTTATGTCAAAAAATATTCAAAAATGCGGACCTTAGTAACCTACCAATTACGTTACTTACAAGAATCAATCATAGATAAGAATATAAGGAGAACCAACACCTTACATATTTCAAAATCTAAAAAATAATCCATCGTGCTAGCTGATTGCATATACCCACAGTATACTAGAGTAAAAAAGATAAGTTCCCGAAAAACCATTGAACGGAATCAGGATTACTTTATAGCTAAGATCTTGATCGAATTAACTGTTGGGCTTATGCAAGAAATTTATACATAGGATACTTCACAACAATAAATATCTGAAGGGATAGAGAACTCAAAAATTGATATAATACACTCGATTTATTATTCAAACAATCTACCATCTGTTGGCATACCATATTTGTTGGCAACAATTGAAATCAGGAGCCATTTACAAATCATTCTATGGCTCCGCTTGAATATTCATGTTGAATTTCCTTAAACAATACAGTCACGGCAGCGAAACAGTTTTCAACCTCTAAAAAGTCCCTTTTTTGGCAACCATCAACACCTGTTGAAATCCCGTTTTCACTCGTGATATTTCCAAACTGTATATATAATTGACTAAGTAAAGCACTACTTACCACATGATACATTGTCCATATAATCACATTTTTTAGTATCCGGATTGAAAAACATAGCTTCTGGACAACTCTGGATGCTGCTGTGCCCATCAATACATTTGTAATATTTGCTGCAATCACCTGGATAAACCACATTTGAAGTTCCCTCAGATGATGGACAAACGGAATCATCTGTAATGAAAATTTATGAAAATTATACTAATTTTTTTATTGAATACTCATTTATTAAAAGAGAGAGAAATGCTCTATTGTCAAAATATTGTTAAAATTTGTAGATAAAAACTTTTAAAAACTAAAAAAAAACATAAAAAATAACTAAATAAAGATACAAACACAATAAAATTAAAATATAAAAAAAAAACAATAATCAGTAACAAAATTATAGGTAATAGTAATACTATAGTATTAGTATTATGAAGTTATATACTAATTATCACTTATTAAGTGATAATTAGTATATAACTTCATAGCAAAATTAAACCAGTATGCAGCATGCCCGGAATTAAATAATATTATTATAATAGAAGTCGTTTACAGAGTGGAAGGCACTTTTCAGTAAATATACTCTCAAATTATCGTGGAATGCGGGAAAAGTTTATATCGATTTAATTTCAATTGGCAAGTGATTGTGCATTTTTGCATTGTAAAATATTGAACCCTTAACTGATTCTGAACGTGGAGTAGGTAGATAAAGGTCGTGCTCCGCGTTCCTAAGTGGAAAGCCGTGCAATGTCCTTTCTGAAATTGGAGAAGCGTGCAGGCAAACGGATTCAAAAATGAATAAGGAAGGAAGAATTTTTAATCTGCTGTTTAGTCCAAATACATACCTAACAGCTCTCTTTTGTAGTTTGAATATTCGCTCAAATTGAGTAGCACCACAAGTACCCCAAAAAGGGAAGCGCATATCAGAGATACGACTCAATAAGGGCATAATAGACTGTTAAAGAGGTGGATAAGTTAAGTTATTCGGAAACTGATCTCAGCACAAAAGAGGAGAAACTTAATTTTTTGATATGGCGGCAATATGTAACTTCAATTTCAAGGAATTGTTCACAACAAGCTTAATAATTTAACAGATCCAATGACTTCAATGGTGTTATTATTTAATAAAAAAGTATTTTTATATGATAACTTTGGTTTTAGAAACGTTGAGGCAGAGAGGACAAGAATCGCAACATTATTTAAGGGTGATGTCACTAGATATGATCGTGCTGTAAGATCTGGGTTGCTCCAAGCGAAACTAGTATCGTCGGATAAAAGACATATTTTACCATTGATGTTTATATAGGCGATGTCGTTTATAAACAGAAGAAACAAAATAGGGCATGGTATTGAACTTTGGGGCAGACCAAAATCTATTCTCTTGCAAGATAACATCGTTGTATCAACCTTTACTTATGTTGGTGGAGTATGATTTAAACCATAACCGTAGTACTGCAAGTTTTTGATTAAAATATTATGATTAACACAATCAAAAGCACAAAATCACAAAAAGTTGTTGCAGTGGAGTGATAGCTGTATAGGCTCGAGTAGACATTTAGGAGAGAGAAAATAGCATCGTTTTTGCATTTGTTACTTACGTAAAAATTGGGATTATGTCTCATTTTGAAATGAAACGCTACGTAAGATGATTTAATGTGTAATCCGCCAAACTCGGAAACATTTTCAATGTAAGTCCATCAGTTCCAGTATATCTTCAGTAAATACAGATATATTGCGCATATTCGAAGCAATTACTTCTATAGCAGTTCTCAAAAAATTGATAATTAAGCAGATAGTCATGCAGTTCCATGAAAACATATGGGTATTCGCAGGTTGAAATTCAAAATACGTAGTGTTGAAGTGTTTTATTAATTTTTATTAGTAGAATGCCTAAAGGAATTTCTGGAAAAAGTGTACTGCTCTACCTGAATTGAAATAGTATAATATTATAAGTATAATTTTTGTATATTCAATACGAAGAGTTGTGCGGAATCGGAAGATCTCCAAGAATGATATAATAATGATATTGGGGAACTTCAATGCCCAAATCGGGAAGAACCAGATAAACGAGTACACAGAGGGCGAAGAGACCATTGATCAATCTGGTAATACCTTTATAGTAAGCACAAATTTTAAACACCCGGAACGACATAAGATAACATGTGAGTTAAATAAATTAATTCACAACTTTGAAGAACTATTTATTAACATAAAATAGTTTCAGTAATCTGACTACTGTTATCGTTGGATGTCAAGACTAAATAGAACACTCTATGCGTGTTTATGCTCTATTCCTATTATATACAGAAGATAAGTTAATGGAACTACAAGTGTCTAAGGGACATATGGAACCGCTTATGTAATTTGTTGGGGACGATCAGTTCATAGTAAATCTTAACGAATACATCAGTAAGTACAAGTTAAATAGGTAGATTAATGATTTTTCACAGTCACGTTAATATAAGACAGGAATTAGGTAATCCGAGAAGATACGTTAATGGAGCATAAAATAAAAGACATATTGTATAACTTAATATATGGTTAACAGATTTTAAATGGTTACCATCAGGAGTGGCGGGGTAATGTGTGTTAGGCCGGTATCAATACAGAGAGGAAATGGCAAACATACTTAAGCCGCTTTTAGAAAAACTAGTGAACAACTCGAAAGTAACCAAAAGGGGAACGATGAAGATGATAATGGAGAGTCATCATCATATGAAAAATATTATGAAGTAGCTGGCCGGCTGAGAGGAAAGTACAAGGTCTAGATGATATCACCTAAGATTAATAAAGAATGGAGGAGAAAGTGTAATAACGGAAATATACATTATCAAGGAAATAGGGAACAAGAACAATATATCCACACAATGGAATATAATCATTCCTGTCCTGAAAAAGGGAATTCTGAGCTCTATCATAAGAGATAGACTAGTGGGATACATTGAAGAGAAATTCGGAGACTATCAGCAGGGTGATTCTATTGGAAACATATAAATTCAATGAAACTTTTCCTATGGTCAATATCGCTTTTTGTCAGGACTCAAATTTTTTGGCACCAACTTCGCACAAACTTTTGTCATAAAATTTTTCTAATCGTTTATTTATCGGCGTTTACAGCCTCGGTAACCATCCGGATGCTCATTCGACGATCTGCACGCACAATTTGGTTGATTTTGGTCACTTCTTTCGGAGATGAAACAGTCACAGATCGACCTGGCATGACATGAGATAAAAACACGTTCGTTTCAAACCGCTACTGCACAAATATTATAATAGTGACGAAAACGTGTTTTGGGACATGAATAGAAAAAATATCTAGAAACCCAACGCACTACTCGTTTCTTACCCCATCCATTTAGGGCGCCCTCTAGGTGCGCTGTCTCTTTATTTAATAGCTAGACCTCGTACGTATGGTCATCTGAGCAGCCCTGTGAAAGATCGTGATAACCAATATCGTGGGAAGGTAGGTTAGAGCGATCCAAAGCGGAATAAATTGTTTAAAAAAAAAAGGTTAGACTAGTACCTAATAACTAACTAATAAGCAAATATAACAAATCGATTTGGAACCGTTAATGGAGCTGGTATGTTAGACGAACTTGCAGAAAACGACTCAAGCTACGAAATTACGAAATCAAAGAAACCAGATGGAATAAACAGAGGATTAGAGATTCCGGACTCCACACCATGCTACATAATGAAAAAACCAGATGAAATAGAAAATTTGTAGAGATCTTTATTGTTGATAATAATATAATGATCCACATAATAGACTTTGACACATTGCTCCACCGAAAAAGAATATATGGAAATTGAAGGAGCATTCTATGACCAAATAAAAGTATACGATAGCTCTCTTAGAAATGACATTGACCATATATAGATAGATATGAGATCAGCAACTAGTATAATGGATGTAAAACCTGGTAAGACATATCCTGTGTATACTAAATATACTGTTTACACTACCACTACACCAACACTAACAATTAACTGACTAATAACTAATAAATAACTGAAGGTAAACTAAAATCTAATAACTTGACTTACCTGTTTTATACTAAATTTTCCCACCAATAAGTCACCTCCCGCGAAAATTAATTCCAGAGGGAAAAACACCTTAGCGGGAATATTCATGTTTATTCTTCGACTACTAAACTAAAGAGTCGGCTGTAAGGAATTGGCCCTTTGTCCCTATTCAAGCTACCCTTACCTCTAGCAATATCAATGCTCTCAAATGCATCCAATAATTTATTATTGGATACATTTTTTAACAATTTTACATTATTAATATTTATGCAATGATTGTGACTGGCAGCGTGATCGGCAATACCTGATTTTTCAGTCCGTCCATATTTCTAATCAGCTATGTGTTCTTTAAACCGGACAGTAACGGATTTCGTATATATATTTAATATATACCACCGTCGGGCAGTGTAATTGTTAGTGTTGCTGTAATAGTGGTGTAAACAGTATATTCAGTATGAATATCGCCAATGGTTCCAGAAATTCCAACTTACGCATCCTGTGTATCAGATTACATTATAATACAAATCAAAGTTCCGATATGTGAAATCAGTAGATGAAAACTCGATATGGGTGGGGAATAGAAGCAAACAAAAAACAAAAGGGGAATCAATGGAAATTATCACAAAAAAATCCCGCAAAAAGAGTTTTAGGACATATAAGCGTCAGCAGAAACAAGTATAGTTTGACGGAATGTGTGGAAGCCACTAGAGAAATGAGCCGCAAAGAAAATTTAGACAAAGAATACTGGAGAAAGGGGAGAGAAATTCGCAAAAAGTAAGGAGAATGGCGAATTCAACGTGTAGAAGAAAAAAGCGACAATTGCTAAATGAGCAAGTTATGGAGATTAAGCAAAAATTTGAGGATAAGAATTCAAGACATGCATACTAAGACTCTACGAGACGTTATATGTTCTGTGGTCTTTTTGAACTTTTTTTTTTCGGTCAATTATCTATCATCTCCAATATTATTGCATTTAATACTGTATGATTTTATCGTAGTGCTAAACATAAATCAAGAGAAAGTAAATTAAGTAACTTTGGATTACACTAAGTTCTATTAATAGCTATTCTCTATAATGCAAATACAACAATATCAATATTTGCAAAAAAATTATAATACTCTGTAGGGGGAAAACAGCTCGATTTTTTGAAATTGAAAATTGAAAAGTTGTAGGATACAAAATACCTATATGAAATAAACACTAAGCAGCATCTATAATACATTTTTATAAAATTTATACATACTGTTTTATGGGGATCTTCATCACCTCAGGTGAATGAATGTATACCAAAACCACAATCTTCAGACACAAATGCAACAATATCAAATATTTGCAAGAAAATTGTAGTATCCTCTGTATAAATATTGATACGTCAATCTGTTTGCTATAAAAAATCTACTCACCAGGTGTAGTAGTTGTTGTAGTTTTAGATGTAGTTGCTAAAAAAAATAATATATCATCAGCTGATCACCAATTTTATGAATTCCAAATCGGTGGAAAATTCTCAGTTAATCCGAAATAGACTTACCAGCAGATGTTTCTGAAGTATGCCTAGTAGTCAAATCTGAAATAAAACAGAACAATCTATAAAAATTGAATGTTAGGACAGAAATGATCTGAATGATGTATTACTATACTATTAATATAATACTTCGGCGTTTTTTATTTGCTTGTCTATGTACCATGAGGATGATTATCTCTAAAGTCCAGGGAAACTAGATTATCTCAGGAAAAATTATGGTTCCAGGAAATAACAAATCGTTCATATTATATCCAAATAACATATCTTACTCAAATTAATGTCGCCGCGTCTCAACTTCTATAGGAAAGTTATAACGAAACCTTGATTTGAACCTTAAAACCTTTCTGTGGTTATGTAACAATATCTCTAATATCATTTAATACAAAGAGGATATTTTTGTGTTTTTATGGTTCACATAATTGTTGTTTGAAATTTCCTAAGAACTTTTACTAATAGGCAACTACATTTTTTTGCGAAAAAATAGGTAGATTTTTCAAAATTGAAAATAGATGAGCTATTGAATACGAAAAACATGTAAAATTCGTAAGCTATATCTGTAATACATTTTTATAAAATTTCTATACTGTTTTTGGAGATCGTCATCACCTCAGGTAAATGATTATAAATAGAAACCATAATCTTTAGACATATACTTCTTCAATGAATTAAGTGACAAAATTATTTGGCCTTTCACCTTGTTCTAAGTAACTTTTTTTGATAGATCGAATGAAGAAATGAGTTTTTTGGAAGGTTGATTGAAGAGCCTGTTAAGTGTCAGGTACCCACTTCGAACATTAATCATAGTTTTTTTTTATTTTTATTGATAAGTTGTAGGCTAACCAAATGAATTTTTTTACATTTCAATTTTTTCCTCATGTGACATAGCACAGTGACATAACACTATGTTCGATAGTATGCACTTCAATTAGAAATGTTTGATTGTTTTTCAATAATGCCTGTAAGGATTTTCAATGAATTCTCAACTAAATATCTCCTTATGGCGAACGGATTCCTTGGCATAAAAAAATCAAGAACTTGAGGATGAAAACATACATGAACTTGAAAAACAAGGGCACACATAGTGACGACAAAAAAATATTTAGACCGGAAATATCAATAACAATAATCCTCATCGAAAATAACATGAATAGTTACAGATATTTGGACACAAATTATATTGTAATACATTTTTATGAAATTTCTCTACTGTTTTTGGAGATCGTCATTACCTCAGGTAAATGATTGTAAATAGAAACCATAATCTTCAGACATATACTTCTTCAACGAATTAAGTGACAGAGTTATTTGGCCTATCACCTTTTTCTAAGCAACTTTTTTTGATAGATCGAATGAAGAAATGAGTTTTTTGATAAGTTGATGCAATTGAAGATAATTGAAGAGCCTGATAAAAAATGGAAGCAGAAGTATACAAATGTGTCAGGTTCCCACATAGTTTTTTTTTTGGTTTTTATTTGATAAGTTGCAGGCTAACCAACTAAATTTTTCTACATTTCAACCTTGTCCTCATATGAGTAACACTATGTTCGATAGTAAGCAATTCAATTAGAAATGTTTGATCGTTTTTTAATAATATCTGTAAGGATTTTCAATGAATAATTACAATTTATGATAATTTTCTACTGAATATCTCTTTATGGCAAACGGATTCCTTGGCATGTAGAACGATATAAAAATCTACATATCTCCCAAACCATTTTATTCAGTTGAACAAAGAGTATCTTTTCGTAAGAAAATCGATTAAAACTTTTATATTTTCTATCTTTAGATTGTATGTTACCGATTATTAAGCATTGTAAAAATATTTATTCCGTCAAACACACTACATACGTAATCGTCCATTAAAAATTCATAATATTCGAATGTATGATTTAGAAAGTATACAAAAATATAAGTACTGATTTCGCAACTCAGCAGTTCAGAAACGAGGGGTCTTATTAGATTTTTTTTTATGTCACGGCATTTTTTCACGTCATCTATTCACTCCTGAATTTTTGCATCAACTCCCGGAAAATCGTGTATATTATGTAAGAAAATAACTATTCTATAAGAAAATTAAAATAAGTCAAGAATATATCAAACTGAAATAATATTTAATTACTCCTCTTATTTTCGTTATAAAGCAGTTTATATATAGATTACAATTTTTCATTGTATACATCATTATATAATCGTTAAAAAAATCATGCAGGAAAATACCAAATAGTTGTATATGACCCATATTTCATACATTTCATTATCATTTTATCACAAATTGTAAATTACTATTTCATGAGTTAATCTGATAACTTGTAAAATTACTATCAATTTATTCCATAAGCTACAAATTATGATACAAAACTATATGTTGCTTCAATTTGAAGGAAATCCTATCTTGGACCCGTTGAAGCTTAACTAAATAAAAATATTCTTGAGTCATCAGTTGCAATAATTGTGGAGGAAAAATGGCAATAAAAAAATCAAGTACTTGAAGATTATCAAGATCGGATCATTTTGCCTTATAGTGAAGCGAATTGAAACAATTGCTGGATTTAGTCTAGATAACATCACCGTTGACTTTAAAACAAGGGCACACATAGTGACGACAAAAAAATATTTAGACCGGGAATATCAATAACAATAATCCTCATCCAAAATAACATGAGTAGTGACAGATATTTGAACACAAATTATATTGTTCCAGCAATATCACCCATGTCTTTCCATCCCGACAATCCCATGTTACATTTTGATAACATAACGCATGAACAAGAAGATACGGGTGCGTTTACTGGATTGATACAAGATTTTTTCTTTTGAGAAAACCTCGATGTTTTTGATCATCAACATATTTCAAATTCAAATAAATTCAAAATGAAGTCGTCGAAACTAACTGACTAAATTGATATTGAGTTAATAGTTTGATAATTAGAATTTTCATTATAAAAATAGTTAGGAAAATTTATTTTTAATGGGTAAGTTGGTGTTTAAAAAAAAGAAAGCTAGGTGGAATGACCATTATCTAAAATACCAGTGAAAACCGAGGGTAATGAAGTTATTGAATAATGGTTCCAAATTGACAGTTCAGTGAGAAGGATGAAAAAAGGGCCTGAGTAGAATTAGTTATAAATTTACATTGAATAGGTTTGCATCTCACGTTTACAATCTGCACAAATACAATGTATTGACCAGTATATGATACAAAAAATGTTTACTTTACAATACTTTAGATATGCGGATATTATAGACTCGTTTCACAAGTAAAACTTCCTGAAATAAAATGAAACTGAGAATGAAATACTTCACAGCAATTTACATTTTTAAACATTCGAGGATAAAACTTATTAAGAAGATAATTGGACGTAACGTTCAGTTTTGGGTGGAATGTTGAAATTTGAGAATTATTCCATAAAAAACTTTCATTTGTCTCACTCTAGATTATATAGCAATAAGCTTTGTTTATGTCGAAAAACATTCAATAATGCGGGCCTTTTTAATCTACTAATTACGCTACTTACAAGAATCAATCATAGATAAGAATATAAGGAGAACCAACACTTTACATACTTCAAATTCGAAATAATAATCTATCCTGCTAGCTGATTGCATATACCCACATTATACTAGAGTAAAAAAGATGATTTTCCAAGAAACCATTGAACGGAATCAGGATTACTTTATGGATCAGATCTTGATCGAATTAACTGTTGGGCGAAAGCAAGAAATTCGTACATAAGATACTTCACAACAATAATGATCTGAAGGGATAGAGAATTCATAAATTGATATAATACACTCGATTTATTATTCAAAAAATCTACCATCTGCATTTTAGGATAACTCTGTATTATTCGTTCCAACAAGAAAATATGATCCAACGTTAATCATCCAATATTTGTTGGCAACAATTAAAATAAGGAGACATTTACAAATCATTCTATGGCTCTGATTGAATATTCACGTTGAATTTCCTTAAACAATACAATCACGGTAGCGAAAGGGTTTTCAACCTCTAAAAAGTTCCTTTTTCCCTAAGCCGCTCTAGTTTTAAATATGTTTTATTCATTATACATACAAACAATGAATATTATCAATTCATATTGGCAACCATCAACACCTGTTGAAATCCCGTTTTCACTCGTGATATTTCCAGACTGTATAAATAATTGACTAAGTAAAGCACTACTTACCACATGATACATTGTCCATATAATCACATTTTTTAGTATCTGGATTAAAAAACATAGCTTCTGGACAACTCTGGATGCTGCTGTGCCCATCAATACATTTGTAATATTTGCTGCAATCACCTGGATAAACTACATTCGAAGTTCCTTCAGATGATGGACAAACGGAATCATCTGTAATGAAAATTTGTGAAAATTATACTAATTTTTTGATTGAATACTCATTTATTAAAAGAGAGAGAAATGCTTTATTGTCAAAATATTGTTAAAATTTGTGGATAAAAGCTTTTAAAAACTAAAAAAAACATAAAAAATAACTAAATAAAGATACAAATACAATAAAATTAAAATGTAAAAAAAACAATAATCTGTAACAAAATTATAGGTAATAGTAATAAGTGATAATTAGTATATAACTTCATAGCAAAATTAAACCAGTATGCGGCATGCCCGGAATTGGATATTATTATTTAAATAGAAGTCTTTTACAGAGTAGAAGTCACTTTCCAGTAAATATACTCTCAAATTTTTGCGAAATACGAGAAAAGATGATATCGATTTGATTTCAATTGGCAAGTGATTGTGCATTTTTTGCACTGTAAAATATTGAGCCCGTAACTGATTCTGAACGTGGAGTAGGAAGTTAAAGTTGTGCTCCGTGGAAAGCTGTGCAATGAACTTTCTGAAATTAGAGAAGCGTGCTTATGAATCAGGCAAACGGTTTCAAAGATGAATAAGGAAGGAAGACTCAGAATTTTTAATTTACTCTTTAGTCCAAATACATACCTAACAGCTCTCTTTTGTAGTTTGAAGGGAAGGGCATATCAGAGATATGACTCAATAAGGGCATAATAAACTGTTAAAGAGGTGGAAAAGTTCAGTTCTTTGGAAACTAATCTCAGCACGTGGCGGCAATATATAACTCCAATTTCAAGGAATTGTTCACAATAAGCCCTTATAATTTAACAGATTTAACGACATCAATGGTGTTATTATTCAATAAAAATGTATTTTTATATGATAAAATTTTGTTTTTAGGAATGTAGTGGCAGAGAGGATTAGAATCGCACCATTATTTAAGGGTGATGTCACTAGATATGATCGTGCTGTGAGATCAGGGTTGCTCCAAGCGAAACTAGTATCGTCGGATAAAAGACATATTTTACCATTGATGTCTATATAGGCGATGTCGTTTATAAACAGAAGAAACAAAATAGGGCATAGTATTGAACTTTGGGGCAGTCCAAAATCTATTCTCTTGCAAGATAACATCGTTGTATCAACCTTTACTTATGTGGTGGAGTATGATTTAAACCATAACCGTAGTACTGCAGTTTGTTGATTAAAATATAATGATTAACATAATCGAAAGCACAAAATCACAAAAAGTTGGTGCAGTGGAGTGATAGCTGTTTAGGCTCGAGTAGACATTATTTAGGAGAGAGAAAATAGCATCGTTTTTGCATTTGTTACTCACCTAAAAACCCAAATTAATGGGTAGTAAGTATTTTATATTCAAACAGAAATGATAAAAGCCTTTTTTTGACCAATCTTTCTATGATCTTAGATAACGTGAGAAGTAGTGCAATTTTTATTTCCTCCTTTATGCAGAGGTATAATTATAGCCGTCTTAAGGCAATTGGGAAAAGTGTCATTGTGAAATGAAACGCTAGTTAAAGTGGTAAGATGATTTAATGTGCAATCCGCCAATCTCGAAAACATTTTTAATGTAGGTCCATCAGTTCCAGTATATCTTTAGTAAATACAAACCACATTTTGCATAATTGAATAAATTTTGAGAGATTTAGTGCTTTGTCAGGCATTTCAAAACAAAAACCATTTTATAAATCTGCCTTTCCGAAGCTTACTTCTATTGCAGTTCTCAAAAAATTGATAATTAAGCAGATAGTCATACAGTTGCATGAAAATGTATAGGTATTCCTATTTTGAAATTCAAAATACGTCGTTTCAAACATTGTTGAGCGATATGCATAGTGTGGAGACCCATTAGTATTGTCTTATATTTTTTACGCTACAAAAAGATAATTTGTGCCTTGTAGTGTTGAAGTGTTTTATTAATTCTTATTAGTAGAATACCTAAAGTAATTTCTATGAATTGTAATAGAATAATTTTGGTATATTCAATACAAAAGTTGTGCGGAATCGGTTGGTATGAGTTATCAACTTTCAAGTAGTGAATAATAGAGTTTCAAATATTAGATTAAAATATAAGCAGGCGAAAATAACTGTGAATGTCTATATATAACTGTAAATATCTACGTGCCAACCGAGGAAGCTAACCACGAATTCAAAGAGGAATTCTATTGAAAAATAGAAGGGATACGCCAGAAGATACCCAAGAATGATATAATAATGATATCGATGGACGATGCTCAAATCGAGAAGAAGCAAATAAACGAGTACACAGTGCGCAAAGAGACAATTGGGCAATCTTGCAGCAAATACGAATAGCTTCATAGTGAGCACAACTCTTAAACACCCGAAACGATATACGAGTATGTATTGATATCTAGTTAGCCTAGACCAGTTCCATGCATAAACAAAATATTGCGTTACCCTTAGCAACGAATAATAACTCAATTAGTCAAAAAAGTAATCCAGAGTTACGCAATAAATTAAAAGAAAAAAGATATCCACCGAAGTTGCGACAATCGAAAAATTGGAGTATCGAGCCATCATCAGGTACCTGTATTTAAAAGGGTTAAGAGGTAAGCAGTTTTGCGAAGATATGCTTAATGTCATTCATCTGCGACCGTGATAAATTGGACTAAAGGCTTCAAAAGAGGTAAATTTTCCATTGAAGATGATGACCGATTGGGAAGGCCAGTTTCTGTGTTAGTCCCCGAAAATATGATGCAGCTCACGACATGATTTTACCAGACCGTCGAATTGGACTAAAACGGATATCTGAAGCACTGAATATTTCATACGAATGCGTTCATTATATAGTTTACGTCAATTTGGACACGAGAAAAATTGCTGCAAAATGGATCCCCATTTGTTTGATTGTTGACCAAAAACGTGCAAGGGTAGAAGCATCGCGTTCGATCTGTGATCGATTTGAAAACGATGTAGACTTCTCAAGTCGAATTGTTAGTATGGATGAGACTTGGGTACATTTCTACTATCCAGAAGCAAAGCAATAATCGATGGAATGGCGACACTCTGGTTCTCCAAAACCTAAGAAGTTTCGTATCCAAAAATCTGCTGGAGAAGGTCTTGTTCAGTTTTTTCGAATTTTCATGTAGTAATCATGATTGATTTTTTGAATAAGGGTAGAACAATAACTGGAGATTACTGTTCGACATTACTAACCACTCTAAGGGAAAAAAATTAAAGAGAAAAGTCGCGGAAAGCTATCCAAAGGAGTTTTGTTTTTGCATGACAACACACCTGGATACAAATCTCATGTTTCAATAATCTGACTACTTTTCTCGTTGGATGTCAAGTCTATATAGAATAGAGTATGTATGTGAGAATAGAATGTGTGTTCATGCTCTAATCCTATTGTATGCAGCAGAAAAGTTACTGGAACTTCAAGTGTCTAAAGGACATATGGATCTGCTTAAGTAAGATGTTCGGGACGGTCAGTATACAATAAATCTTACCGAATACATTAGTGAGTAGGTAGATTTATGATTCTTCACAGTCACATTAATATAAGACCATACACTCATATCGAGGAAATGGGAATATATTGTACAGGTCTTATAGAGGAGCAATAGTAGACTCAAACCATTTCCTAGTGTTAGCAAATATTAAGATGAAAATAATAAGAGAACGCAAAGTCAGCATATGCAGGGAAAAGTTGAACAGAGCAATTAAAGACGAATCATGAAATCCGTAAGGAGCACGAAGACAAACTAAGAGACGCAGAATGGTTTCAGTTCTATTGAAGAAAATTGGAGAAATATATAAAAAGTAATAATAAACATACCTAAGAATGTAAAGGGGAAAGGAGAAGTCCAACAAAGGAGAACGTGTTTTGATAAAGAGTGCAAGACATATACCAGGAAGATAAACAAGTATAGATGCAGTCATTCACAAAAAAAGAGCTTTCGAGATCAGACAACAAAACAAGGAAGCACCAATGTGCTACTGAAAAAAATACTATGGATAAATGCAATGATTGAGGAAATGGAGAAACAGCCAAGACAGCAGTAAAATTTTCCACTACATGAGTGCACAAAATATGGAGGGCATTATCGAGAATAGAAAGGTGGAAATGGGAAACATACTTTTAAGCCACTTTTAGCGAACAACTCGATGGTAACCAAAAGGGGAACTATGACGATGATAATGAAGAGGCATCAACAAATGAAAAATATTTTGAAGTAGTTGGCCGGCTGAGAGGAAAGTACTAGGTCCAAATTATATTACCTAGGTTATGATAATAAATGGAGAAAAAAGTCTAATAACAGGTATATATATATATATATATATATATATATATATATATATATATATCATCAAGGAAATAGGGGAAAAGACATAAAATGCTGATCACTCTCATAAGGGATAGAGTAGTGGGATATATTAAAAAGAAACTCTGAGACTATCAGCAGGGTGATTCCATTGGAAACATATAATTTCGATCAAACTTTTTCCCACAGTGAATATCGCTAGACAAACTTTTCACAACGTAAACAACAATATCCAAAAATAGTAGTTTCCGAATGGTTCGTTTACGATACCAGAAGTCTACGGTTTCACTTACCAGGTTTAGTAGTCGTAGTAGTTTTTGATGTAGTTTCTAAAACAAATTAATTATTATTAGAAAGTAATCTCTTATGTCACAATTGAGTAATCGAATTGTCAATATTATTCAATTGACAAGTGAGAACTCTCACTACTTGTCAAGATTATCTTATTAATCTATAGATTTTGTGATACGTAAACATGTAGTGGAACAATAATGGAATGTTTCTGCAATCTGTGTAACCGAAAGTTACACACTCGAATACAAACGTTTTTTTATATCTTTGCAGAGAACTAAACTCCATTGATTATAAAAACTAGTTATTTATAGCTCGAATACATTCATATTTGTTTCCTATCTATATTGTAAAGAACGCATTTTGTCACTGTTTTGAAGGACGTAAATAACAATTAGTAAAAACTTGAAAACTTGACAACGGGCGCGGGGCAGTAAGTCAACTCACCACCCTTTGGTGGTATTAATTTATGCCATATAAAACGTGTATTCGATTCAGTTATAAAACACTACGTCCATTAAGATTCAACTACGGAGAATTGTTCCCTGTTTTTGATAATAAACTGTCAGTTTGATTTTGTTATCAAAATAACAATGCTCATGATGATACAGAAGCCGGTCAAAGCTGTCCATTATATCATACGAAAGGGATTGAATTGAATCAATAAAACATTAAAACATCATTTCTGTGGTAAAGATAAAAAAATAACTATTTTTTATGTTCGTTAGACATGCGTTATAATAGAATTTGTGTCAATATTAACGTCAATCTAGAGATGTATAGAATTCATGAACTTGTATAATTTACAGAGTATTCCATTTTTTGTCACCATTTGTTTTGTTTTAATGCGAAAATACGTTTCCATATGTTTGTGAGAAAGTCAGATGTTTTGATATTTTAACATATAGTCCGTCACCTCAACATTGGTTTGACATTGCTCAGTGAAGCGGATATCGAACAGAAAATCAGGATACTCAGACTCAGACCAAATAAATGAGAAATAAATATTAGAAATTTATTAATCAGATTCCTTCTTCCATACATTTCGCATGTTTTTTTGCTGAAATTCTTTTCTTTTCTATCTGAACTAGTGTCATATTTTGTTCCACATTAGTGTCACTTGTATTGCCCTTTTCTGAACGTGGAATTCTTTGCCTGTATATTGTTACTTCCTCTGTAACATCTTGAGAGAATTTGTTTTTGAACGTATTTCGAATGATGTATAATACATTATGTGTTTGATTTTAATGCATGGAATGTCATAAAATTTAATCTGTGAAGTCACTAGATTGTAATTAAAAAAAAAATCATTTTTCGTTTGTAACACTTTAAACTTATTCTTAGAACGAATGTTCATTAGCAAACTAACAAGTTCCTTTTCAGTACCCTTTACTTCTTAAATACCAACAACGAATTTTCTTAAGACCCACTCTTCTCTCTTATGAGCTTTTCTTATTTTTGTATATTCTATTTGTCTTTACCGATCTATGTGGTCTTTTCTCGGAGGTCACAATTTTTGACGAGTCTGGACGGTAAATGCTTCTTAGTCTATTGTATTCACAAATTGAGGAGCAGACTTGTAACTCTCGAAAGTGCCACGTAAGCTTGACCGGATGTTAATACTACAGAACCGATATCCATCAGCTCATTATTGAGGCTCTGAATTTTTTTAGAGCATATGCTGTATATACGTCTCCTTAAGTTGGAACCATATTGAAAACTAGCCTGCTCGCTAGTGAACAGAAGTGTGTTAGATCGGTCTACATAAAACCCAAGAAAAACTAGTGAAAAGTGAAAAATAAATTATAAAAATAGTGTACAACCTTTGAGGATTGATACATCATAACAGTAAGTCAGTTTTAATTAGTTATTTATCAGTGGATTGACCGATAAAATAATAAAAGTAAAGTAAATTTATAATCCATTAAAATTCAGCAGGTAATAATTGTTAACATCAGAAAAAAAGAAGCAAAAGATAAGCGAAAACCAGCTGCTATCGCATCTACTATTCCAATAGAAATAAAAATACAGAGGCGGATTAAGAATTTAACGACGGTTTGGCAAACTAGGTCAGATCGCTGGCGTGTTGAAAGTTGAACCGAGTAGGCTTTTGACTAATAGCGCCTCCGGTACGCTTAATTTGTTAAACTGTGGTTGGCGGACAAAAAATGGAAAAAAGGAATGAAGACATGGAGGAAATAAAAGCAATGTTTATAGCTTTAAATGAAAAAATAATGGCTATTGACAACAAATTAGATCAGAATAATCAAGAAATGGCAAAAATAAGAACAGAAAACGAACAGTTAAGAAAACGATACAGAAACAGGAAGCGAGAATGGGAATGATTGAGCGCGAAATAAAGAGAAACAATATTATAATCCATGGCATTGAAGATAATGAAAACGAGAAATTGGAAGAGGTTAAAAGAAAAGTCGAACGTGCTCTAAATAAAACCGGCATAAATGTAAGCTTAAACGTAGAGGCAAGTGAAATAAGAAAAATAGGAAACTTTGCTGGAAATAAGAATAGACCTGTACTTGTAAAAATGAATAGAGGAGAAAGGAAAATGGAAATATTACAAAGCGCGAAAAAACTTAAGGGTACGAATATATAGATCAACGAGGACTATACCAAGAATGTACAACAAAGTAGGAAAGTACTAATACCCTACCTTAAGAAGGCGAGGCAAGAAGGAAAAAGAGCGCATATCAAATACGATAAGCTACACGTGGAAGGAAATGTTTATGATATTTATATTTTCCAAAAAGATCAGATGGACATGGAAAGGAACCTACCAAAAAACAGTGGGAAAAGAACGACAAGTGAACGATCACCTGGAATGGAGACAGCGCACTTAAATAAAATCTCAAGAGACGAAAAAAACTAATGAACCATGGTAATATGGAAATATGCAATGAAAACAATGGCAAGATCAAGGACGTGCTAAAGGATAATGAAACAATACCGAAAATAGCAAAAAACAAGAATAAAATGGGAAATAGAACTAAAAATAAAAAAAATAAAATAATAAATAAAAAAAAGGAAATTAAAATTAGTACATGGAATGTTAGAACTATGCTGGCTCCAGGAAAAATGGAAGAAATAGCAGCTGAACTAAGAAAATATGAGGTGGATGTAGCAGCCATACAAGAAATTAGATGGAAAGAACAGGGAATTATAAACAAAAAAGAGTACACCCTCTTATACTCAGGAAACGAGAAACAAGGGCAAGGTGGGACAGGTTTTATAGTAAGCAAAAAACTAAAAGACAATATAATAGACTTTAGGACGGTAAACGGGAGAATAGCGTATTTACGAATAAAAGCAACCCCCTTTAACCTATCAGTCTTAAACGTGTATGCACCAACAGAAAATGCTGAAGAAGAAGAAAAAGAAAAACTATATGAGAATCTGGAGAAGGAAATCGAAGGAATACCCAAGGAAGATACAACTATAGTACTGGGGGATTTTAACGCACAGATAGGTCAAGAAGATTACATAAAACAAGTTGCAGGAAAACATACAGTACACAATGTAACAAATGATAATGAAACAAGATTGTGCAATTTAGCTATAAGTACGAATATGGTCATAAGCAGCACCAAATTCCAGCATCCGTACCACCACAAAGTGACTTGGAGTGCCCCGGACAACAAAACATTCACGCAAATAGACCATATATTAATAACAAGAAGGAAACAAAGCTCTGTAAAGGATGTCCGAACATTTAGGGGAGCTTGCGCAGATACGGACCACTTTCTAGTTACAGCAACTATAAAGCAGAAGGTTAAAAGATGTAGAAGAGATGCTAAAAAAAGAAATGGAACATTGAAAAATTGAACCACACAAATGCAAGAAAAAAATACAAAGATACTTTAACAAAAAAATTAAGAGAACAGACAAAGTCAAATGATATACAAACGGAGTGGGTACAAATCAAAGACTGTATAAAAGAAGCAGCCCCAGAACATGTCGGAATAAAAGAAAAAACAACAAATAAAGGCTGGTATAATGAAAATTGTCATGAAATACTAAATAAAAAAAACGGGGCAAGACTAAAATGGATCCAAACTGGCAAGCAACAGGACTTACAAAATTATAATGAGTTAAGAAAAGAATCAAAAAGCGTTAATACAAGAGCAAAAAGAAATTGGATAGACAGCAAAATAAAGGAAATAGAAAGGGAAAATATAAATATAAACTCGAAGAAGTTCTATAAGAGCATAAATGAACAAAATAAGGTAAATAAAGGGAAGATAAAAGGCATAAAAGATAGCAACGGAAAAGTTACGGAAGATGAACATCAGTACAAAATGACATGGACGCAATATTTTAAGGAAATACTTACAGATAAAGAAGTACTCCAAGATGAAGAATATCAACAAATAGAAGATCTAGAAAATGCAACCGAAAATACGGATAAACCAACAAGAGAGGAAATCTATGAAATAACCAATAAAAGCCGCAATGGAAAAGCACCTGGATTAGATGGCATTAATATGGAGCTAATAAAATATGGAGGCTTTGACCTCCAATATCGGCTATATGGATTGATCAAAAAGATATGGATCGAAGAAAAAATGCCTGAGGATTGGGAAACTGGTGAAATTATTACTATACACAAAAAAGGGGATCAACAGATATGTAAGAATTACAGAGGACTCACGCTGCTAAACACCGCATACAAAATACTGCCAACACTCATACAAAAAAGAATTTCAAAACAAACCAAAACCATAATTGGACAGTACCAAACCGGGTTTACATCTGGAAAATCTACAATAGATGCTATCCATACGGTCAAGCAGATAATGGAGAAAGCGCATGAGTATAAAATGGAAGTGGAAATACTCTTCATAGATTTTGAACAAGCGTTTGATTCGATAAAAAGAAGTAAGCTCATGTCGGCACTAAAAGAACTGGGAATACACCCCAAACTAAGAAAACTAATACAGTGTACAATGAAGAAAACAACAGTCACAGTAAGGACACAAGTGGGAAACTCAGAAGAATTTGAAATAAATCAGGGTGTAAGACAGGGGGATGCTTTATCAACGACGCTGTTCAATTTGGCACTGGAATATGTGATGCGTAAAATAGACAAGAGAACAATAAAAACTAGAAGTGGACAAATAGTAGCATATGCAGACGACATAGCACTTATCACAAGAAGTCGAAACACAATGGAAGAAATGCTGAAGGAAATAGTACTAGAAGGAAGTAAAATGGGTCTTAAAATAAATGAAAAGAAAACAAAAATAATGAGGCTAGATAAACGTATTATAGGAGGTAAACAGAAAATAAAAATTGGAAATTTTGATTTTGAGGAAGTAGATACATTCAAGTACTTAGGAATAACCTTAAGTAGTGACGGACATAAAGAGGCAGAAGTCAAAGAAAAAATAACAGCAGCTAACAGGGCATATTACGCTAACAAAAAACTACTGCAAAACAAAATACTAGGAAAAAGTACAAAAATGAGAATATATAAAACAGTTATTAGACCGGTCTTGATGTATGCTGCAGAAACTATGACTATGACAAAAAAGCAAGAAGAAGACTTAAGAATTGTTCAGAGAAAAATATTAAGAACAATATTAGGACCAGTAAAACTAACAGAAAATGAGTACCGAAGAAGAATGAACTATGAAATAGCACAAGAAATTAAAGAGGACATAGTAAAAAAAATTAAACAACAAAGAGCAAGATGGCTGGGACATGTATGGAGAGCAGGAGAGGAAACAGTAGCGTACTCAATATTAGATTGGAACCCTGGAAGTGCTAGAAGAAGAGGAAGACCAAGGTCTACATGGTGGCAAGAGGTAAAAGACGACCTTAAGAGAATTGGGATGTGGAACTGGCAAGAAAAAACGAAAGATAGACGAGCCTGGCAGTATATGTGCCACAAGATATAAACAGAAGAGAATGGGGACTGATCTACCCCGAAACAAAGAAAAAAAAAGATCTAGAAAGCTCGTAAGAGCGGCGTTACCCCATCTGGGGTGTTTAGCCACCATATTATATTGAAAACTTTTTTTATTAGTGGTTTTATGAAAAAAAGTTATTCTTGATAAAAAGTTTTGCATGGTTCATAAGTTAAAATGCACCATCAAATATCAATTTTTTAGAGCAATATACGAGGTTTGTCAAAAAATTTGAATTGTGAGCAAGAGTATAGTGTCTTTATTTTTCACAATTCAGAAAAATGTTATGAAGTAAAGTTGTTTTGAATTAAAAGTTATATTTAGGTTTTGTGATTTTTTAGTAATCGATCCATATTAATTATTCTGGCTAGATACAATTTATCTCTGTTAAAAATATGATAATCTTTCTATTTATTACTGTTTTTGAATAACCTTGCAATTTACATACATAATAAATGAATAATAATTTTTTATTGTAGAATTTGGATTATCCGTATAAAGAATATTTATTAAACAGAAACAAACATAATTAAATTGTAATTCAACGTTCTACAGCTTCGACATATTCACCTTTTCTTTGTTGTAAACATTTAATTGTTCTTTTGTGAAACTCTTGTATTAGTTTCCGTATATTTGAAATTATTTTTTGGCATTCTTCAGAAATAATCCTCTTCATATAGTCTACATCTTCAAATGGTCAAACTAAAGTAAAAAAGTCAAGGGGAGTCAAATCAGTAGACTTAAGAGGCCAAAAAATATCTGAATGCTTGTGAATCACCTTCCCATTAAATATATTTCCAAGGAGTACTGTAACTTTTAATGTACTATAGATAGAAGCACCGTCTTGTTTGAATCAAATTGTCATATGTTCTTGTAACGGATGGTCATGCTAAAAATCACTTACTTGATTTTCTGATAATTGTAAGTATTGTGCGGTATTTAAGCAATGTTGAAAAAAGGTCCAATTAATTTATTTTTGTAAACACCACACTAAACGTTCGTTTTAAAAGAATCTTGGTTCCGAGTTTTTATTACAAAGTTTGGATTACTGTTAGATCACCAGCGAAAATTTTGTGATGAGACGGTTCCGTTTGAAGAAAATGTTGCCTCATAGGAAAATATTATAGCTCTTGTAAAAAACGGGTCTTCATCCAACTTTCCTTGGATCAGAGCGCAGAATTCGAAATCGTATTCCCTTGGTAGTTATATGTGTATAAATTGCGGTTTGTATGCATCATATTTATTACCTTTCAAAATATTTGCCACTGTATCTTTACTTACCGAAGTAGTTTAGAGTACAAAGGCCCTTTTTCTTAATGACATTTTTGGCTCTTCTACGACAGAAAATATCACTCGTTTTCGGCATGTATTCTTCAATTTATTTCCTATACTTCCACTAGCCTTGAATTTATTCAAAATTTTTGTAACTATTGAGTGCCTAATGTTCCAATTCAGATGTCTATTATTAAAGATATTGTAATTTTTCTTCACGATTTAGTGAATTTGCAATTTTTATTGTTATGTTATAAACAACAACTCACTCTGACATTCACTGTCACATAATTCATGTCAGGATATCCTAGATTGCGTTAAATTTTATCCCGCCAGAATAATTAATACGAAATGATAAGTAAATAATCACACAACCTGAATTTTCATAATAAATGGCTGTAATTGCATATTTGAATATCACTTTTAATTGAAAACAACTTTACTTTATAATATTTTTCTGAATTGTGAAAAAAAAGATACTTTACTTTTGCACATAATTCAAATTTTTTGACAAACCTCTTATAACGAACAAAAAGTTTTCCATATAGTTCGAACTTAAGTATATCCTACGACGATCTGTCACCCGGTAAATACAAAGATTAACGTTTTTACGCAAGCTTGACAAAATATTTTTCCATTTTCGAGTTCAAAATCCGGGTTATCCGTGATCCATACCCCGAGGTTGATATTATTTACTTTCGATTAGATTATTTACCCACAGTAAGTTACTACTACAAATGATTATTCAATGTACTTGAAAGAACGTCTTCTTTACTTTTCTTTTTTCTGAATTGTAATAAATAAAGATACTTTAGTCTTGCACAAAAATCAAATATTTTAACAAACCTCGTATACTGCTTCAAAAAATTGATATCTGATAGTGTCATTTTAACTTTTGGACCATGCAGAACTTTTTATCAAGAAAAACTACTAATGAAAAAGTTTTCCATATGGTTCCAACTTAAATAGACAAACTGTATATGGGAAAATTTTCTCGATAAACATAAGTTCTATTAATAATTTGGAATTTAGCTTTGACCGAACGAAGTTCGTAAACTTGTTCTCTATTAAAAGTAATGTATATTATGTATATTTACCTAAATATTTCTGTATTTTCCGGATCAACCTTTACTTTTTGAACTATACCGATAAAACCATTAATATTTAATTTTTGATTTTATTTTTTATATATCATATGGGATTAAAAAGTTATTTATCTAGAAAATAAATCTAGGGTAGATATAATAGGCCTCCTCTGACATCACGAGTCCCTACGTCACGCTATCTCTCTCTCTTGATTTCGCTATCTGTGTCTCTCGCACTCCTTGATTTCCTTATACCTACAGATGTACCGTATACCTATAGTCGTATCGGCCTACTATATCTATTGGACTAGAGTTTTGCTGATCGGCAGTCAGGGAGTGACAAAATTAAGAACTTTGACTAGTTATAATTCTCAAACTACTGGTTAAAATTGAATGAAATTTGAAATATACCGTGTTTATACAAAGATTGCTTGGTTACTAGGAATACAGGCTTATATTTTGATCCAACACGAATTTCTAGGGGATCGAAAATAGTCTGAACTGCTTCGAACCGTGGATGGTACGGCCGAGCCGCTTTTTTTTGCTTGGCATGGGAACCACCGTGCCCCCAGATATAACACGTCATGAGCATATTAAGAGCTCAATATAATAACAATATCAACGATCACCGTTATATCTTTGAACATTAAAACAATTTTTTCAGATAGTTATCTAAAAAGCCTAATAAAACAGGTTTTTCAAGTTATTGCGAGTTTATTTAATTGTCTTAAATGTAACAAAATGGGATGTTAGTTTATACTAGCGCGAAATTTCCCGTGGAATTAACTGTAGTACAATAATAACCACCGTTTTCGACTTCACGCCCTTCACTGACTGATTTGTGCCACTCAAATACTTTCGTTCGCGATAAAGTATACTTCTCAAAAGACTCAACGTTTCCGTAGCCGTCATTCCATTGGAAATATATAATTTTAGGCAAACTCATTGATCAGTTTTTTCCTTAATCTATATGGAAACGTGAACAAGAACATCAAAAAAACGTTGTACCAATTTAGGACAAAAATCTTATCGATTAAATTTACGTGCGCCGTGCCGTTCAAATTTGATCAAACCACGTATTATGCAAACGTACGGAAAAAAGTATTTGAACAATAATTATTATAGTAGTTTTTGAATTATTGGTTTACCATAGCATAAGACTACGGTTTCACTTACCAGGTTTTGTAGACGTTGTAGTTTTTGATGTAGTTGCTAAAAAAATTGTATATCATTAGAAAGTCATCGTTTATGTGAATGTAAGAGGTACAATAATTCCAAAATCATGTTTATCTGAAATATACTTACTGGTAGATGTTTCTGAAGTACGCCCAGTAGTCCAATCTGAAATACAAAATATCCAAACTTAACAATTGAGAAGTTAATATATATACTGTGTGCAGATCAAAATCTAGCTGGTTATATTAAATTTCGTGAACTTAAAAGTATTCTACTTAGAAATATAAAGATATTTAATTATAAATGTTATTAAATTATTAGAACAAAAATCATGTAACTGACGATTAAATAGCGCACCATGTTTATCAACCTTATCTACCGACTACTAAAGATAATCTATTTGACTGAAGAGTTACTTTTCAACAAATTATTTTACCATGACAATAAATGTTTTTTCTACAATTTTCAACAATTTCCTTCCAACTCCACACACTTAGTTCAGCGAGGTTTCAGTCATCTGAAAAATAATCTTTCAGCAGCATTTGTGTTTGCCATCACGCCTCAATTTTTCTCAAATCGTTTTCAAGTCATTTTTTTAAATTTGCGAACAAATAGCAATCAGAGACAGCTAGATCACATGAGATAATAAATTCTAAATGCAGATTAGCAAATTCTTCTTCACCATCAGCAGACGCCTACTAGCGCATTATCTTGATGGAACGAAACATTTGTCTTCAACAAATGTTACAACTCTGTGATTTCAACACACCGTGGCTATGACTTTATTTCCAGAAACGCATTTTCTACTCTCTTGTGAGCACTTTCCTCGTATGCAGTCAATTGTATGTATTTGCATTTCTTAGGTATAATTGTGTAATCATCTATTTTAACATATAAAAGGAAAAATTCACTTGGATTACGATTGAAGGTATCCAAATATCCGTTCGAATCTTTTAGCAGCATTAAACGACTGTGTTACATACATACATACAAATTGGCCAGTGTTTAAGCATTAGAACCTAGAGATTTTCAGGTGCGTATGGAATTTTTAAACTGGTATTCACAAAAGTGTCGTAAAAATCGAAATTTTCCAAAATATGTGTTGTATACCGACGAGGCTAGATTTACTAGGGAAGGAATTTTCAACTCTATAAATAGTCACATTTGGGATTAAGAAAATCCGCACTTTGTTCATGAAAGGGGATTTTAGCATAAATATTCGGTTATTATGTGGATGGGTATGATTAGAGATTGCTTTAGCTCACCTATCGATTGTACCAAATAAATTAAATGGAGCAATTTAAATGCGCTTTCTGGAACAAATGTTGGATGAATTTTTGGAGAGTTCAACACGATGGGACACCATTTTGTTGCAGTGGCAAGAAATTACATAAACACACGTTTTATAAAAAAATGGATTGGTCGTGACTATTTTTAAAGTTGAAAATTTCTTTCTTAGTAAATCTAGCCTCGTCGGTATACAACACATATTTTGGAAAATTTCGATTTTCACGACACTTTTGTAAATACCAGATTGAAAATTCCATACGCACCTGAAAATCTTTAGGCTCTAACGCTTAAACACTGGCCAATTTGTATGTATGTATGTAACACTTGTTCTTTTAAAACTTTCCACACAGTAGAATGGTCCACTCTTAAAGCGCGACCTACAGTTCGAGTACTTAAAAATGGCCTTTCACAAATATTTAATATTTCCTCTTCAACACGATGGGGCATCTGTTCATTTTGCTGCAGCGGCAAGAAATTATTTAAACAGACGTTTTAGAGAAAAATGGATTGGTCGGGGTGGACCCACTTGTTGGCCTCCAAGATCACCTGATTTCTGAATCCTATTGATTTTTTATATAGGGATATATGAAGTCCTTAGTGTACGAAATAATCATCGAATCTGAACAAGATCTAATAGCTAGAATTCAAGCTACGGTAGAAATCATTCAATCCTATCCAAATTCATTCTCAAAGACGACACGTTTGTCAATGACAAAACAGTGTATTGAAGTCAGCGGCTAACAGTTTGAACAATTGAGATTATGAATAATTTTTATTTGTTTTGAACTACTTACGCTTAATCATTATTCGAAATTGAATGAATAATTAATTAATTTGTAAATTATTTACGTGCTTGCAAACTTTTGTTTAGAGGCAAATTTCTACAACACCGTTCTACTAACCCTGACAGCACGCCACTGGTTGAATTTTTTCAAAGTTTATTTATTTCAAGATATTAATTTATTAAGGAGCATATTGGTCACCAAATTTGAAAAAAAATTTTTGATTTTGATTTAAAATTTTAAACACCCCTCAGCAACTAGGCCCCGTAAGGGTTGGTGTTTCTATATCAAAATGAATCATTTATTGAGATATCTCTGTGGTAGAGCGTTGTTGGTCGAATATAGAAACACCCTATACAACAGTTTTCTTTATATTATACCGATATCTTCACTCAGAATCTTGACATATGATATTAAAAGCATGGAGAAAACTAACAATATAACATAGTATAAATTGTTGCACTTTTTATTTGTTTACACCACAAAATTGAGCAGTGAAACTTGTCTGAATAAAGGAGGTTACATAAGTTAGACTAGTTATATGCTGTGTATTTTGAGTTTAGAATTGAAGAGTCGTTTGTTCTATATATGTACTCACCACAGGATACGTTGTCCATATAATCACATTTATTAGTCTGAGGATTGAATAACATATTTTCTGGGCAACTCAGGATGGTACTACGTCCATTAGTACACTTGTAATATTTGCTGCAATCATCTGGGTAAACGACGTTGGAGGTTCCCTCAGTTGATGGACAAACGGGATCATCTGTAATGAGACTAGATTATATATATTGCGAACCTATGAGAGTATCTCTTATTTGAAAATTAGGAATTTTTAAACTTTGATTGTCATCAAATCTACCCACAAAATGACAATCTCATACAAGAAACGCTTCAGCTATTATTCCACATCCAATTTATGATCCCTATTCAGTATGATATCTATTCAAATACTTTCGTAGGTATCATAACGAAATTGAAGATATCATGGAAAGGACATTAAGGATCAGAACACTGCAAACCCGTTTTTCTTTTATGAATCTCAACGTTGGTATTGGTTGACTAACAATGACGTTTCTTGTTGTTGAAAATTTAAAAATATAGCAAACTACTTGAAACATTTTCTGAGGGCAGTTATGCTTTATGATAACATTCGATCAATTTTGTACCAGGGAAGGACACAATTATCAAAATCGTGTGATATTTTTCAAATCGTTCACTTTGATTTGCAAAATTTGATCGTTATTACTTTTTAACAACCTAGTGAAATTGTCAGGATATTCGAGCCTTCCAATAAAAGGAACTAAGTAATTTATTCTTTTTCAAGCTTTTGATAATGGTATCACTTGACCTCAATAGAATTAATTGAAACCGAGCTGAATACATTGGATAAGCATAAAAATTTACTATTCATTATAAACATGTAATTCTTCTCACAACAAATGTAAAGTCTCCTTTACTAAGTTTAAATAATAATTATCCTTGTTAAAAATTTTGAAGTCCTAAAGAGCAGATTCAATAAAGACCACTTGCAGAAAATGGTCGAGAATAAAATTCATGAACTGCAAGATGTGATGAGAAACTGTGTCAATATAAGCGAAACTTGTTTGTTCTTCTTTTACTGAGTCTGAAATTTAAACTAAACTTCTTATTTGGTCCTGATGGGTTACCAGTCTTTCTACTACAGGATTTTGCATCTGTTTTTGCAGAATCATTGTGTGATCACATCGAAATATTAGGATTGCTAGCTTCTTGAAACACAGTTATAGTTA
This sequence comes from Diorhabda sublineata, assembly GCF_026230105.1. Taxonomy (NCBI): domain Eukaryota; kingdom Metazoa; phylum Arthropoda; class Insecta; order Coleoptera; family Chrysomelidae; genus Diorhabda; species Diorhabda sublineata. Next base: position 9,120,425 of record NC_079476.1, read on the forward strand.
TAATAAAAATGAGGCAATAAAGATTTATACAATATTATCCAAATAACGCCCATCTGGCACACGGCCCTAGATAGATAAAAGTACTAGTCGGTTACCATAATCCATTGATCATTGAAATGTTACTTCAGCATACAGTTCAATAGTAAGCCCAATATCACATCACTTTTTCCTGGGTGTCCTGCTCTTCTTTGACTATCATGGATACATAAACAGAATTGTGATTCGTTACTGAATACGATATAACTCCATTGTTGTTTCCAGAGTTGTTTTTCTGTATTAGTTCAAAATTGTCAACATTGTTCCGCAGTCAAAGGATGGTATCAGAAGAGATCAACAAACCGCCTTATTTCTCAGCTACTGATCAGCATTTTGACTCGTATTAGCAAAACAACATAGCACTACTAGTTATCTGAAATATCTACCTTGACTCTCAATGATTCTCTTCAGATAAGCATTCGGTATTTATTCTTCGCATCCTTGTCAAAATATCTTACATGGTAATAATTTTGTTGCGTTTAAGATAGGTGAATAAACTCACATTAACTAACAATATCGGTACTATACAACTTTCGTAAGCAGGTTTCTTCAGACGAAATTTGGTGTGAACATAAACAAAGACATAACGTTGATAGTGCTAAGATTGCCGGTTCTGAATGTGGTCATGAAAAAGTTAAGAAAGTATTTCTTCTGTTTAAATCGACAAGTTGGGAGTGTTGAACTTCTGAAGCTCTCAATTAGTTTTGTCGAACATTGTTACTTAGGCTTTTGCAATACGAAAGAAACTGCCTGTTATCACCAATTCCACAATCATAAGCTTTTCAAAAATAAGTCTGAAACGGCTTCAAATTTTCTATAGTGTGGAATGTTTTCAAAATGACACTGTATACAAGTAAACGATATATTCATTCATCTATCAAATGGCTCACTAAGCTTTTTTGAATACTTACAACATTTGACATAATCACCATCGTCACAATATTTGTGGGAATCATCCCATAACAAACCATCTGGACAACTTCCTTGATATTTCTGTCCTCGGATGCATTCATAGTACTTGCTACAATCAGTCGGGTCAGCTAAGTATGTTGGTTCAGATGAATCAGGACAATCTGGATCCGAATAAAGGGAACCTGAAATCATAATTCAAATATTAAAATCAACGTATGGTTGAATATCAAGTACATAGAACACCATATTATTGAGATTCAAGGTAAACCAGCACCTTCGCCACATTTTAAATTCAAGTAAAACACTTACTTTAGTTAACTTGTGTTTTTTTGATACTTTCATTGAAAATTAGGCAATCTCTCCTGAGATTTTTCTATCAATCGACTATTAATACCAAAATATTGGTAGAGATAACTAACATTCGTTACAACGCATCCTTACGTAGAATATTTTGGCTACAGATATATTTTTATGAATTTGATTTATGAATCACTTCATAATTTTATAATATACCTATTTCAGGAATACTTTTTTTCCATACTCGTAACCTGTGAAACCCTTCAACTTTAACTTTAACAATCTCCATTTTTAAAATTTCTCGATCACTCCTGTTTTTTTTTTAATTAGTATCCTATTATGTGCGTATTTATTTAGTTTTCATTCTCACAGACGTTTTCCACTTGTGAATAGCTGCCGTATCTCGATATTCCTTTCGTTTGATACTGATACGTTTTAATTATTATTTCTGTTTCATGGTTAATACCATTATTTATAATTTATGTATCTGTGCAGCCCATGATATATTCTTTTCTTCTTGTTCCATCCTTCTCCTCGTTTCCTAGCTTCTCTTCTATTCGCATCGCATGTTTGGTATTGGTACATTTCTCTTCAAACTCTGTACTCATCACATTTAATTATCTGGCAATGTATTAGCTCCCTTTCTCTACTATTTATTCGTGTTATTTGGTAATGGTACTGTCTCCTCAACTCTTTCAATTAATTTTTATTTTTGTTTGTACTTTCGTTTATATGCAGCAATACGTATATTTGTATCTATTACATTCCCTCAGTTTCGACCAAACGTGTTTTGATTTGTACATACCTCTAGCGTCTCTATATATCTTACATTTGTTTCTTGTGCTATTTTTTCAACTTCATCGTTCCTTTTTTTAGTAGAGTTATAACATCAGTTAAGCGTATCCTATCAAACGCTTGGGTGAGATCAATGAAGCACATAAAGGCTGCCTTATTAAACTCTATGGCTTTTTCAGTTATTTGGCGCATTATAAATATAGCATCTATAGCAGATCTGTTGTTTCTGAAACCTTGCTGTTCTTCACATATCCCAGTAGACATTACTTCTTCTGCTGAGATTTTAGTGAATAGTTTCAGAACCGTACTCATCAGGCTAATGCCTCGATAATTTTGGGGATCGGTTTTTTTTCTTCCTTTTTGAAAATCGGTATCAGAATACTTTTTTTCCATTCAGATGCTACATTTTCGACCTCTAGTATTTTATTGAAGAGGGATTGTAGTTCATCACACTGTGTGTCGCCTCCATATTTGATCATTTCGTTTGTTATTTCGTCGATGCCTGGGGCTTTTCTGTTCTTTATCTTGGCTATCATTTGTTGTATTTTATGTAGGGAGAAAATCCTATTTTGTATTCCATCGATGTTTTCATCTTCGTAGGGTAATTCCTGTGCTGATACGTTAGCTTGTGTTGAACTATAAAGTTTTTCAAAATGTCTTTCCCATTCGTCTGCCCTGATTTTTGTATTTTGTATGTATTGTATAATACATATAAATAACCATGAAATATTTAAATACTCACCAGTTAAAAGTAGAAGAAAAAGTGGAGACATTCCAATCAACAATCTGTAAAATTGAAGAAAAAATGATATACTTTGAGCGATACAATTCTGTTAATCTATTTCTAAAACCAGAAATGATCAAAGTGGGTTTAGCTAAAGTATTATTCGTCTTATAATGCTGCTGCATAACCTCCTTATATTCTTCTGATGTAGCCAGACTAAGCAGCTGGTTGTGAGACTCACAATGAATGCAAAATTCGAGCCTTCAATTCTTTTAAGTAAGCGTGAACCGAGTTGATTATCGTGGTAAACAGTCGATCTTCACGAAAATGTCCACATTATCAGCAAAAACTGGGTTTTTTGTAGATACTCTCTAAAATTAAGTTAATAATGTTTCAAGAATACATTTTTGAATCACGTCCCGAAAGTTCGAAAAAGTTTAATATTGGTTTTGTGTTAAAAGCGAAAGCTGTTCTTAATTTTTTTATCTCCAAAAGTTGCACGCCGAACATTTTTATTACAACACTCAATGAATCTAGTGATTAAATTGATTGGTACACAAACATTGTCGATGAAAGACGGATACTTCCGGATAAGTTATTGAAACAGGTTCATGTAATTGAAAAAGAAAGTTGTTGGCCGACCTGATGGAATTTTTATTAGTTGTCGATGTGATTTATGTCACATCAACATTATATAACGTCAATATTCTTAAACTCATGTGAATGTGAAATCATATTTTCTGAGGAAATAAACGCAAGGTCACTTTTTGACAACCATTTGTATGATGAATTAGAGTATACAGCAAGGTTATATACATTATTGTATTCAATTACACGTAATTATAATAAATTGTCCGTTATCGACTCGGTTTACTACTTACGAGGTGGTATAAGAAATACGGGCTTATGACCAATTATTTGAAGATTTCTTTAAATTATTAAAACATATATATACATTAGGTAGTTTGATACATATCGTTTTTTTCATTTAACAACATTTTGAGACCATTGGATAAATAATTTCCGAAGGCATTTAGCAGAGAAGTTCGTAAACATACAAAAAATACGTTAAAATTCAAAAGTCTGAATAGAAAACTTCATAAATGTAGACGACCATTTTGTTTACAGATAAACGCTCCCCGTGTTAATTCACTAGAACTGTTTTTCTTCAATTATTTCTTCAAAATTTGAGATAAGAACTGAACTTATCCACCTCCTTAATAATATATTATGCCCTTATTGAGTTGCATCTCCGATATGCCCCTCCCTTCGGGGGTACTGTGGTGAGACTCAATTTGAGCGAATCCTCAAACTACAGAAGAGAGCTGTTAGATATTTACTCGAGCTAAACTCTTCCTTCCTTATTGATCTTTGAATCCGTTTGCCTAATTAGTAAGCACTCTTCTCGAATTTCAGAAAAATCGTTGCACTTAGTTAAGGCTCAATATTTTAGAATGCAAAAAATGCACTCTCCAATTGAAATTGAATCAATATAATCTTTTCCCATATTCCGAAATAATTTCTCTCTTCTTTAAAATATTTATTTTCTACATCCTATCTTCAAAGTATTTCACTGCTTTGTAGTGCTTAAAGCGATTATGGTTAGAGTGAAAAAAAAATAAAAAAGTGCCATAATGTTATTAGGTTATTATAACCTATCCTTATTTCGAGCTTTCAATACAGTTGATTGCAATTCATCCACACCTTTTTTGAAGAAAAATTTGATTTTGATATGACAACACGAACTGATTTGTCTTCAATCAGTAATTCAATTTGTTTTAATTCAGTAGTGGCTTTCGATTATTATTGTTAAGACGGAAAGTGAAGATCCCGAGTTTAAAATATGTACTCCCGAAAAAAAATTGGAAAAAGCTTTACAGAACGCGAGCTATTAGCTTATTTTGAAGAATTCTATCCCAATTGAGAAGAAATTATCAGGATACCGTTAAAAGTCACCGAGAAACTCGAATTTTTTATCGCGCGTTCAATTTGAAGCCACATAATAAGCGATCGGCAGCGTACTCGCGTTGCGCAATCATGTATTAACAAATGTGTTGACATTGTCCGTCTAAATAATCTCTGCCGAGGGTTTATTGTCATCCATAACCTGCCATTACGCAGAGCTCTTAATTAAGGGCTAAAAAATGTTGGGAAAAAAGTTGAGCGCGGGAACTGTATCGATTTTTCGGGAGACACTTTTCAATCGTCTCTGCCAATAGTTTTTTGTACGACTAAACCTCGGTCATTGCTTTACCGCTGTTAGTTGAGACCTTAAGAATGTTTCTCAACAATTTTTACGTGGAAACCGTTTCGAGATTTCTCGCAAGTTTTACAACGTGGAAAAACGGCAGACATTTTCATACGCAAACGTTTCGCACCGGCAGAGTAGTCATCTAATGATATAGTAGGGTTTTACTTACAACTTTCAGGCTCTGATCTTGGGAACCGTTTCGAGTCGTTTTTATATAGTCTGTATCTTCGATTTTCACGTAAACATGTCCATAGCTTTCATAATTGATCCAGACTCTCTCGAAGCGCCTGCTAAAGCTTTAGGCATTATTTTGGCGAACGAACGCAACAGGAGTGCTATCGATCCTCGTCATTGATTTATTCTATATTCATCTACTCACGTCTTTTAACTCGCATTGGGGAAAACGACACAGAGTGAATCAAGTGAAGGCGAGAGGAGGTGAGCGTACTGTCCACACTTGCGGCCCTCGCGAAGTTTTGCAGAGAGTCTGGGTTGGGTATCAAAAGGGTCGGTATAAAGTAATGAAACTTTGTATCAAAAGCTTCTGTCAATACCCGAAGAATTACGTCACATTAAAGTCTCGATATCATATCGTTACAAGTGGTCTCGCCTTGCTTCCTTATAAATAATGATTATGGATTTTATATTTTCCCTATTTAATGATTTTATAGGATTAAGGAAGACTGTAGTCGATATTGGGCGTCCTACAAGTAGCAAATTTCTAGCCGATAATATTCACCATTATTATTCTCTAGCTTGGAATAGACACATATATTCAACTGAGAATAAGGTAAGCCATCGATCTATCACAAAGATTCATTCAAACTTGAAATATGAAAATCTGCGACGGCATCTTAATATTAGTAAAAATAGATGCAATAACAAATTGAAGAAAAAATATAACGAAATCATACTCGGTTATTAAGTTTCATAAAATTTACAACAATATATTTCGCAGACATTGACAAGGTTTTATATTTTGTAAAAATATTGTTTTTAATGTGGACCTTTCCTTGTTATTCTAATAAAAACTGAAATTAAGCGAGATCCAAAAACCAGACACTTAGGTTTCTCTCTACATGGTCCCGTTATCCACAATAATATTTTTCAAAACGCCCCAGAAAGACAAGACGAAAACGAAACCATAACCTTGTAGACGGTCGATGGCCAGAATGACAATTTCCAATCGGTAATTGTTACCATCAAATCAAATTATTAAAGTGCAAATTGTGGCTTTTATCTGATAAAAGTGGATAGAAAAAGTCAAAATATTTTGTTACATGGAACAAAATAATGGAATAATCGTATTTTCGTCGGTCCTTGATAAATGTGCGTTGTTTCAACTCAGTCTGACGTTTTGAAGTGAATTAAAAAAATATTTCATTACATAGATACTTCCATAACCAAAAAAATAGCATGTGTTAAAAAACAGCTAGATTTGATGTGGATAAATTTCCCCTCATCACTTACCAACACAAAAATCAATAGAACTGACAATTTATGATGGAGCTTTTTCTCCAAAAAACTCAAACTCCTGAGAAAAATGGTTTATTCCTGTGTGCAGTATTTTCAAATATGAAAGAATTAACTTCTATAGAAAAATAAAACGTTTTTTGTAATTTAAAAAAGCAATAGATGTAGGAAAATATCTTATCACACATATTTGTTTTTTTGTGAATAAATATTTTTTTATGCTCTTAAGACTCTATTAAAAAATATTGTTTGCTTACCTTATGTATAATCACAAACAACAACACTATCTAGTCATGCGGGATTGCTATTATGCTTTTAAACGATTATATCTTATCTTACACACAATCAAATTAATAATAAAAATCTGATAATCTAGCGATTCATAGTCACTGTTTAAAATTAAATCGTGATGTAGATAACTTGAAATTAATTGCAAGACAAGTACCTACTCGATTTAACAGAAAATGGAATTTTGTCGGCTTTCATAAAAGTATAAATAATAAGTTGATTGAAAAAACAAATCCTATGCTGGAAACATTGGAAAAAACAAATTTTTCTTCCATGCCTTCTTGCACAAGCATCTATTTTCCGGTGAATATATATCACGGTTTTGTTCTCAATACTCAATGTTAAGTTGAGTAAGATCGGGAATCACTGAAGTTTGTTTAAGATCATTTTGAGTAATCCAAAGTCATTGCATAATGTCTGATATCACTCAGCTGTATTATTGATACATGAAAACATCAGAATTGAAGCTCTAGGTGGAGCGATCGCAACTATTGGTAATAAGATAATAAGATAAGGGTGCATATCAAACTATACACTTTTCTATTGTTAAAATACTTATTTATGCCGTGCTATTTTTGATTCGGCTGTCCCTAAATTTGCTAAACAAATGTGCCTCTTCACTGGGATACTTTCAACCATGAAGTGGGGCAGTTTGAATCACATGTAAATTGAGATAAGAAAACGTCTGTTTTGTCTGTTTGAAATGTAGTGTTAGTGATCTCATCATTTCTTTTATTTCCGAGATTTGATGTCCACCAAACATAGCAATAAGTTTTGAAAGTTTCAAGCACCCCTACATCCAGGGGCTGTATTTTGTGTACAATGTGTGTTGAAAACATGATTATACCATTTTCCTTACAGATGACAGCTCGTACTTTTGTATTATATTCATAATTGTTCAACAGTTCAACCTTTTGAACAATTAGTGTTTCTCTGAATGGATTTCAGAACATTAACAAATAGATCTGTCATCCAGCATTACTAAATAGAGGTGCATTAGTTAGTAACTCTCCAGGGTGGCGTGTTCTGGAAAAAAATATAAAAGGAAGGCAATTCATCGTCTTATACTTTTATTATACCCAGTTTACTCCATTCTGCAGAAACCGCTAGGTTGTTTTGTTCTTTTTTCCTGGTAGAAACTATTTTTATTGGTTTCAAAACAGTTGTTAACTCAGACTCATCTACGTTAAATATTTGTTCAGGTTTTAAGCTGTACTTCGTAAGCACTAAAATATAATTTTCAAAAAACTTATAAACAGTTACTCTGTTAAAAGATACTGCCCTTTCAAACTAGTATTTTCAGGTTACCGTGACACTATTTTGTCTTTATTTCTATCCATAAAGGACTTGAATCAATCTATTCCAGCTTTCTCATTAATATGCTACTGATCAAGACTCATAAACAGAACAAAATTTATTACTATTGTCCACGTTTAATTTTAATAAATTAAAGGCTTTTTAGGTAAACCTTAGCTTTCCATATACCGGTATAGAAGAATACCATTTGTATAATTTTTTTGGGTGAGGTAGATATTTTTGGAATGTTTGTCGAGCATTACCATAGGTATCTGAAAAAAATGTAGGGTCACTGCAAATGCTATCACTTGTTGCTCGTACTGACGATATATTTTTAGTCTGACCACGAAAATGTATTATTGCAACATTTTAACAGAGCAAGAAAATAATTGATAGACTATTTATTAGCATAACGGTCAGATTACGTAGGTTAAGTTAGTAGAGCTTTTTCTGAAGAACTGTATCACATATATTCAGGAATTAAGTGCTTTTTATGTGCTAATTATGTGGTGGATTTGAATATTTTCTGCTCTTATAGATTTTTCAGTCAAGGGTCAAGCTGAATGAGCATTATTCGACAAAAGAATTTTACGAGAAATATCCTTGCATAGGAATTACTTCATTTTTACTTGGTACTAATGTGTTGAATTGAAAAAAATATATAATTATTTTTTCTGAAAATATTAACAAATTTCCGCCTTAGCTAGTCAAGTTAGCAGAAAACTAGCTTCATAAAATATCGTAACAAAAAACAATTACCATATAAATTACGTGCTCTTTATGTGCTAATTAAATTATTAACTTAGAATTTTTGAGCTTTTTCGGAAATAGGAAATTTTGAAGATTCTACCCATTCGTGACTAGTAAGGGGTGCTATTATATCAGGAATGACTAATATCGAAATGCTAAGTGCACAGATTTTACGTGCTTATCCGGCGAGCAGAGCACTAGTCTGAAATAACATTGAATCGAAAAACTGATTGCATACGAATTATGTGATCGTTAAATCCTTTGGTCAAAATTTTTGGTTTTTTTTTTTTTGGAAATAGGAAATTTTGACGATTCTGCCTATTCGCCCATTTTAAGGATCATATATTGAAAACCCGAAAAACACATAAAAAGCACGTAATTCCTGTGCACTACGCATTTAGATAGAGTCATTCCTGATATAGCACACCTCACTAGACACGAATGGGCAGAATCTTCAAAATTTCCTATTTCTTAAAAAACCCCAAAATTCTGGGCCAAGTTTTTAATTAGCACATAAAGAGCACGTAATTTATATGGTAATTGTTTTTTGTTACGATATTTTATTAAGCTAGTTTTCTTCTAGCTTGACTAGCACCTTCAAAAGTTGAAGAAATTCTTAGTGGCCAATTAAATGAAGAAGAAAGTGAAGAATCAGAAAATGAAAACCGTTATCATATAGATGAAATTGATTTCGGTGATTATCAATAAACATATTAAGTTTGAGAATAAAATCCTGTTAATTATATCAATATTATTTTATTGTTTCAAATATCTAAAATAAAAATTCCTTAAATAATATTCTTTTAAATCTAAGCAGAGAAAAAGACATCTTGTTTGACAAAAAGCATTTACTCCAAAATAAATGTATTAAACATTGTACATTTTGGAGTAGATGCTAATATACTTTATGCACTTCAAGATGATATGCGAGATTTTTCCGGCAGTTTTTGAGTGCGCATACCAAGCTATTTTTAAAAATTACATAAAAATGGATAAAATAAAATAGTTTTCGGCAGAATGGAGAAATTTTAGCCTTCTTCACACACTTCAAATAGGTATGCCAGATCCTTCCGGCAAGAAAAAGTGGTTTGCGAGATTTTTTTCTAAAATCCAATAAAATTTACTGTGGAATACAAAAAAAAAATAATATTCGCGATGACGGTAAAACATTTTTCCATTATTTTAATAATATTTTTTTACATTGTTTCGGCAATAGGAATCCACGCATACCGAGCTTTATTCCTATACTTATGTTCTATTTATTTAAATTAGAATTTTTTGATTCCACTATGACGAAACTTTCAGTGTTACCGGCTCCTGGACTACTATCCAAGGATCTTTCTCATAAAATTTCTTTTCGAATGATGCACTGCCAGCTTGTCACGTATATGCAGCACATTCTAAATGTTGTTTTTTTTACAAGATCAACAAGAGCACAAAATATTTGAATCCGGCACATAATTAGTACATAAAAAGCACTTAGTTTCTGAATAAATATAATATCGTTCTTGAAAATAAACTCTGCTAGCTTAAACTACGTAGTCTGACCGTTTTGCCAATAAATTTTCTTGGTTAATAGAGTACAGTTTTTATTTTTAAGCAAACTTATGATTGGCTTAAGAGAATATATTTTCTTCTGTCGCGAAATAATTTTCTGATGTTTACCAATTTTTCCAATTTTTAAAGCAAATTTTTTTGTTGATTCATGATTTTTCTATTTATTTGTTTTTTACGAGAGGCATCTTCTTTACATATTTTTGGAACAGTAGCTAAAATAGGAGTTTCTGTTCTGAATTATTCCCCTGGTTAAAGCTGATCTTGGCTTTCAGGTGCCTCAAGAGACTTAAGTTCAACTGGATTAAATTTCCTTACGTGTAAAAATTAATTGCGTGCAAATAAACATTGCAAAATAAAAAAAATAACTTCAATTGATTTATAAAAAATCTAAAAATAATACAAAAAAATACCTACACGTTTCAGATGATTGACTTGTGTAGGAAGAGCAAATGATCTCTATGTAACTTTTAGCATTAAAATTCAATCAAAACATTCATCAGTGAAATGTTGAGAACATAATACTCTATGATGTTAAGATATAGAGTCAACTCCATATATGGTAAGAACTTCAGCTTATATGTTCAATACTTCCATTGGAGAAAACTATTATTCTCTTTATTTAAACGCATTCAATCCTCCAAGTGTTTTGTTGAATATAAACCCTCAAATGAGTTGTAGGTTACACTAGACCAGAGAAGTCTGGAACGCTAGTCAAAATATCTTCGGAGTCTTTGGTTAACTATATTTTCAGAAGAATACACTCTCCCTCGATTCAAAGATGGCCTACTAGCGGGCATCAGATTTCAGAGACAGTCTTAACGTATTTTGACTATAACTGACAGTTAGTCACCTATTTAAAAATTTTGAACATTGAAAGCATCATCAGAAATAATTATTGGCCATGGAATTATTTCGGAATTTCTGAAACTAACAAAAATTTGTCATTTTGATAAGACACCAGATGAAGAAGTATAAGATAGTTTCACCATCCTCAGCAGTCGGAAAGCTGTTCTTCATAGTTTTCCAAGTAGCAACAGGTGAAGAGTTGATGCTATTCAACTCATGAAAGTGATAGTGTATTTCTGGATGTAGTAGCATGATTAAGAAAAATATGCCTTAAAAAACGTGTCGAAGATGAATCTATTATTGTAGCCCATATCTTTCTCATCACTCGTAAAATTTTAGCCATACTAAAAACACAACTATGTTCACGCAACGTATTATGAAGGTATATTGGTGAAGGAGACATTCAAGGTAAACCATGGCATTAGTATGCTAGCGTAGCATATTATACTGTATAATTCTTAAGTTTGCTTCATTGTATCTTGTCCTAGTCGAATTGTATTAATCAAAATGTTCTACAGAGTAAAACGTTAGTAATTTCGGATGTTGTTTATCTCAGAAATTTATGGAACTGAGTGATTTTTAATACACTGGCGAGCAAAAAATTGAGGTCACCTTAAAATTTTCATGTCCTTTGAAATTTTACGTTTTCAGACAGTATTCGCAAACTCTACATCATTGCATTTGCTTTTGTAAACTGAATATGATACTCTATACTAAAGAAAAATGCATTTTTTCTTGAATTTAATGATTTATTCTGAAAAAGCAACAAATTAATATTTTGATCGAAAAAACTTGACACTAATAACATGTAGTCCCTCTTCTTGCATTGATGACTGATTGAAGTTGGCATGGCATACTTTGAATTAAGTTGAGGATCACATTCTGGTCGATGTGATCCCATTCCTGTAACAGTAATCTTCTCAGTTCCTGGGCAGTTCTTGGTACTGGTGTGTGTTTGCGTATCAGTCATTCCAACTCGTCTCAGATATGTTCTATGGGATTCATGACTGGGCTGCGGGCTGGGCAGTCAAACCGCCAAGTTTCTACCTCATCCAGATACTCCCTGACAATTCTGGTTGTATGTGGTCTCGCATTATCTTGCACGTTCCCCCATAGCTTGTGCAGTTATTGCCGCCCAAACTATAACTGACCCACCGCCAAATGGAAGACGCTAGTCATTGCAAACTTCAGCATATCTTTCCCCAGATCTTCTCTACACTAGTCGACGTCCATCTGACCCAGTGAGGTAAAAACACGACTCATCTAAGAACAATACCCAGCTCCAGTCATCATCATTCCAACGAATGTGATCTCTGGCACATGTCAATCTTGCAGTTCGATGCTGGCGTTGCAACGGGGGACCTGTAGCCATTCTTCTGCATGACAGTCCAGCATCATGAAGTCTTGCAGTTTCACGTTGCTTCCGACTATCTTGTAACAGCGCAACAATTCTTGCCACAACAATCGGATCTAAATGCATTATGGGCCTGTTAAATCACTACACTATGCAATCGTTAGGTTTTACACAAAAAATCAACAGTAAACTGGAAAACAGACAAGGGAAATGTGAATGTTCAATTGGCGCAAAGGCACATTTTCCATCAAAGTCGTAATCTAATAATTCGAATGACAGCTAATGACAGCTGTCAAGTCTCGGAAAAAATTTGCTTTAACGCCTACTAATCCTTATCAATATTGACGATAAAATTATTCGCAATTTCCTCAAAGTGACCTCAATTTTGTGCTCGCTAGATTAGTTGTTTGAAAAAAAAAAGATTATTGAAATCCTTTTCTTTATAAATTTTCAAATGTACTCATGATAAAATGTTGTGTTGAATTAGATTATTTATTCATATCAATATAATTAGGGCTGGAGGTATAACTGCAAAAAAAAGTTTTATCAGTACATTCAAACGCTATATTGAATGTATAAGCTACGAAATTATTATCTGGTACATTTTTATTACTGTTTTTTAGCTTTAACCTAAGAAAACATGCTTACTAGTTTATTAAGAAGCGTATTTATCAACCTCATCGATTTCACTGGTATAAGCTGCTTTTCTAAAGCCATGTTTGCACAAAGCTAAATATTTACTGGTTCGTACAGATCCTAGCGAGCTTATGTGCATAATTTTGGACATTCTTATGTGTTATGTACAGTGCTTTTCAGATAAAAGTATCCACCTTTAATAACTTTTGTAATACTGGTATTTAGAAAAAATCCAAAAACACGTCAATTTATGTTGGAAGGGGCAAGCATTATGGCTTATTTAAACTTACTGGAAAAGCCACCCCGTCACCCCTAGCAGCATCCCCTTTATTTTTTTAAATTACTTTTCATATTTTTTATGTAAAATTTGGATACTCCTCTTTGAGCTGATTTCAAAAATGTATAATACTTGTAGGTTAAAGTGGTTAGTTTTTGAGATAAACAATTTTTCTTTTAAGAGCACAAATTTTACTTATTATTTACTTTCACCTTATTTGCCTGTACTAAAATGGGTTGTACAACAGTTCAAACTCTTTAATCTTTTTAACTATGCTATTTATTATGAAGTTACAATAAGTGTTCAAAATGAGTACCATTCACTTCCATACAATGGTATAATCTATTTTGAAATGCCTCTCTGACATTGCTTAATACGGCTGGATTTAATTGTCGACATTCATTTTCTATCCTCTCTCGTAAATCATCCAGAGATTCTGGTTGGGTAGCATAAACTTTTGTTTTTAAATACCCCCATAAAAAGAAGTCTAGGGGTGTTAAATCCGGTGACCTAGGTGGCCACTCCATCATCTGCCCCCTTCTACCTATCCAACGAGCGGGGAATGTTTCGTTTAAAAATTGTCGGACAGGCATAGCATAGTGTGGGGGAGCTCCGTCTTGTTGAAATACCAGTAAATCTTCGGAAAGATTATCATCATTTTCTATTATTGTTGTAATACGTGGGTCAACCCCTTCCCTGAATAACTCAAGATATGATTCACCATTTAAATTTCCGTTGATGAAGAAAGGTCCGACAATGTGGTCACCTAGGATACCACACCAAACGTTTAACTTTTGGGGATGTTGTGTATGGAAATCACGCATAATATGTGGATCACTTTCAGCCCAATATCTACAATTATGCCTACTTACTAAGCCATTTAATGACCATGAGCATTCATCAGAAAAGCAAATATTGTTTAACAATTGTGGATTGTTATTGATAATTTGCGTCATTGATTCGCAAAACTCTAGACGACGATCAAAATCATCTTCATTCAACTCGTGCACCAACTTAACTTTGTATGGGTGGTACTTGAATTTATGTAGAACTCGGAAAACTGTAGAAGATGAAACACCGATCGCTCTACTTATTGTTGACAACGATTGGGGTTGTTGAGCCTCTAAGCTGACTTGCCCTAAAATTGCCACTTGGATTGCTTCGTTATTTACGAGTCCCTCTCGCTTATGCACTTTATTGCAAACAGACCCTGTTGTGGTAAATTTCTCCATCAGTTGAATTACATACTTATGAGTTGCATGTCTTCCGTCATGTAATTCGTTAAATATTCTAGCAGCAGCTCTTGCACAATTATTATTTTGGTAGTATAAACCTACAATTTCAATTCTTTCTTGCAAAGAGTAAACCATTTCAGAGAAACAAAATAAATAATGTATCAAATTACACTATCAATAGTGACTACAAATTCTAGTTGACAATGTCAAACTTTAATAAAAAGTAGAGTTTTTTGTTGTTTGGATTTTTTAAGTAGAATATATAGCACAGTTAAAAAGATTAAAGAGTTTGAACTGTTGTACAACCCATTTTAGTACAGGCAAATAAGGTGAAAGTAAATAATAAGTAAAATTTGTGCTCTTAAAAGAAAAATTGTTTATCTCATAAACTAACCACTTTAACCTACAAGTATTATACATTTTTGAAATCAGCTCAAAGAGGAGTATCCAAATTTTACATAAAAAATATGAAAAGTAATTTAAAAAAATAAAGGGGATGCTGCTAGGGGTGAGGGGGTGGCTTTTCCAGTAAGTTTAAATAAGCCATAATGCTTGCCCCTTCCAACATATATTGACGTGTTTTTGGATTTTTTCTAAATACCAGTATTACAAAAGTTATTAAAGGTGGATACTTTTATCTGAAAAGCACCGTATAGTCAATTATATGGTCACCGATAATGATAAACAGAAGTGATTGTGGCTTTATTTAAAAAGAAAACTTTTGGTCCATTCATTATTAATATTACTTTGTTGATTCTCCTCATTGATAACTTGGTAGCTCCAATTATTTTTTCGAGATAAGACAACATTTTGCCACTAAAAAATAGAACGCTTGTTTTCCACAGCAAAAGGTCAATTTGGTGAAGCATAGTAGTGATATCTGACTTTTCACGAATTATTGATATGGCGGTTACATAACGGTTTGATATAGCCACCATCAAATAAACAGGTACAGTAAACCTATTTATGCTTATCAAAGATAAGATTCCAACTCTTCAACAGTTAAATAATGAGTAGTTTTCATAAATTTTCATTCAACAATAAAAGATTCTGTTGAATGAATTAATTCAGTCACTCTATATCGAACAATATTCCACACAACTAAACTACTTTTTAAACCTTGCGTTTAGGCTGCTGCTCAAGAAAAGATCAATATAAACCATTGGATTCCATACTTATTTATATATCTAATTTTATTATGACATAACCAATGTGATGAAATATGCTCACAGATTAAGAAGACTGGCAGAAACCTCACTTGAAATTGAATGGAATCGTAGAATCTTTATTTCTGTGATAACAAACAATTGTCGGCGTACTGAAATTTTTTTCTAAAATAATTGTTCAATCTACACTATAGTTGAATGTGCCGACGTCGAATTCAGTTTTTTCTTTAAGAGAAGAAACCCTCAATAATAGTATATCTATTAATGGGGCTTAACCACTTATACATTTCAATTATCACCTTAACGTTGTAGATCTGGATTATTTATCCAAGAAATTAGTATTTTCATATCCACTTAGAGTTTATTCGCTTGATATCATTGTTTTCATAAAAAATGTAAATCCATGGACTTTTTAAGCAAAAGATGAATAAATTTTGAAACCTTCTTATCTGAATTTCCACTAGGTATTCCAATGACTACCCAGTAAAATCTGGAATACATCATGAATTGTAAAATAGAAAACCCTAAGAAATTATCCAATAATTCCATACCGCCGTACCGAGTAAAGCAAAAAAGCTATGCAAAAAATGGTAGTTTATATATCAGGAACCAACGTTATATAAACTATAGGTAGAAACTATGAAAATAAATATATAATCAATACAAATATGGAGTTACATACCAATGTAAGTCGGTTTCTTCTGAAAAGCATTCATTATCATCTGTTTCTTCTCTCACAAAAATTTTATTGTTTTCTCTATCAATATATCACGTTCCCATAATGTCTCTTCCTTTCATATGATATGCCCTATAGCGTTTTGCGAATTGGTTTTTAAGATTTTTGATATGCTGTCACCTAATAGTTGAGAAACAACTTGAAGTTCGAATGTTGCATTGGTTTCTCGCAACTTATCCCTTCATTTGAGTCCAGAGTGATGACGGGTAGTGAGAACATTCTTAAGTTTATATTTCTTTTGCCATTGTCAAAAATAATCATAGGAATAGTGGGTAATATATCTACTGAAATATTTTTCGAAAGCAGTAATAGTCTTTTGTTAATGAATATTTGAGAGTGATAGACAAATCTCATGTGAATGCCTGATGAACATCTTTTTTTTAATTATGTCATTAATTTATTCATGGTTCACGCAAAGAGAATAAATTTTTCCATTTTCTTCCTAATTTCCTAATCTGCCAAATTATGATATTGAAAATTGTATTTCAAAAATTCTCCCTTATGTTGTTATATTAGGGTATCATGACAATTGTGGTATCGTTAATTTTCAAATTAACCATATATTTCTGATTATCTCTATATTCCTCCGCCGTCTCCTATTTTTACTTATCAATCTTTTCCTTGAGTGCTCTAGTCCCTTAAATTTCATATAGTATCTCCGTGTCTTGGACAAGAATTCTGTGCTCAGAACAAGTTGGTTTTCAACTTATTCGCAAATCACTTTCACTTTTACCACCAAGTCTACCCACTCCGAACTTTTACTAACAGTGAAGCCCGCCGCTTATCAGAATCACCTGTAACTTAACTCGATCTTCATTCCACTAATAAAATTGACTATATTAGAAAATAACTGCACCCACCTCGAACTTCGAACAACGAGTACTAGTTGACCTTAATTTACTTGCTTCCGCGATATACAAGGTGTCAATTTGACTAATAAAATGTTATCCTCATTGCGGGTTTTACACATTCTAATGGTTTTTTTCACTATTTTCTAATAAAATACCTTCGATTATTCCACTTTAAAAATTTTAGACGTGGAATATAAATTACAATAAATAACGCATGCAATAACAAAATTATCGACGTTTTATTATTTAAACTCTGAGAAATGTTGGGAAATTATTCAGTGACGATAAACTCAATGAACCTAGCGTTAAACTATCTAAATAAAATTATTTGGTTATTGTTATTGTTAAATTCCATTGAATGTGATATGCCTACTTCCCTATCATTACAAAACTGCATTAATCCAGGAAGTTAGTTCTCCCAACTCTTAAACTGGTTCCATGCAACAGCTTCGGATAAATCCTAATATTAACAAAGCAAAATTTACCGACGCCGGCAGCATATAAGTATAACTTGTATGTAAGAGACATATTACAACTAAAACTGTTAACTCGTCTCTTACATACACAACGTTTATATCGTAAATTTTTTTCCATTGTTTCCAATAGATCTTCTTCCAGAAAAAGTATTTTTTCCTCCCATTTTTCTTCTTGCCACTGACGTTGGCTGAATAGGAATTTTATTTCCTTTGCGGAGAGTTGTTGTGGCAGAAGTCCTATTTTTTGACGAAATTCCTTTATATCTGAATGGAGTATGCATTTCACTAAGTAATGCAGTGGTTGTGTGTACATATTTATCTACATTATTTATTGTGATTGATTGATTCGCCAAAAAGCAAAACAAAGCGCTCATTCTCAATTTGTATTTGTATTTCGTAGAGGTTCATTCTTGAAATTCACCAAACACGATTTTATCCGTCTAAAGAAAATACAATAAATATGAAGGGAATAAGAGAGATTTCGTTTCGGAACCTGTATGATTGGTTGATAAATACACCTACAAATTAACAATAAAAACAAAAGAAGATGTAGAAGTATGTAAATAAATTTTCTAGGTTATGTTTCTGAGCTTTAACTTTAAATGCCCTAATAAGTATAAAAGCATGAAGCTTTTTTGGTATACCTACTTAGTTTTATTTAATTTCAACACAGCGTTAATTTTGCCATAGTCATTTAACAATGAGATTAGTAGGTAGTAGGTATCAGAATTTAGATTATTTTATATTTTTCAATGTAATAAAAGCGAATTTCTTGGGTTTTAAACAGTAATTTATATAATTTTTTCGGTTAAAAGGTAGATTTATAACTAATTCAATAAGTAAAAAAAGTGTATCAGTACCTTAATGATAAATTGGAAAAAATCGATTTTTGGTCTTTAATCTTCAATATATCGAAAAAGATATAAACCACAATTTTTCAATTATTTTCATAGGTATTTTAATTTTTGACCTTTTGACTTTGCTGGAGTTTTTTATTACTTTTCCCATTTACAGAAAAATGGAGTGTATCAGAAACCATGGTCAAATTTATGACAACAGAAATCATAATCTTCCCTTTAATAATATTATTATACTTTTTGTATTGTAGCATATAGATTTATTTGATATTACATCAATAATTAATCCTTAGTAATTGAAAAGTAGATTTTAATTGAAAAAAAAATACTCTTTATGGAATGCATTTTTACACACAATGTACAACTAAATAGAATACGTGAACATTTTAATCGTGGAGGCTAAGGGCAGTGATGATTTAAAAATCCATCAGACTCGTACAAATTAATTGATAGACGCTTGACATGAGAACAGAAGTTGTCAACTTGATTTATCACAAAAAATGCGATGTTGTCATTTAAAAAGCACAGGGTAATAGTCTTAAAACCTGATATTGGCTATTAGGCTATTAATCATATTTGAATAAATAAACATTAAACATACACATTCAGAACCTTTTTAATTTTGGCAGCGTTGCCATTTTGGGCAAAATAGACTAAAGTTTATATTTTTTTAAGAAAACAGCGTATTTTTTTAGATAAATCAATACCTTTTTTAATTTTAAATAAATAATTAAAATGTTTTTCAATACTTTACTACGTTGCCAGTTTGGGCAGTATCTAGCAACAACTTTTTAATTTTTTTAAAGGCAACATCGCATGTTTTTGTAGTAATGAATTCCGTTTTTCTTCTATTTTAGAAATGGATGGAAGAACACCAAAAAAATAGTAAAGAAACTTGGTCAATTTCAAAAACTTTTAAAGTAGCCTCTGATCGGCCCAGAAATCTATTTAAAAAGATATATCACTGCCATTTTAAGACGACGATGACGAAAAGTTACCAAAGGAGTTCGAAATAAGCGATCTAAAAGTATCGATTGCCCCGCACAATTCTTTATAACAATTCAACGATTTATTAAGAGCAATGAAATATCAACTGTAGATCAAGAATATCCTTGTATAAGTGAATTTCGTAACAAACACAACCATAGGCTGGACGTTGCTGAAGCACTTCGAGAAAGACCTGTAGGATCTGAAGTAAAAGCAAAAATAATTGAATTATTCGAAAGAGGCCATTCAGTCTCGTCTGCTTACCATACCTATTGTTGTATGAAATTGGAAGAGTTAGGAGATAGTTATGAAAATTTTGTTTTTGATAGACATTATTTTCCTTAAAATAAAAATGATTTGTATACACTATGGAAAGTAAATTTTAAAAAACATTTTGGTGATTATAGAGGTCCCAATTTGTTACTTAAGCTTGAAGAGTTGCTAAAATTTCATGAAAAAAATAGTTATGTTCGTTTTAAAATATCGGAAAAAAATCAAGAATATGTGATTGCACTTTGTACGCCAATAATGCAAAGAACACTTGAATTGCCTCATTGTTCTGAAATAATGTTTGTTGATGCAACAGGCAATTGTGATAACCAAAACCACAAGGTGTACTTTTTTATAACGCAGTCTGCCGCTGGAGTTTTGCCAATAGGCTGTATTAACAGTAGTAGCCAAAAATCAGATGTTTTCAAATTGGGTGTTGAAGGTCTTTTTGAAATCTTTAAAATTAAAATAAATCCTCAAGTCATCCTTACTGATGATGATTTAGCGGAAAGAAACGTATTAGTTTAAAGTTTAAAAATATTTTATATTCTAAGACTAGTAGAGACCTCAAAAATTGAAAGCAACACTTTTTGGACAACTGTGATGAAAAGTTTAAAAAATATGTTGAGAACATGCTAACAAGAATACAGGAGTGGGCAGTTTTCTATCGGTAAAACCTTCCATTGAGAGGTATGGACACAAATAACTATACAGATGTTATGTTTCGCTTATTGAAAGATATTCCTCTCGAACGCACAAAAGCCTTTAACGAAACACAATTAGCAGATTTTATTGTTACAAGCTGTTACAAGTCATATTATAAACAAAGGATTCTGGATTTAATTTTTGGTTGAGAGTCAAAAGTTGTTACCTCTAGGTACCTCAAAAACTATAACACGAATTGTAAAGTGATATCAGCAAATATGGAGCAGATGGAGTTTATCGTTCGGAGTGAAGCAAATAATCAACTAATTCACAAGGTTGATATGTTATGTTGCAAATGTACGTGCCCTGTAGGATTTAACGGCAAATATTGTAAGCTTCAAGCATTGGTGGTTAAAAATTATAATATTTTATCGGATATAAATAATCTCTCCACAAACGCTAAATTAAAGTTGTACGAAATTGCAACCGGCAATAACGCACCTGAAAGAATATTTCTTCCACTGCAAAATACAGAAATAACAAAACCCATTTTGGAGTGTGCTTTCATCAGTTAATACGTCCGAGTGCATCGCACCAAAATAAAATATCTTCTCTAAATGAAACATTGCAGCTTAATAACGAATCCTGCTTGCATTCGGAAAGTGAAATTGCAGAACTAAAAGCTAAATGGATATCGTATTCTAATGATATAGTCACTAAACTTGAACATGATCCTGAACAATATTATCCTGCCATACAATCATAATTAAATAATGTAGATAAATATGCTCACACAACCACTGCATTACTTAGTGGAATGCATACTCCATTCAGATATAAAGGAATTCCGTCAAAAAATAGGACTTCTGCCACAACTCGCCGCAAAGGAAATAAAATTCTTATCAGCCAACGTCAGTGGCAAGAAGAAAAATGGGAGAAAAAAATACTTTTTCTGGAAGAAGATCTATTGGAAACAGTGGGAAAAAAAGGCAGCCCACGCATTAAAAATTTGTGTAGAAAAAAACGTAGGGCTTGGTGGTAATAAGTTCAGAAAATAATGTTTGTAATCGCGATTATATTAATTTTGTTATTATCATTTAGTAAGGTTTGTTAATAAATGTCTTATCGCGGGATACTTCGAATTCAAATTTTTCGGCCAGTTATTTTTCTAAGCAATTCAATGGAGTTTTATCAACCAAAACGATTGGATTAGTTCGAACAATAACTGTATTGAATATACTCCCATTTTCAATTATGGGAGAATAGAGCTTTAGAAATATAACAAAAAAGCGACATTTTCCCATTACATTCGAATAAATACAAAATAAATATATAGATAAATACATGTACGTAAGTATATAGGAGAGTATCGTATACACTTTTAGAGAACGTGGATTGAGGTTTCTTTCTTTGCGCAACAGAATCTGCAGGCTGCATCATCTGCTAAGTCTAACGTCTTCTGGTGTTAGTTGAGGCGACAAAGCCCTAGATAAATGCATAATCATTATAAAACTACCACTATACTGTTTTTTGCATTCTCTTGAGTGTTTGTATGGGATGACAACGCACCCTCTACTAACCCCAAACCTTTGTCATCTTCTTTTGAACACAAGGAACTGAGAATTTTTGGACATACTTTCAAATTTCCTACTATGTTGCCCATAAAACCGGCCTGGGCTAGACAGACAAGTCCATAACTGGCCATCAGAAAGAAGAGCAAACCTAAAATGAGTATAACTTTAATATAATTAACCAACACATCCATGATTAATGATGATTAGTAAATATTTGTTTAATTTCTTATTTCTTAGACGTTTTGATATTTTAATGTTCTTGATGTTACAAGTAGGTCTCTTCTGTTTTAAAATTATTTTTCTCAACTTTCAAAAATTTTGAAAAAAAGTAATTTTAAAACAGAAGAGGCATGAAATCAAGAACATTTAGAGGTAAATATTTATACCCTTAAGTTTCAGTTGTCCGACCACAATTTGAGATTAAACACTTTTACAAACCCATTTCAGGTATTAAAGTAATAAATGAATAAAACAAAATCGCTTTTTTCCAATTGAACAAGTGCTACAATGAGATTAATAAGTTTTTGGTTGGCATCCGCTCCAGATCAACTACGCACTATGTGTCAAATGTCAATGCTTTTTTGTGATTGGCTCGAAATTATTACCCCTAGTGTTACATGTCTTCAAATCTATAAACGTATTAGTTGTGCTCACGAACCAAGAGAGGACGCTACGGTTCATTTTTCCCTTCAGCACCAGAGATTCCATATCCTAATACAAGATCAGTCGAGTCTCTGCATTAGTCGAGTGAATAGCTGCGGATTATTTAAAATTTTTTCGCATTTTCTCTATGAAATAATGTCTCTAAAGTGGGAAATGTTAAAAAAATGTTAAAACTGGTGGTAGAGATTGAAAAGCACCCGTGTCGTATAATTACACACTTCCTGAATATTCACGTAAGGCTTAGGTAGAGGTCATTCTGTACATAGAAAATATTCATCATCTTGAGATAATTCCTTAGATGACACAAATACACCTCGGTTAAAGTCTTTTCCAATGTAAGGATGTCTCCAATAGCATTTTCCTTTTCTTCTCAATCTCAAATAAATAAATATCGCTATAACCTAATTTTCGCTTCTGAAGGACATGTTGCTCTCTCGGTCAAAGCAGTACTAAAAATTTTATTCAAATTCATAAAGATATCATAGGGAGCTTTTCATGCGGTATTAAATCGCCATATTTTGTAAATACAGCATAACGAAACGATCTCGATAGATCAGGGAGCAGCCTAAAGTTGACAAATAATTTGTGGGCAAAAAAAGATAATAAAATTATGAGATAGTAAAACGTCCCATTACTTCTTATCAATACTTTGTACGAATAATACTTTGTCGTATCTTTTGCCCTTCAATCTGATTCTTTAATGAGTCTTAACATTGGAAATATTGGAAACTGTACTTTGTAATCTCTCCAGTAATTTCCAGTGAATTATCATTGAGTTTTCTAACAAGAGTTGCCAGATAAACTAATGGCTAATCAGACAAGCTATATTTAATGAAACTCTTCTAATTAACATGTCGGGCTCAAGCCGAGTAACTCATTTACTTAATTAATAAAAAAATGCAATAATTTATTTTTTGTGAAACCAGAGATTGGAGTTGAGGGTAGTCGCTCAGGTCTGTTGGCCCTTTGCAATTTTATTTTTATGGGTTGGCCGACATGTAAGCTGGTGACCGATATTTCCAGTACCTTTACTTTAATTAAATTTAAGTTTATTTTCTTCTCGAAAATGTGCATCATAGCGTCTGTAGAATAAATATTATTGAACATCAAATATTATTAAAGACAATTCTTCCACCAAAAGATACCAACAAAATTCACTTTATTGTGAAACCTATCTAAGAAAATTCCAAAAAATACGACCCCCCATTGAATGTAAGCAAATTCAACTATTCATATAATTGTCCAAAAAAAGGAAAATTTTGTTTGGAAAGAAAAAACGTATAATTCTTCAATTCTCAAATAAAAGTTTCGAATCAGAAGTCATTTACTTTATAAAAAACTATATCAATCCAGATAGCATCTATTATATTTATTTCGAAAGCACATATTTGAAAAATTTCTAGCAACCTTGCAAACATATTTTGAACATTCTTTCATAACATTTAAAAACAAACTAAGATATTACAAACGAAAAACTACATGAGACTTAAACACAAATACTTCTGGCCTTGCCATACAAAATTCAATACAAACTTACATAAATAATTGCGACATTTGTCAACAAAGCAAATATGAAAGGAACCCCGTAACAATTAAAATGAATCAAACCCCAACAGCAACGAGACAATTTCACTTTTTATATATAAGTTTAAATTTTTATTATTGCATCTAAATGTTCTTGATTTTATGTCTCTTCTGTTTCAAAATTAGTTTTTTTATGATAATATTTAAAAGAAAGATAAATTTTAACGTTTCGACTTTTCTTTAAGTCTACATCAAAATATGATATTGACACTGACAATTTGCTTATTTATATTGATCTATAGATCACCTTCATCATGAATATCAAAATAAGGATAAAATCAACTTAGAACTTTGTTCTTGGTCCCCACATCTCAAATATATAGCAGTAATCAATTAAATTATTTATAGTTTTATTGGAATTTACAAAATAGTGCTATAAATTTTACTTATTTAGATCTTTTTTATTACTTATCGCTTTTTTGTTCTTATGAATGTGAACCATTTCTAAAAATTCCCTTTTTCGTAAATATTGGATTCAAGAATTTTTGAATCTTTATAATTCAATTCATGTTTTTTTGATATTTCATAGTTCTATTTTTTTATGGTATTGATGACCTCTTAGTCTATTTTCTAAATATTGAGATGTTTGCCCTATGTAGATAGCGTCACAATTAGTACAAGGCACTTTTTTTGGTGTTTTAGATTATTTGGATGATGTATTATGTCCTTTATGACTTATACTAATATCATATTTATTGAAATAATTTGATAATTGTTGGGAAAGTCCTTGTACATATGGTAATGAAAAATGTTTTATGGTTTGATGACATAATACATTATCCAAATATTTCACTAAATTAAAATTTAAAACACCAAAAGGAGATATTTTTTATATTTATATTTATAGATATTTTCCATACATCCTCAAATTCCCTTGTTTAAATTGCTACCTTTTCCTTATACGAAGTTTACCACCTATTCTAACAGTTTAGGAACAATTAGAAACAATCATTTTGTCACAGATTTCATTTTAATATTTGAAATACTTTTAAATACAATATAATAAAAGTGTACTATACAATTAGTATCTAATACTGGAGGAAGAGACTAGAGTGCTTGAACTAGATTTTCTTTAAAACTATGGGAAATCCTTAGAACAATACACCAGAGTCACGCCTCTCGCAAGAGCACATAGGCCTTCCGATAGGCCCGTCGTGCTTCACTTGACGTTATCAAAGCCCCATGTCTCTTGAGAAGCCGATCAGGCGCTTTGGCTTGAACCCTTTAATGTCATTACGTTGTGAGACTTGTCTAAGTGTTTGAACCGCGTTCGTATCAGTGCAGGGCACTTACAGATAACGTGGTCTGTCGTTTCGTCCTCCTCCATGCATCAATAGCTCTCCGGATCGTCTGTGATGTCCATGGTGTGGAGATGGCAGTATCCGGTTAAAAGTCTGGTCACTAGTCGGATTTCGCGCTTGTTTAGTTGAAGCAGTTTGGTGTGATACGCAGGGGTCCATCTATATGGGCCTTCGCTTATCTTATGTCAGGCGTCTCTATACATTTCTGCAGAGCCCGCCTTGCGAGTAGACCGTTGAGAGACGCGATGGTAGCGCTTTTGGCTTCACCAAGGATGAGTTCTTGGCCCATTGGTTAGTTCGCCGATCCCAGTCGGGCTAATGAGTCCACTTTGTCGTTGCCTTTTTTGTCTAGTGTCGGGCAACCAATCGGGCTGAATCTTGCAGCCATCACTCCACAGATTCTGTAGGACTCTCTTGCACTCCAGGAGGAGATTGTGATTACTGTCGATTGAGTATCGGGCGTCCGCATTCCACCACAGCGAATACCTCGGCTAGGAAAAAAACAGCTTATAAAAAAGACAAGTCTACTACAAGTGCACTATATTGTCTAGATGAAGACGGCCGCCTTGTTAATTGTCATATAGGGCGCTTATGACAATACCTCACATCAATCCATCTTAATGCAGATTTGGCAGACAAGCCATAAAATAGCAAATATTACGTTTTAGTAAAAAGCTTAGATACCTCGAAGAAGCGGTTCTAATACCTTGGGAAGTCAGACAAGTAAAATAGCCTCCATTGGTGACACCACAATGAGATGCAGTGTCATGCACACAATATACTGAGGCTATAGAGAATTATAACATCAGAAAGGGGCTCAAGACTTTTTGCTGAAGGTGGTGTATGCATGTATGGCCTTGAGGTCTCGTATACACTGTGACCCAAAGGATCTAGTATGTCCTCCTTTCTTGCTGCGATACTGAAGAACCCAGTGCTTATAGCTGATCCATGAATTCCACTCCTTTTAAAAAGTCTACAAGAAGGGATGGTTTTAATTGCCAGAGATCTTCGTCTTCTATTCCATTCGCACCCAGGTGAAGTGTTCTGGAGTTCCCTACTGATTCACACTTCGAGATACTGTGAATAGAGGTTTCATCATCTGCGCAACAAAATATGCACGCCGCATTATCTGCTAGGTCTAGCGTCTTCAGGTGGTAGTGCCCCGATAGAATTCCTGTTAGTTTTTGTATATTGTTCTTACTTAGGTTGATACATTCAACAGATCTACTCTGTTTATAGTCTCCCAAAAGAGTCTTTGCCTGTCTCAGCCCTGTAGGTTGTTCCAATAATTAATTTTGGACCTATCTACCTTCTTTTCCAGTGCTTTTTCTATTGTTCTGTAGCTGATACCACAGAAGGGCTTAGGTCACAGGAATGATCTCCTGTTTGCTATAGTTACTCTCTAAATTAAATTGATTTCTGATTGATTGAAAAATGCTTGGTGCGCTGCCCAGGTTTTCAGAGTGTTTGGTTCTGAGCCCGTTAACTCCTATTACAGTTCCTTCTGCTGTTTTTGATCCACCGTATATCATTTAATGTCTTTTCTGTTCATTTCTTATGGTATTTGGTTTCCACATGCTTTTACAATTTATTATTGAGGTGAAGTTTTTCTCAAAACTAAACTTTTTCGATGCAACGTCCTGAGGCATGTCCCAGGGTTGGTCATTATATGGGAACGGTTTTTTTTATGATTCCGTCTCTGAACATTATTTCTCTGCCACGCTTTCCAGTACTATGTGGAGAGATGGGAGATTTAGAACCATTTCTAGTGCAGCTGTTGGGCAAGATTTCATGGCCGCAGTTGCACATAAGAGTCTTTATACCTTTGAAAGATGTTCTTCGTGGTATTAAGACTACTTCTAGTACCCCAAACAACTACCCCATATGTGATGATTGGTCTCACAATTGCCATATAAATCCACCGTAGTATCTTTGAGTTACTTCCCCAATTCCTCTCTGTGAATTTTCTGCACACCATTAGGACTTTTGTGGCTTTGTTGAATATCTCTTTGTAATGTTGGAATGATAATAAGGAGTAAAAAGTATACACAAAACCAATTCTACTTGTAATTGACAATAGAGCCAATGTAAAACCATATATTCAATTTCACCTTACCCGATATGTAAGGTTACTTTGATTCCTATAAAATGATGAGCAATGTACCAAAGTATTTATAATGGAAAAGCTGCTTTTTATTTGGTTTTGCTGGACATAAATAATAAATCACCCAGTTTAAATCACCTCTATTTTCGCAAATGCCATGTCCGCCCTCGCTAGAGGGTTTATGTAATCAGATTACTGTTAGCGTTAAAAGTGAGTTGCTGTGAGTTTGCACGTTTTATATGTTTTTATGAATCGACATTTTGGCCTACCATTACTCGTCGTGTTTCATGTTCTTGTATAATTCGCTTAAAGGTTGGAAAGTTATTCATATCCAAATTATTCTCAATTCGTTGATTGCAATTATCCAATCCGTTATTAGAAAGTTATGCATACGCCTAAATATAGCGAACAGGAGGTAATAATTATCGCGATACAGGAACTTATCCTTGATCTTGCGAACAAACGATCGTTTACCGCTTTAGTGGCTGCGAATGTAGTACAAAGAGAAAGTATGAGTACCTACCTCAGGTCGGTGTAATAATTACGCACTATCTTTGTTTATGCCGGTAGATTCATCTTCTTACATAATGAGAGAAAGCATAGAATTCCGACAAATTTCTGAACTTTACCTCGATTTTTAATTGGTGGGTAAATTACTGTTTAGTTTCTATTGAAAATTTTTAATAAAAAGATAGGAGAAATTATTTGAAATATCGTCTCATCTTTAGACTACAGGATGTCCCAAGACGAGTTAAAACTATCTGTATATGGCAAAATACTTATAGTAAAATCATGAAAATTTCTACGTTTGGGTTTTCGATACGACTTTATAACCTTAAATATTTTCGAAGATGACCGACTTCCAGTTCTACCGGAAGTCGACATTAACTTTGTTATTTCAAATAAAACACCCTATATAATAATACATTTCTGATATCTACGGAAAATTTTAATATACTTTTTTTTACTCAAAAATTTACTCAAAAAATGCGTATGTACAGACCCTTATAAATTATTTTTCTACGAGGATACCCTTAAAGATATGAAAATGGTTTCTGTTCGGTTGCTTTTAGCAACGTCAGACTTATTTTAAGAGTGTTCAAAGTTTAACTTTATAAATATCAAAATTCTTAATTTTTTCAAATAGAAACACCTGTTTTTTTCTATTTTAATGCATTTAGGTGTAAAAAATAAGGCAAATTCATGTATACTCTCCTATACCTAAACCTTACCGTTATAACAGTATTCATCTTAGATATTATGTGGTAACAATAATTGAGGTATTGTTTATTTGTTTACTTGTTTATTGTGAGAATGTTTTATTATTAACTGGAGCGTGTTTTCATTACCATTAAATTTTTTTTATAACTAAAAATAAACATTTCACTCTAGAGTAGATAATAACAATTGTTTTCGGATGTTTAATAGGTGTAGAAATAAAACACAGGTTTTTATGACTGTTGTAATTGTCATATTTAGGAACAGTAGCAGTAAGATGTGTTGATAACAATAAGTTAGAAAGTGGAATTAAAAAAACAATTCCAATTAACGCAATCTTCGAATTTGAAAGTAGTTATTTATCTGAGCAGAAAATAAAAATGCGCAACTAAAAATAAAATATTTAAAATAACCATAGCTTTACATATTATTGCTCTGTTTAGTTAACAATAATTAAAATAATTTTAAAAAAGTTACTTTGACCGGTATTTTCGTAACATACGGATATTACCTGTCATAGCATGGGTAATACCGGTCAAATACAAAAATCACACATATATCCGGTGGAGGAGTCCTTTGCAGAACACAGGGAGTGTGCTCATTGACCACATATGACACACCTGTACCACATTTCACACCTGCAATGAAGAAAAAACCAATAGAAAAGTCAAATTTAGACAGAAAAATTGTCACTCCTATTTTAAGAAAAAACTACAATCAAAAACACTGGAGAAATAATTTACAGTTTAAGAATACTAAACAAATCAGCCGGTACTGTCAAGTTTAAATCAAAATCAAATCATTCAAATATATATATATATATATATATATATATATATATATATATATATATATATATATATATATATATATATATATATACATTAGCGGCGTGAAGTGGAATTGCGGTTAAGGTGGCATCAGCGGTAAAGTGGAATCCAATATACAGATGCCAATTTGCAAATCGAAAAAAGATAGTGCATTCGACTTGGAATTTCATCAGCTATCACATAAGGTAAAAATGGGCTTATTTGTATATGTAGAATTAAATGAACGGTCAGATTGGCATCCGTGTATATTTTGACCATTTAGCGGACACTCTGGCTTCTGTATATCTATATTATTTGCACTCAGGCATCCGCACAACGTTGCCAATTCAACGGTTCATCTTAAAATGAAATATTATCGTTGTAATCATATCAGTTACTAGTATAAATCAAATTTTCTGTCGCACCAATGTTGCTCTTGATAATATTCTGTTTTTTCATCAACTGAGGCAACGTATTAAAACGTTATAAGTAATATGTCGATAATTTTCGTCTGTAAAAAAATCTAAAAATCATCTAATTCCAATAAAAATCTCTCAAGTGTTTATAGAAGATATGAGAATATCAGAAAATAATGGTTTTGGATGTTCATGTAAACGCTTATTGACGAATAATTGTTAATATCTTTTTTCTTCAAGTAATAAAATGAACAAAAATGTTGATTATCCATTTTTGAACAAGTCAATGTGAAAAATTGAGAAAATTCTATTTTGCAAACCGAAGCTAACGTAACCTGACCAGGTGGCCGTGAGCGTGTATAATTATCGTTAGTGTTACATTATCTATGACATAAAATGTAATAATTAGATACTCAATGAATCAACAAAACAATGATTAGGTTCAGTTAGGTAAAAGTGAATTCTCAATATCATAACATCAAACTCTCCATGATTCAATATGAATCGCTTTGAATAATGAGTGAATCATTAATACAATAAAGACAGTTTGAAGGATGTCTGATAACTTCATTTCTTGATTAAAATTATTGCTTTTAAGTAATACTTTTTGTTTTATATTAATTATGAATTCTGCTCTCATTTCTTATTACAACAATAATATGAATTTGTGATGTTTTTTGAAAAGATAACCTCGACATCAGGTAATTTAAGTATGCTAAGGAATGTCAACAAACACTGAGAGATATCTCTTTCGATTATTAGGTTTCTGACATGGTGTCATAGTAACTTGAAACTATGTAATGAAAATTTGGAGTTATCTCGAAAATATTCTCGAAATACATCGAGACGTTACTACTGAGAAAACCATAACATATATAGGGTGGATCACGACTAACGGGACGGAGGTTTATAGTGAAACGGCCAAACCATACGAAATTTTGATATGAGACGGGGTGGAGTAAACACTTAAGATCGTACAGACTGAAACAACCAGAAAAATCTCATTCTGCTAAACATCTACTCGACACAAATCATCCACTAAATCTTATACAGAACTAGAAGTACTACATACATACATAAGAAACAGGAATTAGATTAGAAGACACTTTAGATATGGAACCCACAATACGAAGTCATCAACGAACATATCAATCTGTAAAATTGCTTCCTCAAGTCGTAATTGTAAAGATCAGCAGATGATAGTTTTTCTGCTTTCCTATATCATTGCACTGTGATTTAATTCAAGAAGAAAATACGTAATTTGAAATTGACAGAGTTTGACATGTAGATATAACAAATTATATTTTGAATGATATTTATTCGTCGTCTACATCGTAATTATACTAGTTGCCACACAAAAAAGGAGATAACTTGACTAGATGTATTGCAAGGTGTGTTATTTATTTCATTCAAATAACTAATATCTATTACGGAACCATCAGGGAGGTTTCCTAAATGTTGTTCTACATAACTGCCCAAAATTGCATTCAAAGATTGTTCAGACATTAATTTAGTACTTTCCGCAAGATAATCACCAGCGATTTCATCAATTGAAACATCAATTTTCATGTTATTTGAAATATTCATCTCAAGAGTTCCTAATATATTGTTTGCATCTTGTGGTTCATATTTTGTTTCAACTGGTGCTGCTTGTAGCAGCGAGGACTCAAACGTTGACATATCTGATACGGTGGACGAAGGAACATATTCGGATTCTGAAGTAAGAGATGGATCCGATATTGAAACTAAAACCAAATGTTATTTCAACAAGATTGGTAATGATAGAAATAATAATAATATTGTTGATGTACTGAGCCAATTTCTCAAAATTTTTTAAAAATACAGTCAATTCTCCAGTCCGAAACTGTTGATTGAATATTGATGCTAATTTTCAGACTGCTCCACGACCACCAGTGATTCTATCTTACTCAGAATGATTTGAATTTGTTTTATTAAAGTACTCATCAAGTGTGTGTAGGCAACTATTTTTTATTATTTCCAACAGCAAGGTATGTTTTTGAAAAGTGAAATTCTACATGCATCATTCGTGCTAAGTTAGTGTCGAAGTATATTTTTTACAAATGCTAAAAATTCAGCGAAAATATGTTTTCAGTCACAAGAGACGGAAACGTCAACTATCGTCTCCAGTACTTATCCCTCTTATAATATATAGTATTGACGACTTCAAATTATCAATGGAAAAGAAGGAATCGTTTTTATATTGAAAATGCATTTCTGAACTTTTATTTATTAAAAAGGAGATTACAAGTGTGGAAATACCGTGAGATTTAAAAACAATGTATTATTAGTTTGACATTACTCGTTAATCATTTAGATTTGTCTGTAAGTCATTTTGCACTTTCCTGGCTAATACCACGCCGAACATTGAATTACATCCACAACGAAGAGCGTGATGCCGATCGACCGACAATCGAGACAGACATCTCAATGTTTCGCAATTGCAAGGAGAGAGGTATAGCCACCGACTAGTTTCGACCTTGTTATGATCTCATCAGTATGGCATAATACTTTCTCGTCTGGTACCCCTAAGCCAGACTGAAAATTATGATGTTACCCTTTGCTTGGAAAAAATTCCGCACGAATGTGTCGGTTTATAAACCTCTCTCCTTGCAATTGCGAAACATTGAGATGTCTGTCTCGACGGTCGGTCGCTCTTCTTTGTGGATGTAATTCAATGTTCGTGTGGTATTAGCCAGGAAAGTAGTGTAGTTGTTTTCCACTTCGAGGAACGGCCAGAGCGTTATTCCGAAAATATTTTTTCGGAATACATTGAGGTGTCACCACCAAAAACTCCCTGACATCTACATGACACCTCTGAGGAAATTTTGAAATGTTTTTCATAATAAAATAATATTTTTTTTTATTTTGTACAATATAATGACGTATGTATTGTATTCACAAGATGTCACCACCAATTAGCTGGAAACTGTTTTCATGCCCTTACGCTTAATTTAACAGGTTGTAACTTTAACATTTTCAGCAAATATCGCACGAAAATTTGCACAAAACAATATATTTTACACGCATTCTCTGTGTTCTTATTAAATATATATTAAATAGAATCTAATAGACATATCAAACATATACACAAAATAAAATCCCAAATTCATATCCATAATTAACTAGATAGAAAAATATCCGAAGAAATCTATCTATTATTGTAAAAGTCATAGTTATTTGATATCTTCATCATGATAAATAATCTACATAATATTAGGAAATTTTTGAGTACACATACCGTCTTTCTCCTGAGCTAATGCTAGGCTCATAATTAGTTCGTTTCGTTTACGTCTTGACATTTTGACTGCTTGCAACACTATTAAAAACTACGAAAAGATTTTCGGCTTGTTTCCGTGAATGATGTTACGACGCCATGCCAACCCTTTACGAAGCTTATCGAAAAAAGGGCGCCAATTATTATTAACGTAGAGATACTCTAGAGAAGTCGTCCATCCCGTTAAATGTATAAGTATGTAAATATTAATACAGTGAGTTTTGGATACACGGGGCGCGAAAAGTTATTAGAAGTTTTATTAAGGTTTTTAGATCTGAGTAATTTTTCATAAATGACTAATTGATAATAAAGAACTGTCTCCATATTTATTATACAGAATGGTTGGGTCAGACGTTAAAAGCAAAAAACCTGAGTTGAAGAGCAGCATTATAAAACTACAAGCATAAATTACTAACCCTTGACAGAGCAACAAAAATGATCAGAATAATTTGTAAGAGTATCAATAAAAGTAGAAGAAACAAATGTCAATGAGATATTGTTTACTGGTTTTTCGATCCTAGGTGCAGTTTATGGCAAATTTATCATCAGTTCGTAATCAGTCAATATTAAATTCTGCTTTATTTCCCAATTCTAACCATATGAACTTGATAATGGTTTCCACCGGGTATTTCAAAACATATGACCAGTTTTCCGTAAAAATTTCAACGCCATTTATTTTTTGGAATACATAGTTTAAAATTATCTTTCCACAATAATGCTAGGATAAAAGTATGTGAAAAAAGAGAAAAGTTTCAATACATCAGTAACATTATAAGAGGTAGGTATATGAGACTAATGTTTGTTAAAATAGGAACTCAATACTATACAGAGAAAGTTACATTTCATGTTGTACTAGCAAATAGTGAAGATATTAATATGAGAGTCCCAAAGAATCAGTTACAGCTTATTGCAATTACAAAGACACGATACAATTATTCTGAGGAGAGAACTTCTTGCAAAAAATAGCAGCTGTGTTACTCGGTAACGAGTGGACAATTCATGAAAGTAGATATGCGAACAGTCACAAATTTACATTATTTGTTCTACAACAAATTTTCATTTCGCAGTCAGACTAGGTGGTCTGTAAACGTAGATGGGAGCATTCCAAGTGGATTCGTAATAGGACCCTATTTTATTGAAAAATCGGCAAATGGATAGAGTTTCAAGTCGTTTACCGCTACTTCTTAAGGCTTATCAATTTCAAAGAAGGAGTTATCCTTTTTCGAAAGTGAAACTCCATTTTTCTTCTTTAAATGGCGTCGAATAGCTTGATGCATTTATATCAGCATATTATGAAAATCAGCTAGACACAGCAAGTATCATTAAGGGCCCTAATCAAATGGTTCATAGGTGGAAGTTTCATAAACAACATTTAAATAGTACAAAAACTATACAGTTCAGAGTTTTTAGGTTTCGGTATAAGTTATGGGCCAATTCAATCTAAAAGAAGAGCCACATTGTTCAAATTTGGCAGAATGAAATACAGGATGACTCAAAAATGTGAAACTGTTGTAGAGAGTTTGTTGTTCTTCTGTACATGTATATACTTTTCAAAACGAGGTTCGAGTTTTATCAAATCTTTAAGTTGGAGTGGGCCTAAAAACCTTTATCTACGACAGAATATTTGGGCTGTGCGTTTCAAAGTACAGAAGGTGGTGACCTGCATACGACTTTCACGAGGAACTAGTGGAATACCGTATATGGAATATGAAAAAATATTTCTTGTTACGATGGCAAATTGCAACAAATTGAAATCTAAGATACAAAATGTCTCATGTGAAAAATTCAACTTTGTTCTAATAAGACGTTATTGAACAATTGTAATCAATTTCAAAACATGCTGAATTTGTATTCAAATACATTCAAAAAAATTGAAAATGAACAGCTGTTCAAAAGTTGAAGATATTGATAGAGTTAAGAATATTTATTTAATCAGATTTTAAAAGCTGAAACAAAATTTTATGGTACAAGAGAATATATTTGTTAACTGTTGAATACCAAAAATCATAAAATCGTTTCTCATCCCTTTGAATAATGAAAATTAGATAAAGTGCTGAAATAAAAGAATAAAACAAAGGAATTCTTCAAGGGATTTAATGAAAAGGAATGTTTCAACAACAGCTAATATTCAGGTCGAGGATCATGCTCTATCCATTTTATCCCAAGCATGCTCTATGGCATTCCCATCTCTTTTGAAATCACTCAATCTGGATGTGGTCTCGCATATCATTATTAAAGAACTACCCATCTTTGTATTAGCATCACGGATTCTTCTTTCATCTGTAAGATCAATAAACCAATGAAAATTCTTCTTCCTACGATTTTTTAAGCATAACGAAGATTTGCAGTTGGATAACTATCATCAATATTGTTTGTTTGGGTCCCTTTTCGCCTGTCTGTGTTTAGCCCGCTTGTAATAACCCGAGGAGACTCTTTAATAGTTATTTTTTTCTTAGTATTATCAAAATCAGCCAAAAAATTTGTTCAGCTATTCAATATTTTTACAAAATAAAAAAATAAAAATAAGCAATTCTGGATGCAGGTTGCTTATCATAGATCACAAAAATGGAATAGAGAAATTTCCAAAAAACAGCACCAAAATAAAACTAACGTTTATTCTGAGACATCGACAACAGAAGGGTTTCTGTGATCTACCATATTGGTGACTCTGAAATAATGTCCAGTTTATTAGTTTTTTAATCAGCTCTTAAATGTTCAGAGAGGTTTGAATGTTGCTTCGAATAGTCAGTAAAAAATTAGATTTGAATTGGCACCTTTTGCTTATAAGCTTCAATACGGATCTCTGAATATGATCACAATTTTAAACTAAAATGGTTAATTTTTTGGTTCGTCTCAAACATACTTGCGACATGTAGCGATACGTTCGAATAAATAATAATCAAATTATGCTCAAACAACTCATAGAAATGGATATATGTAAATTAAGACCAAGAAAGCAAAATGCATTTAAATCACCATACACTTTGGCGAAACCAATACGTTGATTCTAAATAGATTTTTTAAGATGCCACTTCCTCCGTTACAAGTATAACATTCATATACGGCCATCAAATCTGCAGAATGAAAGTTATTTAATAAACTCAAATATATCTATTTCAACGTTGCCAAATTATCAAGCTGCTAACCTGTCTGTTGAATATATTTTGCAAATATACATTGGTGTATATTGAAGGATTCCTGGCTATACCGTAAAAGTACCGACGCCAATTTGACCGCTGGATCTATATATATATATATATATATATATATATATATATATATATATATATATATATATATATATATATATATATATATATATATATATATATATATATATTTTCATATTTGTAACAATATTTCTATTTTGTTGCGATTAACTTATAAATAGGAAGATGTTCCTTGAGGATTAGTGTCAAATATCTGCGAAAGTTGCAACAGTGACCAGTAGGATTGTTGGTAGGTCAGCAGTAAACAGCAGGTATAGTGCAGATCCAATAACGCTACCTTGTTGAACGCCAGTTTCTTCTTTAAATATTTGGGTGGATTTCTTGATGTTTTACTATTGAACAAAGGTTCATTACATATGATTTGATTATTAGATAATAGTTCTGAGGAAGGTTTTGCTTTAGTTTGTGAACAAATCCTTCATACCACACCTCATCAAACGCTCGACTAATGTCCATGAAAGCTGCGCTGCAATATCTTTTATATTCAAGTAATTATTTATTTGTGTATCCAGTCGAGACGTTTGTTATATCGCACTATGTTTGTTGCGCAAACCGAGTTGGTAGTATGAGATTGGGTTTTTTTTTGATATTATCGATTTCAATAAGTTAAGAAAAAGTTTGAAAATAGTAGTTACGAGATTAATGGGTCTATATGCCATTATTTAGGAAAATATTTGTTTGTCAACATTGCATTGAATATTTGTGTTAGCTTCATTATTGTCTTCTTGGTTACGTTTTCCAGAATTGCCTGGGATGAAATTGTATTTTGGTGCCTTTATGAGGTTTTATTTCTTTTGTCATTATCGATTTATTTCAATGGGTTTGATTTTTTTATTACAGATCCAATTGGCAAGTTATATCGAGGAAATTCTTGATCCCCCTATCTTCTTCATTTGCAAAAATGTCCAAAGATGTTGTTCAAGATTTTGCAGAGGTGTTTGCCTTTTCGCTTCTGGTCCATCTTCCAGTAGGGTCTCTTACCGGAGGTATTTGTTGAGCAGGCTGTTTCATTCCGCTTTATCCGCCACAGAGAATAATCTGTTGACTCTATGGTTGTCAGTTATTCAAGAAAATCTTGTATCTTTTGGTCTGTGATAATTTTTAAGAGATATTTCAATTCAGTTGAATCTTTATTGTAATTTCTTCTATTTTGTATTGAATGGAATATTTAATTCAATGTTTTAATCTAGTTTTTCCCAAAATAAATCTTAGTTAGTGTTCATATTATGTAAATATGGCTTTTTCTGTTTTTTCCATGATTTCATCATTATAGATGTGATCAGAAGTGATCACTGTGCCACAATACGTAAACAAATAAATATCAAAAATGTTTGAAGAAAAGCTCAACAAGCTGAATGGTATGTTACTTCATTGATATATAATTCAATTTAAATTCAATGATTTTAAGTAGTATTTCAAAAATATGAAAATATGATAGTGGAAAACAGACATGATAAATTGACGAACATGGAACGCCATAATGGTCAATTCCAGGCAAGAAGTGGTTGATTCGTACTAAAATGGACAAAGTTGAATTCACAACTAGAAATATTTCTAAAAGGCTTCCTCTGTCGTGACTTTGAAATGTCAGGAATATCGTTTCCACAGCTTCGGGAAAATCTTATGTTTAAAAATCTGGTCTTGATGTGGACAGACAGAAAAACTTTTAGTAGCCAACAGTGGACAAATAAAAAGCAATTTGTGATTCGGTGTGTTATCATAATAAAGTTGTTCTTTCGTCAGGTTTATTTCTTCACACATTTTGTTGCAAACGTTCTAGTACCTCAGTCATTCAATTTGTCCCATATTTCCATCTGGTTTTAAGAGAATTCCTGGTGATTTTCGTCTTTAACTGAATAATTTCGAATAATTTCCACTTAGAAATCGCATATACTGTTTTTCAATTTTCAGCAAAAATTTATTTACAAAGCTAGTTGCCATTGCTTTGTTGAAGACACATGTATGACTATGGATATTGCCAGGTATAGCTAATACTTTTATAGTAGCATACTGAGAAACCTAAATTAGTTGAAACTTGTCGATGTTTGTCACAGCACATGAGGATATAAAGGTACGTCCACACCGGAGCAACATGTGGTAACTTTTAGCAATTTTATGTTGCAACAAGCTGCTAAATGTTTAAATTCATTAAACATTGACATAAAACAAACTGTTCTCACTAGTACAACAATGTTAACGAATATTTGCACTTGTCGAATTTCAAATTCAGTTGAGTAGAACATTCTGTCCACACTGCTGTAGTTTTGTGACATGGTGGAGGAAGACTTATTAACTGCTACCGCGTGCTTTCTAATTTTGTGTGGTGATTCACGAAAACGGAAGCGTAAATATTTGGTCCGTCCAAGTTTGAAGAAAAGGAAAGAATATGGTGGGCAGGAATTATTATCGGATTTAAAGAAAGATGTCGTTTCATTAGAACTTCGAACCGATTGGTACTTCAAAAATTTTTTACGCATGAGTAGTTCAGGTGTGGCATTTTTGCTGCAAAAAATTGCACCAGTGAATAGAAAAGCAGATACAAACTGTAGAAGGGCTGCGAATTTTTTTTCGCTTTCTTCATAAAACTGAGCCACCAAATTACGGATTTCTTTTTGCCTCTTCCTGAGATAAGCACCCTACAGCTGAACAAACTGCATTCCATGCATCATTTTTTGATTCTCTGCATTTACATTTAACATTTTTAGGATTCCAAATACATGGATGTTGTCGATAATTGTCAATTAAATTTAAACAATTCTCAAAAGTCCACTTAAACGCCATCACGCGGCATTCTGTCTACTGTCTAGTCACTCAATTTGCAACAGGTCTCAACTCGCAACAATCCGTCCACATCGAAGCAATGTTGACAAATGTTACTTTTTGTTTCATATACTACAACTTATGTTAAGTCGCAACACCAACTTTATGCAACGCAACACAACATATTCCAACAAATATAAACATTTTTTGTTGTAACAAGTTTTTGTTGTATTATGTTGGAAAATGTTGCTCCAGCGTGGACGCGCCTTAATACACCACCGAAATAGCAACGTGAAAACCGCTGCTATGAAAACTAAAAATAGTATAGTTCAGTTTTTTTTAAAGATTTCTACCTTCTATAACTTCCCTTTACTATACTTCTTTGAATAACTTTTTGTGCTTCTCTAGCAATATATAATTACTTATAGGAGATACTACGTTTAGCGAAGAATGCATTGCGCAGATTCTGCTACGTACATGACATCTTGAATAGCACACCAAACATAACTGCTTTTTCATGTAATTAGATTGTATCAAGATAATCACTTAACATTTTCATACAATGTAATTGATCATAAGATTAAAAATAATTCTTAGAAAATCTATTGGAAATAATTTCTATTCAATCATCAATCATAACGTAATCAACAATTATATTGATTGAATAAATTTTCCTATTTCATTCTCACAACTAGAAGCAATGCATCTGATATATATGTATATATATATATATATATATATATATATATATATATATATATATATATATATATATATTTATAGTCTATTTCTGAAAGCTATAGAGTAATAAAATGGTGAATTCCGTCCAGTTCCGCTCAATTTCGGTGACTGTCATAGGTGTAGGTCTTGAAATAGTATTGTTTGTAATATTAAAATTTCAAGTAATTGCGTAAGAGATTTAGGAAAAGTATGTTTTCTGGCCTGATTTGTCAATACCGAAATATTGTGTAGGGATTACTAGGTAGTAGGTTATACCGTTACGTTTTGCGTTTAACAGGTACCGTTTAACCTTTTATTAGTGCCAAGAAAACATTTATTGAATGGATCACATAAAACTTTCCATTCAAAATTTTATTTATAAAATGAATCAATAATTATTCATCATAATTAAGAAATTCAATACATAGGGTAATGGTTGTATGGTGTATTAAGAACATGTCCATTATTGTTATTGTCCTCTTATTTGGCTTTTACACTGGGAGAATATAGGTTTTCAAATAATCTTCCATTGAAAGAGCAAGTGTAGGTGATTACTACTCAAAAGGTCATTTCTCATATCGAAGATGTGTATTGTACTCAGCAATTCAGTGAACATAATAAAATATTTCCTCACTGGAGATGAATAAGCATCACTATCTCAGTGTAGTTGGCCTAACTATGAATGGAATATCTTATGAATTAAAAAAAGTTACCAATGTACTGCCTTTGCGACTAATAATTGCGTCTATTCATATTGGTATTCTCCTAACTAAAGTTTAGCAATCATGTGGAATAAAACTGTTACAAATATTTAGGAGCCAGGTTCGCATTCTGGAATGGTTCTTTTGGGATTCAATTATTTTTTTTTCATTTCATGCCAAAGGTTTTCAATCGACGACAATTAAACATGATAAGCGGTATCATATTCCTGGAAATTCAATATTATTTGTATGCATGTTACCAATTTGAGGTGTTAAGTTCAACCACAACATTCATATTACTTTCTATGAAGTGAATGTCTCCCATAAGGTAAAAAATTTAACACTTCTATAGTTTTTATGACACGACCTCTACCAGTGGATACTTCAAATCTGGCTGTATCAGTCTTAATAAAAAAGGTCCATTGGTTTAAAGGTAATAATTTGTGTTCCTATGAATATTTGTTAGTAAGGGTTTTTTTGGCTAGAAATACTTATCGAAAACAAACTTTTTGGATTTTGAATAGTACTTAAATAGATTTTACTACAACAATGATTACAATAAAGATCTTACTATACAAAAAGCCGTGAAAGACATGTGTTTTGTTATTTTATAATATCTTATCTGCTGATTAAGCATGTCGGTCAGCAACCATCTTATGTTTCCTTATGTTTACATTTCTATATATTTTGAAGCTCGTGTCTCGATAATATGCTGGGTTCTTTACTAACAAAATGACATAGTTTTCACCGCGAACACACGTTTCATGCACGTGCTACGACCATGAACCTTCTAAAAACATACGTGACACCAACTTATCGCTCGAAACAAAGGAGCATTTTATCAAAAATGTATA
The DNA here is from genome assembly GCF_026230105.1 of Diorhabda sublineata. Classification (NCBI taxonomy): domain Eukaryota; kingdom Metazoa; phylum Arthropoda; class Insecta; order Coleoptera; family Chrysomelidae; genus Diorhabda; species Diorhabda sublineata. Next base: position 9,162,369 of record NC_079476.1, read on the forward strand.
ACTTGACACGATCATATTTGAACCGCCCTCATATGTAAGGGAAGTATAAATTCCCAAGGAAAAATTTTTTTTGTTAACAACCAAGTAGGACTGAAAGAAATGGAAAGCTTCCAAAGATAGGAATTTTGGATGAGTTCATACTTATAGTAAAAAAACAGAAGAAATTAGAAAAATACTTTATTACTTAGTAACAAATACAACAAACAAGTAAAAACTATAAAAACTCACTGGCAAACCTGTCGTATTTACAATGTTTTATGATAGAAAGAAATATATACAGAAAAAATTTTCATATTAAACAAATTTAACTATTTAGTCCCAACCATGATGATGATGATCTTCATAGACATTTACCCACACTTTTTCCCAAATGGGTTTCGACACTTTTTTCCAAGCGGGTACTTCTATCGTTTTCCAGACTGGGACCCATATCTGTTTCCACACGTCTTTCCAAATTTCTTTTTTCTCTGTTACCCATTTCTGTACTTTTTCTGTTCTCCATATTTGTACTTTTTCTTGTTTCCATATAAGTTCTTTTTTAGGAATCCAGATTTGTTTCTTCTCAGTTCTCCATATCTGTTCCTTTTTGGGTATCCAAATTTGTTGTTTCTCTGTTCTCCATATTTGTACTTTCTCCGTTCTCCAAATTTGTTTCTTCTCAGTTTTCCATATTTTTTTCCATTCGGCTTTCCATTCCATTTTTTTCTGAGGTATCCATATTTGTTTTTTCTCAGTTCTCCATACTTTCTTCCAAACAGGTTTCCAAATAAGTTTTTTCTTCCAAATATCATGCGCAGTATATTCATTGCCATGGTGATCTTTACCCAAATAATGATCTCCATGTATTCCTTCTTTCACCCATTCGGGTACAAACGATTTCTTCCACTCGGGAACTTGTATTTCTTTCCAAGCGGGTACTTGAATTTCTTTCCAAACAGGAACCCATATCTGTTTCCATGCAGGAACTTGGATTTCTTTCCAATCAGGCACTTGAATTTCTTTCCAATCGGGAACCTTTATTTCTTTCCATGCTGGAACTTTCACTTCCTTCCAATCAGGAACTTGTATTTCTTTCCAAGCTGGAACTTGAACTTCTTTCCAAATTGGTTTCGTTATTACTTTCCAATCAGGAACCTGAATTTCTTTCCAAATTGGTACCTGTACTTCCTTCCACGCTGGAACTTGAGTTTTTTTCCATTCCGCTACCCATTTGAGCTTTTTTTCGTGCTTCCAAACTTTCACCCATTCGGTTTTCCAAGTCAGTTTCTTGCTCCAGTAACCCTTAGGATGTTCACTAAAGGATCTCTTTGAGCGAGATAGACTAACAGGATTACTTCTCAAAGGTACAACTATGAAGCTTCCTATAATTACCTGTAACAAAATAATGGAGGATCAAAAAATGCATCCCTCTTTCGAATCACGTATTCGATGCGGAGATTATTGTTCGTTCAATGAATGGATTATTTATATTGAATTGCTTGAGGGTTTTCTAAGAGACAATTCATTATAGTACTCTTGTAAAGGAAATTTAAAGAGAGCCATCCATCAAATATTATCAAATTAATTTAAATAGTATGTAATTGAAAAGCTTGGTCAAATTTATTGAAAAGTTAACACATACTTTGATTCTTATTGACATGATTTTCATGACATTTATTTCAACAAATATTAAATATTCTTTCAAAAGAATATTTAATATTTATATATATATATATATATATATATATATATATATATATATATATATATATATCAGTTGTTACTCCTAAATGATTCTTTGTTTGAAAAATAAATTAGTTGGCTAGAAACCCGAAAAACCTAAAACATTTGGAAAAATTAATAAGTTTCTCTTGCAGATCTCCAGACGATCATTATCTCATGCATAAGGTAGGACAGCAAAAAATTTAATGTGAGCTTAGATATTATTTGTAACATCTTTCAGGTTACTTTAATATTTTTATATTATATATTTTAGTATTTTATAAACTCGTGAGTGAAGTAACTTTTTTTCACTCGTAGGAATAACCACACTCGCCTTCGGCTATTGCGGTCACACCGTCCTAATCATGAAAAAAAGTATTACTTTACTTACTTGTTGCATAAATAACTATTAATACGCTTAAAATGTTTTTAACACGCTTCCACGTGAACAATCACTTCCAACACTGTTGGTTGTCACTTTTGATGGCAGTTGTACAAAAAAAGTAAAAGAGGAGCAAAAGCTACGAAATGAAATGATGGCGAAGTTGTAAAGAGAATTGGAATATTTTAAATATGTTATTTTAATATTTAAAAAGTATTCTAGTCTTCATTCCCAATTAGGTTAAATAAAACATAAGTTTTTACCAATATTCTTAATAATAATTTAACTTCTATGTGTCAAACGAACAAATTGTAGTTATTCCTTTTCATTTTAATTAGTTATTATTCACTCCATAAAAATAGTTTTAGGTATAAAGCAAGAAAAAAGAAGAAATTACTAACATTTGAAAACGATAGTTTGCAATGAAAAAATACAATTTATAAAACAAAAGCGATTATGATTATTATTGTAAACGAGAATCAACATCGAAACACCTTAACGCACAGATTTTTTCATTACAACTGACCTCAAAAATTATTTATATGTAAAAAACAATATTGTCTTAGCAAAAAATTGTTGCTGGAGCTTGATCAACTTTGGTGGACAATTTTGATACTCTGTCCTTTTGATCCATGAAGATATATTTTGTTTTTGAATGAATCCTATGTCAATGAAAAATATTGATAAAACTATTTTTTCACATAGTTATTTTCAATTTTTGATTATATTCGAGTGCGGCAAATTATAGCAACCTACAAGGGGTTTAAAAAGTTTGTCACCCCAAAAACTACTTAAGTGGATTACATAAATTCAAAATGACGATAATTGAGTAATGATAACGATAACGAATAAAGCTTCTAATAAGAGCTAATTAAATGAGTGATAATAATTGGAAATTTTGATGTAATGTTATGTAGGTGGAGATTTTGGATATATTTTACAGCTAATAGCATAGAAGACCTCTACACTTCATATATCTATTATATAAGAAAATAGGCGCTGCATAAATAAACCAAAAATACAAGAAAAAGTCTGAAATAACTACTTATCGAGAGATTACGTAGACAAAATCCAATGGCTAGAAAACTGAGAATGAGAACCACACTATTGTTTCATTATATTCGAGGCGCAATGTTCAGGTTTTTTTTATTACAAAATTCGCATCAACCGTATACTGGTTATTAGCGATTCAGTAATTCAGTAAGTGTTTTATCCATAAATATTTGTCAAATTAAGTTTATGTTCGAGATCTGCTTAAGGTAATTTTTAAGGTTGGTTATTCTAGCTCAACAAGTTCTTCGAACTGGAAAGAAATATGGCTAACAGAACGAGATATCTCCGGTATGGGAACTGCTGGATGCGTTGTGTCCAAGTTTGTACCGGAGAGAGAGAAGGTATTTGGAAAAAAATTAAAATTTTGTGTTCGTGTCGTAATAAAATTCGATTACAAAAGTAAAATAAGTATACAAAGTACATGGTCCTCTACACGGATGCCTCAAAGACGGACGTTAGAGTTGGATGCTCTGTAATATCACTAGAATCGCTCGTATCCTATAAAATCTTTCTGTAGTATTCACACTGGTGAACTATTCGCAATACTACAAGTGCTTAAACATCCACAACAGCGTACAAATTCATGCATAACAATATGCACAGACTCCTCACCTGCCATAAATTCCATAACAAATGCGTATCTTTAGTCCATGACCACCCAACGAAAATCCTGTTTCTCATGTATCAGCGATCACTTTATAAGTTTCACCATTCAAAATATTTATATGTAGTTTACTTTTGAACTCCATTACTAGATTACTACAGCAGAGTACTCATACGTTCATTGATTATGCAGAAGTAAAACATGAAAACTGTATTGTCTTGTTCAAATATCCAAAATCAAACCAAACAATTGGCGTTTATTCATTTAGAAGGATTAATATATTAAAAGGTCTAAGAAATAAGAAATTAAAGGAGAATGATTAATATTTTTAGTGAAGTTTTTCTCATTTCGTACATTTTTTTCTTTTTTATATTTGCACAGCTGGAACTCAGAGCAGATAAAAATCTTCTATTTATATTTTTAAAAAAACCATATAATATGTAGTCAGCAACAGCTGAAATTTTCTGAACAGCTGAACAGCTGAAAATAAATCTATTAGTGGGTTCACTCCACTCCGAGTCGATAATTAGCTTTCTTGTATTATTTTTCTCGTATTCTAGGACTTCAAAAATTAAATGTAGGAAAGTAATCATGGACCCAAAAGGTTAAATATGAACAAATTCCAGAATTATGTCCACCTAAATCGGTCATATTTTCCATTGGACGTGGCTTTTATTCTTTCAAATATATTCAATTTACACGATATACCGAAGAAAAGGTTTTAGTACATGACAATTTCATACTAATTATAATAATACTTCTATTGCCGATTCTCAACAGTACTTAAGTGCTTTTTAATATTTACCGTCAATTTACAATAGAGTGCAAACATTACTTATTGTATTATGAATTAGAATGAATGATTTATTTCAAGCTCAAGATCTCGTTAATAAAGATTGGCGTTTATATTTGTATATCTTATACACAACCCTTTTCACTATTATAGTGTGGCATTATGAAAGTAACTATATATATCATTACTATTCTCAAACTAAGTAGTGGTTACGTCATGTACAAGTTTGTGATTATTTAATGTATTGTCTTCGATACTGAAACGTGGACTGGCACTTAAGAATAATCTTTTATTAGCTCTAGTGTATGGCGCAACGGCTTTTATGTTACATAGAACAAAACTACAGTCAACAAATATCGTAAGTTCTCTAACGCGATTCCGGGTCTATGTGATAGAAATAACATCAAATTAATAAAATTGAAACCTTTATATCACATAATAATTTCATGATGTAACAATAATTTTTTCAAGTTTTATAAAAACCTAGGTTTACATCTTTGTTAAACAGCTTCTCTTGGTTGAATCCAGTCCATTTCCCTTTAGTATAACTTTCTCTATGACGTTGCATTTTTGATTGCTTTCAAAAATATTCTGTGACTGCAACGAAATGTGTCCAGGTGTCCAACAATATTCAGTCACAGTATAAATGCTCAACCCTCAATTATCTTTTTGATATCTAAAGACTTACGCAATCGGGAACTTTTTTCTCAAAATCTCAGAATACCATTTTGATAATTGCTTGATTGGTTGAGAAAAATTTTTTCACCGTTGCATCGTTTAATGTTCAGATCAAGTGAACGGTCACATTTAACAGTTTTTTATATTATTCTTGATAACTTGGTAACTATTTCTTGGAAACCACATTTTCTCAATCGATATCATTTCTGAGTAAGCGCAAATGACTTAATTACATTGCTTGAAACTTTCAGCACCACTGGGAAAACTGCCAGACTTACCCATGAGTTTCAACCCCAAACGTTTTAGTGGTGTGGACTTATTAATAATGTGGTCTGCAGTTTCTTCCTCCTCTAAGTACCAGCGATATTTCAGATAGTTCGCGATCCCTATAGCATATGGCTTCTAAGATAACCGTCATTAAAACATCATTCACCAATGATATTTTACACGTTTTCAAACGAAGCAGTTTTGTATGTGTGAGCACATGATTTATTCAAAGACATGTTTTGGGCGAAATTTTAAAGTTTAATTTAACTTCAACTAGTCAATGGAAAGTTGCCAATATATTTTTGTATACTCATACATACTTCCAATTCAACGCAAGGAGATTGGATTATTAATGTTGAACTAAATCCTATATATCGTTTTCTGATTCTATGTCTCTCATCCTATTGTTTAGTTGCAAGCGAGTAATCAAATGGTTCATTTTTAAGGTTCTTCAACCCCTTTTTATCTTCCTTTTCACCGTTTTCTTGAAAGCTGCCAGATTTATTCACTATTCAGTTGCTTAGATATTGGATATAGATATCATCTGAATGCGGCACTGTTGGTATGAAAGATATATTTAGATACTTCTTCAAGATATTTTCTTGAAAGTTCTTTTATATTGCAAAGATGAATGAACTCACATGATCCTTCGATAGGAACCATTTGACAAGTTGACCGAAAATGCATTCAATTTCTCTCAACCAGCTAGTTTCTGCACACACTCTGATGAAGAACAGAAAAGTTGAACCATGAAATGAAACACTTCTACTTAATAATATAATTAATTATCTTCTTTTAACGGTTTCGTGTGTATAACCCACGAAGCAAGCACTGTCAGCGTATTTATACAAAAGCGAGTATGTTCCTAGGTATAAATTTAAAAATTTTGTTACACTGCGAAACTATTGAATATACAACCATTTTAGTTCAGTTTTTTTTTTCAAATTAGAATAAATAAGAGAAGAAAGCTCAACTAATGTAATGAAAAATTACGCATTCATAGTTTATGTTTGTGATGTCAATTAATATCCTAATTGAGTTATATAGATTTTATTTCTAAATAAGTAATCTCGATAAAAAAATATTAAAGAAAATCCTTTCAACTCAATGTTTCATTTTTTGTAATAAATTGAGTTTAAGAAATATGAAGATGATAAAATTTAATTGTTTTTAATCACCTCAATTTGATTTTTTTGTACACAAAAACAAGACCTTTTCTTTTTAATCATTTTTCTTTCTCAATATAATCTATTTCAGTTTATCTAGCGATGCTTGAACCTTTTAAACCCTTCCAACTAAAAGTTGTCGTCTTTCTCCCAGTTCGTGAATATTAGCCATGGCAATCACCGAATAGAGAGAAGGTGCGTTGACTTGAGGGAGAAGTACTTTCTACTTCTTCAAATGCAGTCGTTTTTCTGCGTCTTTGCCCTTTTGCAATCAATTGTCTTGGCTGGTTTCGTTTGAGAAATGTATTGTCCAGGTTTCATATTCAGTTATGGATTAAGACCTAGAAAATGTTTCATATGCCAATAGCCTCTTCTACCTTTATATCCTCAGCTCGACCATGGTCCAATAGCATTAGGTGAAACTTTTTCTCGTAGTATCGCTGGGTTTTCGCCAGTGCTCGTAATCAGATAGGGCCACGTTAAAAATAAGACTCTAAATTTCGGAGTCGTAATTGATGGAGAGTCTCCGTATAGTGTTTAACTCTTCTCAAAATTTCGTAGGCAGACAAATGGAAGCTTCAATCCACTTATACGATTGTTAAATAGAAACTATGCATTCGAAATAGCAAAATTTTTAGTGAGAATCTCCCAAGGCTTACGCAAATATGTTTTCCAATTTCATATGATAAGTGCTGATATTTGAGAGGTTGCAATCGGATGATTTTAAGACAACCCTCGTACATAGGTATTTCCATTTCTAATATGAAATTTAAAAAAAAAGTGAGAAAAAGATATTCTTTGGCCATTTTATTAATTATTATAAAGTTGATGACTTTCATAGAATGGGAGCATATTTTTGAATTTCTACTCGACAATTTGTGGAAATTGTTCCCATTTTTGTTGTACTCGTATTATTAATAAAACTGATATGAAAACAAAAAACTCATTCTCACTTTATCATCGAAAAACCAGAAAATTATAAAAAATCAATGTTCTATTATACATGCTGAGAATTCTATAAACAGAAGACAAAACACTGCAGAAGATACAAGAAAATGAATCAAACTAAAAAAGAATGAATTCACACTATAAACTATACAATTGTAATACTAGGTGATGTCAAAAACATAGCCTTGAAATGTGAAATTGTTGTGTGGAGCACTCCTGGTTAGTCGATTCCCATTATTTTATTTCTAAATTGAATGATTACACAGTTTTATAGCGCTCGGAGTATATCTATTGTCTAAATTCGGCGATATTGTTTCATTTTTGAGTAGTGTTCTTCATAAAATGATGTTAAGAGACTAAGAAGAATTTATATCCAGCACGTTTCTTATATACCATATTTAAAGTCAATGTTGAAACGTTGTAAGAAAGATTTTTAAGAACTAGGAATATTCAAAAGACCCTCAACTCATTGATAACCAATATAACAAAAATCGCGAATAGTTGGCGACATCTGTTAATTTTCTTTCAAACTTCAATAGAAGTGAACAATAAAGCCAGATTACGAACTAATTTTGTTGTTATGTATATAAACTATAGAAAGTGTTATTTTAAATTATACTCTGAATAGTAAAATAAAATACCCATTTAAAGAGCTTTTCTGAAATAAAAACAACCATACATCAATAACAAATAAAAACGAGGTAAAAGTTGTAGTGTTACATATGTACTAGTTGTTAAAATCTTCTTCTAGTGCCAATAAAACTCTTGTGGACCTTTTTAGTAGCTTCGTTTAGATATTCAAGTTTCTTTCTCTCGTAAATGAACAAATGCATTTTCAATCTTCAACTACACATTCACATTAATTGTTATCTCATGAGGATGGGAAGTTAGACCTGACGTTTGTAGCTATTGACTATTGTATGCCTCGTTTTAGAAACCACTTAACCTTTTTGTGGTCTGCTTCTGTTTCCAATATATTCCATGAAGTTAAACAGGATTCCTTCAATGTTCGTCATTTTCAGACTAATTTTGTGTTCTAAGCACAAAAATACGTTTAGGAAATAACGGGAATCACGAAAATTGAGAAAATCCTACGCTTACAGGTTGTGTTGTGGTTTAACGCTGTAGAAACCAAATTCAGCGCCATCTAGTAATACATGATTTTCGCCAATTACGACATCCACACGCTGTGTACTGAGAAAGAAGAAGAAATGAAAGGGTCTGATAAAATATTTTTATTTGCCACAAACAAAACCGCTGAGTCATTTATGTGGTTAAGTGTTCCCAACAAAAAATATTACTTATTTGTAGTTAAGTAGTTGAGAGTTTGGATAACCATTTAAAACGACACCTACGGCAGGAATGTTTTGATTTGGTGCTAAAATGATACTGATAATTGGGGCCAATGACAATTCGCTAAAAGTAATTATATTAGACAATGTTAGGATGTTTATGTTTATGTTTATCATACATGAAATGCATGAAAACAATAATAATTTCAGCGAATCTTTCAACAAGTTTGAAGTATTTGCGTGAAATAAATAAAAAAATAAAAAATAATTAGGTGACGTTTAATTTGATACGCATAATTTTATGCGTATCAAATATTGACAACATATTTTTTTTTACATATGCCATGTCCTACAGGAAAACTCGCTTTTATGCACCTAATGTGTTGCTAACGTATGTCGCACAAAATTTAAAATATAATAAACAAAAATAGATCACAACTACCTCACTGAATTAGTTGATTTTGTTCGTGAACCTTACTTTGTAGACTAATGTTTTTGCCAGAACTAGCGTCCTGTCATTATGCAAGTGCAACTCAAAATTAGCTACAACAAATGACATACACGCTGCTATTCCCTGAGTGCATCTTGTCACCTATTCTCTTTCTCCTGTACATTAACATCGTTCAGATCAACCATCACAATAAACTAGGCTAACAACCAAATTCTTACGCAGCAAGAGATCACCACCATCAAGACCGATCTTAAAAACATACTAGAGAGGACTCAATCTAATCGAGTTTAATGCAGCAAAGACCTAGGCTGCTGCAGTTCAGGATTTGGTCATCAAATATCACCATTTCATAAATTCGCTTGTTGGGTGTTGAAATTGGAAGCAATATGTTCTGGCATAGGCACCTACCCAATTTAGCTAAGACAGCTTCACAAAAACTTGAATTTCTTCCTAAGATAAAAAAGCTACATCTTCTAATCCTCTACAAAGTCCAGATTCGTTCATCTTTGGAATATTGCTCGCACATTTGGAACTCGGCTCTCAAGCATACCCTGAGGATGCTCGACACATAAGAGAGTAATTCGACTTATAGGCGATCCAGAGATGACCATAAACTTAGACAGTTCAAAGTATAGAATAAATGTTGCCGACATGACTCTGTTTTACCAATATTATCACATCAAATATTCTTCCGAACTGTGGATATAATCCCACCTAGAGCAGGTTTTGCAAGACTTTATCCGACAGGAAGGAGTGTCTCATGAATACCGATATCGCCTGCAGACGCTCATAATGTTAATTTATCGGGACTTCTTTCTATGAATAAGTGGAAGCCTTTGGAATCAGCTACCAAAGTACGTCTTTCTCATGCACTACCACCTACAGAAGTTCTAGATCAATATCCATAGGCATCTCTACATGGCGGTCACTCGAGTGTGAAAGGGTTTATCCTCTTCTGCTTTCTTTCTGATAAAAAAACAATATAACCCATCCAACTGAAGACACTTTTATCTCATAACGTGTACAAACAAAATATATGTTCAAGTCGTCATAGGTATTTAAAGATATTCACAGAAAATCACACCTAACTGAGGAGCAAGTGATCCTCCATTTATTTAAGTTATCAACTTCGTTTGTTACTAAGCTAATTAAAAAAATTTCATTAAAAATACTTATTACAATAACAAATGGTTGAATATTCTGTGCACAATTCTATTGGGCCATGCGTTATAAGCGGCCTAAAATAAAGGAAAATTGCGCGATTATTTTATACAAACAGAAAAGAATATACTGTTTCACTGACTATAACACCAGATATTCTGAAAATTCCTCTTAGATTTCAAATTCCTTTGAATCAGTTAAAGTGCAATATTTTTTTCTTGACTAGTTGTAGTAGGTACCGTAATTTCCAAACAACTAATTCGGTGCTTTGATGGTTAAAGTTAAATTCCAAATACCTATTGATAATGTTTAATTCAGTCAATTATTATTCAAAAACAAAAAAAAGTTTGAGGTTATTATTATTATAACAATCATCATTAACATATGACATAGCAAGAAGGTGGACAATGGTGTACCGATGTAAATGCAGGGGGAGTCCCTACAACTGTTAACACACCTTGAACTCAAGCAAATTTGAGAAGATTTCTCTTGACTCTTGACTAAAGACAAAGAAATATTTTTGAATGAATTAGTCACATTGGAAAAATCATTATTTTATCAATATGATGAAACAAAAACATGGAGAGGAAACTTGATTTGATACGCATGATGTCACGATTAGGTTAACTTAAAATAAAACAAAAAAGAAATAAAAATATGCAAAAGATCTCCATATTTTTACTAATATAAGCGACTTTATTGATGGCAAGCAAAGATAGATATACATGTCAATTTTAATTTCCTGTATTAATTTGAACGAAGTCATGTAATAATTATCGATTTTATAAAAAATATATGCATGTCTTTGAGTGGTGTTCACCTTCAATAGGATAAGTAGTATGTCTCTTCATGTAGATTTGTTTAGAATGAAAATATAAAAACATTCGAAAGCAAAATTGAAAACTTTCCAATAAATCTTATCAATAAATTTGCTTACAAATGAAAAATGAGCTTGTTGAATCTAATAGAAAAAATCAAGAAGATTTATATTCATTATGCATGATGAATATAAACAATGTGATGAACAAATTAATTATATACTAACCAGCAACTGCTTTCACCTACGGAAGACATAATTGATTAGTAATTTCACGAGTGTCAGATACATAACATATTTTATGAATACAATGGACTCTCGAGGCAGATGGTATTATATTACTATAGAATGTGGATAGGTATAGTTAAAAAATATTATTTCAATGAATCAGGATTTAATTAGTGTATAAGGCATTAGATACATAAGATTTTCACAGGTATTCAATTTTATCGTTGAACGGAATTTCAATTGAATACTTTCTAGGAATCTTTCTCATATTATACCGAAGTTATTTCCTATCAGATATTATTACTCGCAAACGACAGAAAAAATTGAATTGCTGAATCTATACCTTAATCGTACTGTATATAAAAGAGCAAACAAGTAAATTTCTATCCACTATTGTTTAAGAAAATTTATTTTCGAGAAGGTAAAAGAAATAGTCATCATTTTACGACAGTGGTTTGTAGTACTAGTATATGTCTGTCTAAAAGCTACTTTCTAAAAATGGAGAGTTTAGAGCAATGGGGCAATGGTGAACTATGAGAAACTAAATTTTATTGTATCACTCAATTATAGTATTTAGTCATCTTTTTATGAATGCCGAATCTCAAAAAATGACTTCATATAATGTCGCAAAAGTATCGTCCTATTAACTACCAGTTCTTTCTAAACTTTTTGACAAAATTTTTAGAAGAAACTACATAAAATTATCCATTTGAATAACCTAATTTAGGATTATCTCTTCGGATTCACAAACAAATACGGAATTATTAAATAAGTTCACAGAGTAGTAAATCAAATGAACAAGCACCTTAAGGGAAAATATAGTATTCTTAGACATACCATCAGCCTTTGATAAAGTCTTACATTTGGGGCTACTATCTAAAGTCAAAAGAATCTGCTTTATGACATGTACTCAAGTCTCTCTTGACAAACAAACACTTTTTATTTGAACACCAGGATGAATGTAATCAAATACAAACAAAGCAGGCGTCCTTCAAGGAGTTGTATTAGGACCTATACACGTAGATCCAACAAGAGCGCCTCACAACTTACAAACTGCATTGGTCAGTATACAAAAAATATGGAGAATGAAAATAAATGAGTATAAATCAGTTCATAGACCCTTCACAAATAGAACATAAAATTAAATGAAATAAAAAATTAAATCACGCAAATATCTTGACCCAAATATAGACCGTACATTAAATTGGCAACTTTCTTTCTGCAAATACAAAACAACTTGGTCTGAAATTACATAATTTACTGGATGATTGACAGAAGATCACAATTACCTGTATCCCAAAAACGGTTATTATACAAAGTAATCCTTAGGTATATCTGGACATACGCTATCCAGTTGTGGGCTACTACAAACATCATTTTACCAAAAGTAAATTGCTTTGACTGAAGTGAACGTTCAGTGGTTCGTTCCCAATGAGGTAATTTCAAATGATCTAAGTATTCCACTAGTAAAGATGGAGATTAGTATAGTGAAAAATATGTGATTGTGTCAAAGGGCATCGTAATTTGCTCAGAAATCCACTAATAAAATACAGATCTGAGATAAGGAGATTAAAGTGCCAAAATCTAATAGATTTGCGAGATGAGTTTGATTAGAGTAACTATAAACATTAATTAACAAAAGATAAACAATTAGTTGATATAATATCAGTTGCCTAGAAGAGTAATATATAGATGTTATCGAAGAACAACCAAAAGTTTCTTTCTTTTAAAATAAAAAATGTGAAATATAAGAATTGTCTAGATAAATATAATAATGCAAATAGATAGATAGTGCAAAATATATGAGCAAATGAGAAAATATCGAAAATAAATTGGAAATTAAAAGCAAGTAAGAATTAATGGAAAAAGAGTCTCAACAAGATTAAATTTTCAATAATAGTCCTACTCCTGGGTTCTCCCTCTATTATTTATAAGTGCAATAATTTCTGATCCCAGGAATCCCAAGTTACCTCCTTTTGGGGTATTCCAAGTCTCTTTCCTTTTAAAACCTTCTTAACAGATTGTTGACCGGTCACGAGTAAACTCGTGATCCAAAAGTCTGCGCAGAGGAGAAATGAATTTTTTACGGAAGGGACCTGTTATCCTTATTGCTTGGAAGGATAAAAGAATAGTACGGATGATTCATGATGCTTCCATGAAATCAAGTGGAAATCGAAAAAAAAATTATATAGACGATACAATCAAACCTAATTGCATATTGCAATAAAATAAACATATGAAAATGGTAGATCGTGCAGATCAGTACTTGGCGAACAGCACTATTTTACGAAAAACTGTAAAGTGGTACAAAAAATTAGCATTTATTCTGATAAACTGCACCTTGTTCAATGCTTATAAACTGTACTGTACCTATCTGCTAGAAAATAAAACAAGATACAAAAAATTTCTACTAGAAGTATCTAGAGAATGGATAAGTGTGGATTCCAAACAATGTAGCATTGCACCTGACTCTTCTCGAATTTATAAAACAGCTCCTTATAAAGACAAACCTTTCAGGCTTTCCGGACAAGTAAGAGACCAAGTCTTAGAAAAAATAGACACAGCCAGAAAAGCAAATCCGACTAGATCATGTAGTATGCTATTCAAAGGGAAAACGAAGCGAAACTCGATATATTTGTAAAAGCTGTTGTTTACCATTACCCGTAGGTAATTGTTATACTGCTTATCAAACCAAAAAGAAATATTAAGAGTTGAATGAAAAATAAAATTTATTAAAGTCTATTTTTATTGTTTTACTTCCACATCCAATTACGAAATAATAGCCGGTGACATAGATAAATTTTCAGTAAAATTGGCGGTCAATGTGTTAATCGCCTTTCAACATGCAATTAACTAAATCCTCTATACCTGAATTCAAACCTAAGTGGACGTTGAATCAAAATCAAACAATGAAATGAAAATAAAATTCCTCGGGAAAACAGACAATAAAACAGAAAAAAAAAATAAAAAATGAAACATTCTAATTGACTTTAAGAAATATCAAAGACATAATTTTTAATTACCAAATACGATTTGACCTTCAAGTTGCTACCGAAGCAACACAATTCATTAATCAAATACCACGCGCGGGATCTATAGACCACAATCAAAATAATCAGTATTACCTGCAGTTGATCAGAACAAATAAACAAAATATTCAATGAAAATTAGTTTCTCTTTAGGAGATATATAATTGGTTCACAATGCAACTGGAACACAAATAATGATGATATTCAGCTTGTCTTTTGTTGATCTTGATAGGAAATTAATGAAGTGTCTGTGTATACAAACAACTTTCTACCGAGTAATTAAATTATGACACTAGAAATTAATGATTGCTGTTTTTTGATATGGTATGGTTTTAAATGTAATTCCAATTATGTTAAATCAAGATTGTTGACGATAATATATATATAACGTGAATGAATTTCACGAAAAGAGAACGTATTTAAATTCTTTTGACATGTGTGATTCCAATACATCCTGACTTGCAATTATGTAAGATAAGTAATTATTGTGAGATAAATCCTCTGGTAGATAAATAGGTAAATTTTATTTCCCTGGAGCAGCTTTTCTAAACAACTGAACACAATATAAATATCATAAGATAAGCGCATGAGAAATCAAGGAAAGGTTAAATCCGGTGATGATCGAGGTCACTTCGTGATCATAACTACAGCGATATAATAAAATTTAACAGAATTAACTTTCACTAGACGTGACTTCGGAATAAAAGAGGAAGTGAATATTTTCAATAACATTTTACAAAAGAATTTTCGCCACGTTACCAAGAGGAATTATCTGAATATCATCCTCATAGTGAAAACAAAAACTTTTGGATTTTCATATCGTATGAGTCATAAAAAAAGAAACGTGAAGCTGATAACATTAAAGCTAATGCTCATAGTTATTAAAATACGGCACTAACTTAAATTAATGGTGCCTTGTGCGCGTGCGAACCTGTCGGATATGCCACATATAAGGTCGATTTTAACGTTGTTCCGATAATTCCCTGTTGTCTCAGCCTATTTGTCACATATTTTGGAGAGGAGAATTAATAAACAGGGAAAAGCTGATAAAATTGGAACCCAGAAGAAATAGAAACTGAACGGAAGCCGACAAACAGTAATTTGATGAAGCAAAAAAATCAAATTAACATTTTAAAATGTCACCAATGGAAATATATCATATATGTTACAATGTTTACTGCAATTACACCATAACTCACAATTACAATTACACGTTTCTATAGATAAGTTACTCTCTTCAGATTAACTTAAGTATCTGAAGATGATATCGACACGCACATCGGTCAGCGAAGTGGTTCGTTTAATTGTAGTGTCAATAAAAAGTGAATTATGAGTGTTTATTCAACAAGCTTCAAGAAATTATCATAAAACACCAATAAAGTTTTGCTGACATTAAAAATTTTTTTGTCTTTTACTATATTTGATGTTATTAGAACAGAACGACGTCTCTTCCAATTCATGATCGTTATATCCTTATATTCTAGTATCTATCTTGTTTAAAACTGCTTAAGAAATATTGACATTTTAATAAGCAGTTTGAGATCATAGGTATCCAGATACTGCTGGGTACGATCAGCAGAAGATATATGAGGTGAATTGTCATTTTAATAGTTTCGAAAGAGATCTATCTTAATCTTCTGATGTCGATTGCAATACATGAGGAATTCTAAACGTAAATGAATACGTTTAACAACTTGTGACAGTCATTTCTGTGGTGAAGAGATTGGAGGAATTGTTTTAAGAAGAATGAAGTGTAGATAACGAGATTGATAAGGTTGTTCCATATATTTGTTCCACAGCTATAGAATATTCTAGTTTCTTTATTCCGACTTTGATGTATTGAAGTTAATTGGAGAGAGAATAGGGTTTCAAAGCAGCTTATATCTGTTTTGGTTAAAAATTTGACAGAGGGATTATTTGAAAAGAGCTCAAGTGCGTTAAGTACAAAATCTCTGACAATGAGGATGTTTCTGATAGTTTCATACATTAGAATGAGTGATTCTTGAATTGTTGAACAATCTGTAAAATTAAGCTTTAACAGTATAAACGGATTTCATTGGAATACAATTTATCTTTGATTTTTCCTCAGTTAGTTGATTTTTTCATGCTACTCTAGGATATTTTCTGGTATATATATGTATATATATATATATATATATTATAATATTCATATAAATTGGCATGTAATGAATTCCGAGGTCTGATGTTATTGAAAGAATCATAAAACATAATAAAATATGTAATAAAATGACAATGTGAAAGATTTATCATATGAATCTTATGATTAGATTAGAATAATATTTATCATCTTGACCTTTTTGGTTTTTAAACTCTTTACTGAAAATCAAATCGCAATTATTTAGGAGAAAATAATGCTAAGTTATTCATGATTTAACAAATTTTTGAAATATGAGACTGGCGCCTAGCTGCTGTTCGTCGTGCATATAATTGAATAAATAACAGATTATTTATGTATAAATATAAATTTCTTCAATTTATTACTTCGTACGCATTTTCATATCCTTTTTCTTGAATTAGGGTTACTGGTTTTTCTCTATTATGATAAATAACGGAATATTTTATATGAAAAATTTATATCTCTCCGGATCAAATTTAGTGTATCAAAATATCACTCCTTCGGTTGAAATCGCTTTATCCAAATAGATTGTTTTCAATACAAGATAGACGTGGGGACGAAGATTTTGCAAATCCTGTGTGAAACGCATCTACTCAGTTCCCTAGCATCTGGTATTATTAGCTTAAAAACTCACTACCAAAGTCACAGATTAGAAATATGATTAAAATAACTATGCCAATAAAAATTGTCACTTTTATCACCATATGATTCAAATGATCTCTGTCACTTGAAATTCTTATACGCACATAGATTTTGTAACAGTAAAACTATCTATCCAATATGAATGCTTTACCAATTGGTTGTGGAAAGCGTGGCAGAAAAAGCACCATTTAGAGACGGAATCACCAAAGAAAAACCGTCAATAAATAATGACCAAACCTGAGACATGCCTCAGACCCCAATCAAAACACCATACATGAAATGAACAGAAATGTCATTAAATATCAAGCATTTTCAAGCAGAAATTTATGCAATTGAAAAATGTGTCCAGTTCAATCCAATGGCTGCTTGGATACTTGTCCGATTGCTAAGCAGCCATTAGAGCTTTAGGCTCTAATATCATGAAATCGGAGTTGAAGGAAACGAAATAGGTGATAAGCTCGCTAAAGCGGGGACAGACAAGCCCTTCATGGGACTTGAACCTTTCTGTGGTATCAGCTACAGAGCAATAGAAAAAGCATTGGAAAATAAGGTAGATAGGAGCAAAACCAATTGTGTCAAATTCATATTTTCACTATTTTTTGCCATTGCAACAAAAAAAGTACTTTTTTCAGGTAAAACGTAATAATTTATAATAATTAACTTCTTATTGCCCTACATAAAAGTGCCTACACATATAGAAATCACTAATCAGTATTAATCTTCTTGAAATCTTTAAATCCAAACTGGTCATATCACCATAATTTCCACAAAAAAAATAAGTGTGCTTTAAGCATATTGGTATTCTACACCGTATTGGTCTTTCGCATTCCGTCATATTGTAGATCTTCGCATTAACTTTGGCGGTTCCCCAGATATATCATTAAATGAACCATTTATGCTTTTACAAGAATCCCTTCAAATCCGTGGGTTGTCTTCCCATTTATTAAATCGCAACTTTGATTACTAAATGATTGAGCATTGATTTCGATGTGTTCGCGTAGAAAATGAAGTAGCAGTACCATCCCTCAAATCATTCTTTTGTAATCTAATCTGAATTAGAAGAACTTTACTTTCTATCAATTCAATGTATTTTGTGTCAAATCAAATTGTTAATAAATTTTACAAGAGTCCCTCGTATTCCAAACTTTCACATTACTTAACTGATACAAAATATCAATTATTATGAATCCATTCATAATAATCTAGTTATTTTGTGAATCCCTAGACCTCATCAATTTAAGTATAACGCTTACCAACAATAATACGTAAGCAATGTTATTAATAATTATCTAAACGAGATGTTATGCTCATTGAGCACATCACTATAAAACGATTTCTTCGAATCACTTTAATTGAATTTAATTTGATATCAATTACGGTTAATTTGACAGGTGCTTTGAATTATCCAAAGCGATACTTCTGAATCATTAAATGCGGAAGATACTTCTATGAATAAAAAAACCGTAACGATTATGATTATAAAGTTGAAAGAATACGCTATTAAGAAATTATTTATGGGATTTTTTATATTTCAAGCATCATGCTTTTTTATGTTTACATAATTATGATCATAACTTATAAAATAATTCATTTTTGACCCTAAAGTACGATAATTTCGAAATGCAAGAGATAATTAATTGTATTAATTATAGTTTTATCTTGATTCCTTCATATTGTTTGTAATCTATTATACAAGGTATTCCGGAACTTGATGGTATTTAAATTGCGAAATCAGAGATCATATTTAAGTATAGAGGTGGAGAAATCGGAACTATTAATGTGTGTTATAAACTGCGAGAAAGGGTAGTGCTGTGTTTACGATTTGTTGATGCGTATAAGGACAAATTATAAATTTTTATTTTGATTTTGGAAATTACTTATACTAAGATATTACTGGATATTTGCCGCAATCGAAAATAACTACGTGAAGCCTTCTACAATCTCAATGTTACTTTTGCTAAGCATGAAACGAAGTAGTCATTTTGCGACGGAAACTTCTCCTCAAAATGACAAAATTTTTCCTATAAAATATAAATCTTGATGATTTTTATACATACTGTAATAGATATAGTCAACCCGTTAAAAACGTTATAAATTTGAAAAGATGATATCAATCAATATTTAAAATTAAAATTTCATAAATTATTCACTACTTCTTGCACTACTGGCGCTAGAATTCGAATTTTTGCATGTACCGATCATGTACCAGAATAATTTCAGTTTTCATTTGTTAGTCTGGTCAGATTCAACTGACTGTTTGCAATGCTCAGCTCAATTGTATAGTTAATCTGTAATGAGGGTATTTCAGTTACAGTTGAACTAGTTTGGTTCTCAGTTCAATTTGTGTCAAGATAGTGTGACAAGTGAAGAATAATAAAGAAGGTTGCAGAATACGCCAAATTAGCAATGAAATACGATGAAGCTAGGCCTGAAGCCAACAGAAAATATCAATCTTGCTTCCGACTCAAAAGGAGAAACCAGTGAAAGAAATGTTGTACATTGTTTTCATCATTCTCAAATAATTGTGAAAATCTACTTGTTCTCAATTGGACTGTTCTAATAAATTGTCTGAAGATTGAGGTCACCATCAGAATTACTTCTTGCACAACTTTATAACTTCTTCTTGGTGAAGTGAAGAACAAACACAATCATTCAGCTCCTGTAAAACCTGTAGAATTCCTAGCTTTTTTTGAAAACTTCTCTCTTGGCATCATCCAATTCCTAGGACCTGAGACTAACTTGTTCACTAGCTGACGACATGAAATAACATAGTCTCACCTCGTCAATGCACCCCAAAAGCTACTTTGAGTCAGTTTGTTGCAATTCCAAACAATTAAGTTCAATTTTATGGCCGATAAAAAGCAGGCAAACCTACTGAGCAGAAAATTTGTCTTATATCGGAGTGATTCCTAAAAAAATTATATCTCACCTAAAAATTTCCATATTTTCCCCAATCAACCTATCACAAAAAGGTTTTCTGTTTCCATCCTGTCTTTGCTTGTTTAGTTATCCGTATTTTTCTTAATTGAATATCATATGGTAGGGTGCAGAAGATAGCCTCCAATGGGATATAATACTAGAAAATGGATATATCTAATGGCATTGTCAAAAATATTACATCATATACAATGAGGGAGCTGGCGGATGGAAATGGGATATCAAACCCCACAGGATACAGCTGTGGGGTCTGATAAATGCGAAAATTCGGGGTAGACTTAATATAGAACTATTATGGATTTCATTGGGAAGAAGAGACCATTATGGTATGAACATTAGAAATTGATGTAAATGAAGGTAGCCCCAGCACTCTACAGATCGACGATTAAAAAGAAGAGAACCTGTTAAATTCTGTAACAAATAATGGAGAAGATAATATACATAATGCTAGAATTTGTTTCCTAATATTTTTAGTATCAATTATATTGTTGATCCATTTAGCTCCGTCTCGCCAGCAACGCAAAGTCGGGAAATTGCATTTAGAAAATGCCCAAATTAGGGGCTTTTTATGTGCTTATTAGATGCCAAGTTCAAAAATTAGGTACTCAAAGTTGCGATGCCACGAAAACGTGATGCTAGCAATGCAATGAAAATAATTACAATACATTAATTGTTGAGGTATTGAATTGAAAAGAGGTGTTATGAAAGTAGAACCGTCCGAGGTGTAACATATAAAAGTTGTATTGGCTCATAATTAGCTCCTAAAAAGCAACTAATTTTGGTATTTTCTAAATGCAATTTCACGACTTCGCGTTTTTGGCGAGACGGAGCTGATCCATGACTCTTTTCATCCACAACTGTTTAATAAGAGAAAATTTCCACAGTATAATATAAAAAACAATTGCCAATGGTAACCACTGTTTATGAAATATGGTTGAAGGTGTTTATCTTTGGCATGCAATGATGCAATCCAGAGTATGTGGATTTTGTAAATCCTATATTTGTGTTACTATACCTGTATTTTGAAGTTTCTGTTCGTGAACGCTCTATAAAAATAATGTATATCGAATCTAATTTGACCAAGACTCATTTTTGTTGGTTTCTGATGTAACTATGATTTATTTCTGAATTTAAATACTCTAATACTTTGAACGAGGTTTAAAAACATAACTAGCGTTGATTAATGAAGGTGTGGTGATTATAAAAGTTTGGAAAGGTAGAATGTGCGATTCAGAATTTGAATAAATTGCCACCTCATTCAATTGATGGTAAATAATTATAGAATTATTGATAATGAATACAATAATTCGAAACTTTTCTTTATTTACTTCTTTATTTTTTCATAATGTTCCATTAATTTATTGCATAAATGATTCAGTAATCGATAAAGTACATTTATCATTAGCCATTGCTTTTATTTCCGACCAACCATGACAGACGGCCAACTATACGCTAACTGGTTAAACAAATAACTGCATTGTAGGCTTCGAAATACAGAATAACTAACACATTTCGTGATTATTATACTAGTGAGTACAATAAATTGTGGTTATTTGTCAGTTTCAATTGAGAATTAGGACTTCTTTGTATTTCAGTATATGATGTGTGAAAGACACTTTTGTACCTTTGTAAAGTGCATGACTTGCTGTATTTTCACAGAAAAAAACACTTCGTATTATTTATAAGTACAACTCACTTTTTTGCCATAAGCCTCGTTAGAATATTTTTTTATTTTCATAAATTAAAAAAAATATATGTAGTGATGAATCTAAGCTTTTATAAACTCAATCTGAATGTAGATGCAACATACTACGTATAATAAGGTGATACCTCCATAAATAGTCTCAGATTCATAAGTTTCGGTATACATTACTACAGGGAACAAAGCAATGAATACGCATGCAAAAACTTCCTCGTCATCACATTTACAAATAGAAAACACTAGAACCAAATTGAACAGATTTGTTTTCTTAGAACAGGTAGTTGAATGGGTTCAAAACTTCACATCATTGATAATAATTCATAAGAATTATAGGATAGATTGTTAGGACTAGACCACATTGTCATAGAAGAATATGGGAAATCCTAAGAAAAAACAAGCTCGAAGTCAAAGATGCAATATGAAATAATAAAATCACATAAGAACAGTCTGAAACATACTTTGGAAATATATACAAGGAAGGACAAGAAATGGAACATGTACAATGATAGAGACATAAAACTATCAAATGAAAAGATAAGAAAAAATTTTAAAGGAAAGGAAGTACAAAACAAAATATGCTAATTTTTTCTTTCGCGGTCCCCTCGTTTTTTGGCTCTAGAAAATCGAAAAATCATCCGATTTCGATTATTGTTTTTTAAATCTTCGTATTAATGGCAGATTTATGAAAACAATATGGCAAATATCTCACCTGGCGATTTCATACAGTTTTATGACTTTAAAAGTGATCATAAACGCACTCCTTCGCATATAATCGTTCTTAACTTTTTTACAAAGCACATTTTTTTGTTAATCTACACAAAAAAACGAACATTTTGGGAAAAAATTGGAAAATGTTCTCTTTAATCATTTTTTAATGCACTTGAAGATTTCATATGGTTTTCTGACTTCAAATGTTATTATAAACGCTCTAGAAAATCGAAAAATCATCCGATTTCAATAAAATTATGTAAAAAAATATAAGAAATATCCTACTTGAAGATTTTATGACTTTAAATTCTCTTTTAACAGACAACCTTAGTGAGATACCATTTTTTTAATCGTGAAAACTTTCAATTTTTCAACGTTAACTTTTAATATTGTACACTTGATTACAAGAAGTGATTAAGAATGTTTTTGTTCATATAACTTTAATGATTACTTAATAAAAAAAGGTACAAACGATTATATGTGAGAAAAAGGCAATTTTAAGAGACATTGTTATTATTTTTAATTGGAAAAATATAATAAATCAACATTTTTGTATAATTTTGTATAATTTTTTTCAATTTGTTATTTTTTTGTGTAAATTATGAAAAAAAAATCATTCATTTGATTATTTGGAAAAGAGTTATCAGCAATTATACGTGAATTAGTGCACTTTCATAAACATTTAAAGCCCTGAAACCAATATAAGTTTTCATTTTTTTATTTCCATGAACCCGCCGTGAAAACGAAGATTTTGAAAAAAAAATCATCTAAATCGGATGATTTTTCGATTTTCTAGAGCCAAAAAATGAGGGGACTGCGGAAGTATAAAATTCACCGAAATATCAACCTTATTTAAAAACATCATAAAAAAACAGAAAGACCAGCATAACAATACCCATTTTAAAACGAGGAAATAAAACGCATGCAGAAAAGTATCAAGGAATATCACTGCTTCATATCACTCTTAAAGCATTCAGAGAAACCATATACAGGAAGAACAACACGGCTTTCAAACGAACAGGTCCATCATCGATGCAATATTCATAATCAAATAGATATCCAAACAATCTCTAGAATACAATAAACCTATGTATGTGTACTTTGTCGCTATGAGTAGGCCTTTTGACACAGTGAGATTAAATGATGTCTCAGAAATATTAAGAGAAATTATAGACAAGTTAACCGAATACAAGATATTAGTACCCAGTGCAAAACAAAAATCAAAGTGGAATGTACAACAACAGAGTATATAAATGAGAACACAGGAATCAGAAAACGAGACTCACTTTAATTAGATAATAGATAAAATAATAGAAACTCTGTCCAAAACAGAGGGATTCAAAATGGATAAATAAGAAGTTTGGAAAAATAAATACCTAAATACCGAGTAAGTAAAATGAAGATGTATAAAACTACTTTAAGACCTATCATTTCATACGTAGAAAAATCAAGACCAAATTCGAGTAGTACACTACAGACGATGAGTATACAAGGCAAAACTACACGACATAATCGGAAGAAAGATATTAAACAACAAAGTGTATTACATTACAAAGGAAAGTGGATGAGACAGAGATATGAATTTTGGAACAAACATATAAAAAGAATGGAAGACTTGTTATGAATGCAAAAATTAATAATCCAAATGGAAGAATTCCATATGGAAAACTACTTAAACGATGGCAAGAATGGAGAATCAGTAGACTTCTTATATTATTATCGATGTAAGAAAAAAGAAGACATTATCTTGGTACCTTATTTCTATGAATTATGAAAACGATTTAATTTGCTCACAAAGTCTGTTTCTTATAATTACGCGGAAAAAATAAAAACTTCTGCCACTGTGTACCACTGTACCACTGTGTACATTATCAACTCAAAAGTTTATGTCATGTGAAAACGCAAGAAATACTAATATGTAACCAAATCATGGCAAATATTCTTCAATCAATTCGATTACGACTCTTTGAAGTAAAATATATAACGCATTCCTGACTAGTGAATTAATGGAATTATTCAAATACACCAAAATTTTTTATAATCATAATCAAAACTTCGACTTTATAATCAGACCACGCTTATTGAAAATAAAAAGGATATCCATTCATGGGGTTAAAATTTAACAGTTAAGAAAAAAATCATATAAAAATAAGTCGGGTTTTCCTTCCTAACGCTATAACTTCAGAACGCACAAACCGATTTCCACGGTTTTACATTCGTTGGAAAGGTCTCGGGCTCCGTGAGGTTTATAGCAAAGAAAATTCAGGAAAAATTTCAACAGAAAAGCGGGAAAATCTTTTTTCACATACAGCGCCATCTCTGATACATAGCATGTACTACAAACCAATATTTTAAGTCGATCAAGATGTGACATAGCTTTGTCGTTACCATCATCTGGAATTGCGGCGACTCTTCTAGATGGCGGTCGTACTGCACATTCTGCGCTTAAGTTGCCACTCAATTTAAACACAATTGATACTCCAACATGCAATATTTCCTGATCCAGTGCAATGGGAAAATTGTTGATGCAATACAAGCTCATTGTTTGGGATGAGTGCGCAATAGCACATAAGAAATCACTTGAAGCACTTAACTTCACACTGAAGGCGAAATAACAACATCTTTGGCGGCTTGGTGATATTGTTGGCAGGCGAGTTCAGGCAGACGTTGCCAGTAATTCCCCGTGGAACGCCTGCAGATGAATTGAATGCTTGCCTGAAGGCATCACCTTTATGGAATAACGTAAAAACATTATCGCTAACCACTAATATGAGAGTTCAACTTCAAAATGTTGCTGCACAATTTTCCAAACAATTGTTAGCTGTTGGAAATGGAAAAGTCCCAGATGCGACATCTGGATTAATTACTCTTACCAACGACTTTTGCCGATTTGTAGACTCTCAATTAGCTCTTATTGAAAATGTTTTCCCAAACATTAGTGAGAATTATGAGAATTATGCTTGGTTAAGTCAACGAGCAATTCTTGCCGCAAAGAACAA
This sequence comes from Diorhabda sublineata, assembly GCF_026230105.1. NCBI lineage: Eukaryota > Metazoa > Arthropoda > Insecta > Coleoptera > Chrysomelidae > Diorhabda > Diorhabda sublineata. The sequence continues at coordinate 9,188,064 of NC_079476.1, forward strand.
TGATGTACACGCACTGAATTTCTCCATTAAATCAAAAATTGCTGGCGATTTCGTGACATACAAATCCGTTGATTCCATAACAAATCCCGATGATGTAGTAAATTATCCAACGGAGTTTTTGAACTCTCTGGAGTTACCAGGATTTCCACCACATAACTTACAGCTCAAAGTTGGTACAGTTATTATGATATTGCGTAATTTGAATCCACCGCGACTTTGCAACGGTTCTCGACTTTCGGTAAAAAGACTTATGCCGAATTTGATTGAGGCAACCATTATTAACGGAAAGTACGCAGGTAAAAATTCATGTATTCCTCGAATACCAAATGCGACTTATCTTCCGTTTGAATTCAAACGGTTGCAATTTCCAGTTCGCCTTGCGTTCGCAATGACAATTAACAAGTCGCAGGGCCAATCGCTTAGTGTTTGCAGGATAAATTTAGAAAATCATTGTTTTTCACATGGGCAGTTATACGTTACGTGTTCACGAGTTAGGAAACCATCCGATTTGTTTGTGTCAGACCAAAAAACAAAAAATGTAGTTTACCAAAGAGAACCTCAATGAAATGGATAATTTGCGGACACGTATAACGCTTCGATTCAGTATTTACTTTGGATTCACTTTCATTTAATTAGAGACTAAATAACACTTCATTTTTGTAATCGAAATGAATTCATTACAGTTGTGAAATGGAATAAATTTTTTCCTTTTCAAATATAAAACAAACAAAATTTTTTCTTCATCTTCTAATCACCAAACGAAATGTTACATAAAACGAAGCCATCTGGTGGTGAAACGGAGTTCGCCGGGTTTGCTGGTCATGTATATTTTTAACACGATTATATTAGCTTCACCTGTATGAGGGTTTGTTTGTTTGTGATCCTGTTTGTAACTCTCCTTTTGACTAAGAACAAGTGGGTTATTTATCTCCGTGTTTGAAATTAAGGACTACGAAAATCCTAACAGCTACACCTTTATGGCTCGATACAAGTTTCGACAAGATGTAGGTATATAAGCAGCGCTGCCATTATACGAGGGTGGTATCAATTAAAAAACTAAAAAGTGAAGAAATAAATATAGTTTTCAAGAGCTATAAAACGCTTTTAAAGCATATCAAGTTAAAAATAAATTTGAAACCAAGCTTAAAACAATAATGAATGACAAATATTGTGAAAAAAGAGTGGAGCGCTTTGCTCCATATTTCTCGTACATCGAGGTCCCGACGCTTTTTTCACAATAAAACTAATATTTTTCATTCATTATTGTTTCACTTTTATTTTAAAAATCATTTCTAGCATTTTAGTTTAATGTGCTTCGAAAACGTGTTTTTTTTTAAATTTTTGTAAATTATATATAATTTTTAATTCCATTCAAATTACACGTTGATAAAATTAGCTATTCTTATCTTATTTATCATGAAATTTTCGAGGTTCAACTCAACAAAATAAATGTATTAGCTACTTAAAATGTCTGTTTATTGTAAAATATCTCTTAATATCAAATTTTTCAAGAAACGATCTATTCACACAATAACAATAAAATATCTACAATCTTAGTATTTATCAAAAACTACGTTTTGGGATTGAGAAGTAGAAAAGATGTCACTATTTTGTGTCCGAATCTATCGGTGTTGAATTTCCTTTAAAAGAATTGTAATTACCTGTATGGCCGTCGTTATCACAATTTACACCCGAACTTCGAACACTTTGCCAACAATTTTTTAACTAGAATTCAGCTGGTGGAATTCTTAATACTTTTTCCTAAATGTTTTAAGATATAAAAAAACTGCTAAACATAGTAAATGGAGCTGTGTTGGAATGAAATCTCTAAGAGAGTTTTTGTTAATGATGTTATTTTGTATTTTTGACATCTTAATTAATAGAATCCCATCATTATGGGGTAGCAACAAAAATTATATGAATTATATCTTATATTTCGTTAAAAGAAAGACCCACCATAATTTTATATAGCTCATACCCCCTATTATTCATTACATGAATTTAGAACTACCCTATATATCGACAAATTGCAGACAATACTCAACCATCAAGGATTTAAAGCAAATGTTCTAAAACTACTTGTTTTTCTTCTGATGTTAAAAAGTCAATAATTTGTGAATATTAGATGTTGGTAGTTTAAGAAAATCTACCTACTTAGATACAAAATCATAGTGAATTATTAGATATGTATAATTTTCATTATCTGTTATAATTTTCACGTCAGGTATAGTTTTGGAAAGTAAAAGTATGTAATGACGAATAACTAGATTTTGAATTAAATGTCCATACTATAATTCCTTTATCACTAATTGGATAAATAAATTTTATCAACGATTTTGATTGTTTATGTTAAATGATTTATTGACAGATGTGTATCAGTAGAAATACTGTGATAAAATAATTATTCAAGTTAAGAAATCACTTTAATGTACAACCAATTAGGTAAATGATCTTGGAATAATGAATTAGTTATCTATATACAATCTGATACTAATTTGAAACATCACTTATGTATAACATCGTAAAAAAAGTATATTACTCACACTATGCATATATTTCTTGCATTAGAAATAAGCAAAAAAATTATTTGGGAAATGCATATCATACCAATTCGTAAAAATTGACCCACTTCTAGTTGTAGAGATACCATGGATATCATGAAGTACCTACTAATTTATAGACAAAATAAATAAAACAACGATATTGAAAAAACTGTAGTTATACACATAAATTGCGAAAAAAGGGACAAATAAAATCAAATACAATGAAATAGTATCGAAGTATGATTATCTAGAAATTGTATTAAAAAGAGAACGAAGATATAGAAGCGGAAATAAGGAATAAGGAGAATAAATGACTAACCACAACCATACTGCCACATAGAGATATATACATGATAATTATCACAATAACATATGTAAGTAGAAATTTGACGAACAAAACTGAAATGAAACACTTAGAGGAATAATAGGAAGAAAGTGGATGAAATGTAGAAATAGGAAATAATAAAACTAGGACAAATAATAAGACAAATGAAGAGAAAACAACTGGTATATGTACATTTGGAATATATAAACAGACATACGTAGAAGAAAAGTGACAGCATCAGATATATAGAAAAAGAGATAGCCCAAGAAGTAAGTGGATGAACCAAATAAAGCATACTGGGAATGAAAAGGGGAAAATTCCAGATGAAATGAAAAGCTTGTCCAGACTGAAAATGGAATTGAAACATTGGATATAAGGGGAACCGGAACCCTCCTCACACATCTGAAAAATGGCAGGAGAAAAGAGAAAACGGTTGTACGGTCTCTCTAGTAAAATTTTATTTAATTCCTATGAAAATATGCGTGAAAGTTGTTAGTCAATAGAATTTAATTTTTTGAAAATTTTCCAACTTGTCACCATTTGAAATTCAGTTTAATTTCTTGATTTTGTTCATTAATATAATCAATTAGAAATAATTCAAAACCACGCTATCCTGAAACTAATGTGAAAATGATTTTGAAAAAAGAATACCTTCCAAAAACATTATAAAAGCACTATTGCAGTCCTATATAAAAAAAGTAAGTGAATAGTTACTTTTGAACGACTTCTTATTAGGTTCTTGGGGGAAAAAGTTGTTTTCAAGATGATCTGAGAACGTCATGGTCAAATTTAGTTTCTTCTCACACCAATAATATCATTATCTATATTTTCCCATCAATTAGAAAATAATTAATGAATGATATTGACGTGAACATTACAGAAACAGTGAGGGTCACAAGTAATAGATCAAATTGCAATTTTTATCAAGACTGTATTAAAATTTAATACTGAAGGGTTAACGATTGATACAGTTGTGTCAATTTGATCGAATGAGATTCAAGGTACAGCTTTTCAAAACTAATAATAAGAAATGCTCGTTAATTTTGTCTTCAAGTCTTTCACATCAAGTAGCGTTTAATTAAACTATCATAATTGTCATCGTTTTTTTACATGTACTCAGTTTCAAGACGATCCAACATTTTTGAGCGGGTAAAATTTTTGTTACCAAATTTCGTTACATAGATAAATAGATAGAAATGGTCAACAAATATGAAAAAAATATGGGTACGTTCACAATACAAACATTGATTGAAAACACCAATAGAAAAGTATACGCAATGAAAAATTATGAGAATAATTTCAGCACCATGATCAAGATTTGTTCCAAACAATAATATTTAGTGTAGTATTTACAATAAACGAATAATTTTTTCCTGGCAGCAGAAATATATCTGATTTTTTATCAACTCAATTGTATATAAACGGCAGTTGGTATGGTACCAGCAGGAGATTCAACATTATTAGAAAATTAACATATAGATTTTAGAAATGCTGATTAGCTAGGTCACTAAATCAACACCAATTGGATGATTCTTTCATAGCTACTTGGAAGAAAATAAATTAAAACAAGAGCCGTTTATAAATGTCCAATATTTAGCGAGACAATGGCAATACTTCATGATATAACTCCCTAAAAATGTTAGCAAATCGAAATTGAACGATATGGAACCGTGAAAAAGAGCCTGTTTGCAGTCAATCAACTGAAGATTCAATATAAACTAACTCAGATCAGGCTTTACTGAGCTTGATAATAAGTAAAATATGTAAGACACAACTTACTGTAAACACTTACTTACCGACTGCCCGTTTCAACAATCAAAATAAGACTTTAATAACAATAAAAAATGAGGATTTCACAAAAACTGTGCTACTCATTTTTTTTATATTTCGATGACATCAACGTTCTTGTACAAAATTATAACCCATTCATAATCTCAATGTTAATTACACCAATAGTATATTGTTTTCATAACTTTTCTAGATCTTTCTTTATATTGTTATTGTAAAATAAATGATTTTATTGCCCATATAAATTATTTAGAAATTAAATGAATAAATTTCACAATATAGAAGTAGATGTTCAAATTTTTGTTGATGTTCAGTAACAATTGAGTTAACAGTTTATAAAATACTAGGTTATGTTGTTTTCAAATGATTTTCTTCATAACAAATTTCAATATTATGAAAAATAAACTTATTTCACTCCTTTTAGAAAAATCTCAATGCCGAAACTCAGATTTAACACCATAGAGAAATTTTTATACAGAATAATCTGTTTCTAATTTTAATTATAAATAAGTTTTCAACATGTTACGAATTTATGTGGAAAAATTGTATATTTGATTATGAAGTAAATTTGGATTCAGTCTGAAAATAATTTTAAACTTTTCATGGAGACAAAAGCAAACATTATGTATACTTTTAAATTATTTTTATATTATTGTTGAATTTTAATTCTGATGTATATAAAACAGAGAATTTTCTATCCAAAAATTCTGCACAAAATTAGTTTGATAATATTCGAAAAACCTTAATATTCAACAGCAGATATCCCTGTATGTTTAAAATTATAGTGTTACTTTGTAATGCAATAAAATGTTTTTAAAAAATATTATCTTATTAAAAGCTCTTTCTTCCTAGCGATGTTAACGTTTAATCTACTCATAAAATCGTTTATCTCATAAGAAAATTTGATTATTATTTTTCAAAAATAATGTATTAATGTAAATATTTAATAATCCATTCATTTCAAACCGCCGAACACTATTTTTTCACAAAAAATCACAAAAACTAATTGACACTAACCAGCAGTAAAAAACACCTCATCTTCAAGTTTTAGGAGCCCTCTGTCAGGGGCTTAATGTAGTTTGTTTACTGAATTTTCTGTTCTAAGAACTGTAGCTTTATACCGGGCGATATTTCGTATTCTATCAATGCTTTCCCCCAGTAGGTCACCAATATGTTGGAGAACGTATGATGGCTCTGTGAATTTCGCTTTCTTCATGTACTCAAGATAACTTTAGCAGGTGGGACGTGTAATTACTGAATACTTCCTAAATAATTTTGCATTAATTACGTTAGCTTTCCGGTGGTTATGTTGTAAGTGCTTGTATGAAACACGTTCGTCAGAAATGTTGAACTTACAATTTCAATTATATAAGATAAGGTGCATTTTGTCGGCTCTTGATTCAATTTATTTTCTTTTACGGGTATCGAAAAAGTTATTTTTAGCTTTTCAGATTTATTATTCACAGAATAAAATTTGTGTTACATAAAAGTAAACGGAATCTTTGGAAATGATTTTCATCTACTTATAAATATTGGATCAACTTGAAACTTTGTATACTTATAGAAGAATAGTCAAAATATAATGATTCCATATATTTTCTATGAGAAATTAGGGCAATTTTATTGTAGCCGACTTTACTTGATTTTATTTTCAATAAATTCGACTTTAAAAAGTTGTGGGAAAATTATTAGCTGCTATTTCCAACCGGAAATTTTGTCTTCTGTTGAAAGTGTCGCTGGTTATGAGGGTTAACTTAGGTTAAGATTATTGGTCACGATTTCCTTCAAAAACACAATATCGTCCTCATAGGGAAAATGAAATCTTTTGGATTTGGACATCGTATACAAATCAAAAATGAAAAAAAGGTAAACTACTCAGCAAACATCGAGAAGTTGGTTATGTATTAAAACCGATATTTTTTTTCTCAATTTCTGGAAACACATATTAGTGGTATAGGCAATTAAAAAATTTAAATCGATTAAAAAAAACCATAAATCCGATTTTAATAAAGCGAATGTTTTCCTTTTTTAAAAGACTGCACTCATTTTTTTATAAATAATTTTATTCTATTAATGACGCTTTGTGTGCGTACGTACATGTCAGGTATGTCACAAATGCCAATGTAAGTAAAATCGCCGTGCCGATAATTCCCTACTGGCTAGGAAAGCAGAGCTTTACATAACATAAAGGCCGATATAAAAGGTTGTGGAAAGTTCCGAGGGTGTGGGCTGCTTTATTATTCTGTTTATGGTAAATATTTTTCTTTTAATCAATCTAGTCCCATTCAACATACATTTTCCGATCATTTCATTTCCATCCCAAACGTATTAGAGAGGATTTCAAGTTCTCAGCTTAGTGTTTTAATAAAGCGCGTTGCTTTACTTTCATTTTAAATTATTGTTTATACTTGAACAATTTTGGTAAATTTAGAGGAAAAAATTTTGGATGGGATGTTTTTAGCTGATATATATTTTATTATATCATGTTATATTATGTTATATTTTTTGGGATTTTCATAACTACAAATATCGATATAAAACATTATAAAAAATAAGTTGCGTAACATAATATCAATTGAAATGTTACAAATTATGATTATGGTTTGATCCCAAAAAATGTTGAAATTTTTCAATGTCAATATTTTATAAACCACGGAATCCGCTTGGTGTAAATAAGTTTTTGTTACAGCATGCAGTTTATTTATTTTTTAGAAGTTTTGATACTTCTTCTGGGATATATATAAGGAGTTTCCGTAGCGCAGTTCAGTTTAGTTTGTAATAAATAGTAGTAGAAAGTAATCGAAGAAATAAAATCAATTATTTAAGTAAATGAGTGTTAGTGATAAGTGAATTATTATAATTTCAAATAATTTAAGAACGCAAGAGACAGTGTTTATTAATCCAACCTCACGAATATAAATCGTATGAATAAATAAGAGTAACATTGCAATATGTGTGATTTTAGAAAATCAGAATCTCAGAAAATGGTTTGTTATTTGAAGTTTTTGATAATTTTGGAATGAAGAATTTAAAAAAATGATGTTTCCGAATGAAATTATTATTTTATTGTGTGAAATTTATCATTTGTTTAATGATATTTTATTATTTCTAATGTTATTTACTTAAAAATAATAAATGAATTATTTATTTCATGAATGATTGGGGGTTTTTGATTGGGGCTTTAGGTAGATAAATTATTGAAAATTGAGAACACTGACTAATTTTGTTCTTTCGTGTTAGTCTATAATGTTGACCATAATGGTTTTATATATAATTTGTATTCGGTCGATCGATCTATGGCGTAAGCCTATGAAAGGTGAGCTTGTATATAGTATACGAGGCTTGACGGAAAATACAAGTTATTTCTCTGCAAAAATAGTATATTATTCAACAAGCAAATAATGATTGTTATTACCCGCGAATATAGAATTCTCATACGATCCGAAGACGAGTGTTCTGCTTGTAGTCCTATTTCCACTTGAAGAGGTAAAAATAATAAAAGAAAAATATAACAAAATATTCTGCCACCTTTAGCGGCATCTTATTGTTAAAATAACTGAGCCGCAATATAATAGACAGAATTTTTATATTGAAATCATATATAAATATTCGAATGTATTCGGAAGTTATTTTGTGAAAATTCAAAATTCCACTTTAATCATTAGCAATATTACTATTTTTTCAATTAATAGGATAAGATCTGATCAAACATTCTTTATTACAATAGATCGTGGAGTATACCTACTGGGGAAACCACGTTAAAAAAAATGCGCCAAGTATAATACCTTATAGGTGATGCGGAAATGTGTGCATATTATGTAAAATATGAATTTTCTAATGATTAAAACCGCGATATCTCTCGAATGGTGAGTCGTAAGAGAAAAAGTGACTGGACCATTTTGGTAGAAAATTGTATGATCTACAACTTTTATCTGATCTACTTTCACGATAATACTCACTATTTTCGAGAAAAATGGAAAAAACCTTAATTTTCTACTTTTGACCTTGAATAAATTTGTTTACAAAAGTAGGATCAAAGGGGACTTTCGACATTTCATTTATAACGATGTATTTAACGTCTATGTCAATTTTCAGCTCTTTGCGAATTTTGGCTAAGTTATGACTTATTTTTGTCTATTTTGACTGGATTATATTTCCACGTAATAAATAATGTTTATTTATTTTTTTTTTCGTACTCACTTAACAACGAAAACAGTTTTCTTAGATAAATGTAAAAACATATCCATTTTTCAGAAATTTTTTTCAGGTGATAAATGAAACATCATTGAAACTATCGTATTCAGCGGACAAACCGTTGTGCAATTGTTGCAAAATCCTAGTGGAATTGTTCGGTGACATATACGCTACAAACACGTTCCCTAGCGGAAGTACCAATAGCAAAAGTGAAATTTGTTAAAACGACTGTGTTCACGTCAAGTTGTAATTTTTCTTAGGAGAAAAATATTTAAATTCGTTTATGAAGATAAGAAAAATGAATTGGAACTGCATGAATTATTCCCTAAAATTTCGTTTTGAGTTATGTAGACAATTTTTACATACATATAAAAGTGAGTGAGTGATGAATACACCTCATAATTCTTTGAAGTAGTACCTCCACATTTACCAATTAATAGAATACTTGTTAAGTTCAATAAAAACAACCAAAATAGCATCTGTTTTGAAAATATATACCTGTCATAGAATAATAACAAGACACAGAAAACAAAAAAGTCTTTACAGCGAACGCTCAACATGTTCCTTAACGATTGGTAGAAGTAGCTACGTCCACTGAATGCGACCAATATAACAATCGAAGCAAAAATGTGGTCAAACTTTGTGAAGGCGTTTTTTTGAGAAACCTTCCTCGTACATTATAATTTTAATGGGTACGGATACCGTATTCATCAAATTATACTTAAGAAGATTAATCAATATTGTATTTTAAAGTTTTCTGTAATGTTGCATTTTTGGATTATGAACGAAATGATAGAGAAAAGTATTGGAAGGTCTTGAAATTGTATGGAATTGAAGAGAGACTACTTAATCAACCGTTATATATTCACAAATGTAAGAAAAGTCTCTGAAGATAAGTTATTTGAATGTTTGGAGTTCAAGGGAGTCTATTTAGAACATTTAATTTTGGAAAATTCGAGGTGTCTTTATTTTTTATGTAGAGAAATATATTATTTCTTGAATGATGTTTTTTAAAGAGGTGTGAAAATACTTTTCACGTACAATGTGTGGAACTTGCACCTCGTCACTGGACGATCACTAAAACTACACCTGTTGATGTCTAATATATTACTCTTGAGTTCTATTTATTGAAAGTTAGGTCTCTGTATTCCAAGGATATCTATTATTATCTTGGAAAAAGTAGTCTAGTTTCTGTCAGCAGCCAGCGTTTATGAAAGGATCATCAACAATAGATGCTGTTAAAACAGAAGTAGACTTTATTAGACAATCGGCAGTAGTCGTTTGATGTTAAAAATTCATTCAGCTCTGTACCCAGACAGGAAATCCTTAACGAGCTGGAAAGAATTGAAATCAGCCCTGACATTCTACGACTAATACAGACATATCTGGGACCAAGACATATTAGATTGGACAATTGCCTAAATAGTCATATCAAGACTAAATATAGCGACGTGTCGCTGGGATCAATTCTGGACCCTACCCTATGGAACGGCATACTTGAACTTGAGCTTCCGAGATAACGAAGTAACTATTGCCTATGCTGACGATTTGTCTTGATCGTTGTTGCACGTGACTCTAGAAAAACCGGAATCGATTCTACTGAAATCATGAAACGACTAGGCCCAATTGGATTTGAAGTAAAAAACATAGATATAAGGCCACAGAAAATGCTAAAGTATCTGGCCTTATGGCTAGACAAAAAAGTAACATCCTCCTATCATGTGATGAAAACCACCGAGAAGAAGTTTATTGGTGCGTTATAAATTCTGATGCTAAATGTAACAGAATCAAAGGCGAGCAGAAAAAGTGTACTGTGTTCAGCTGCCTTCTCAATCATGCTCTACGCAACTCCAGTCTGGAGATAAGCCATGGAAGTAGCTAAAATAAAAAAACTGCGATCTACAAGCAGGGCATACTGGACTGTCTCCACTGTCGCCATAGGAGTGATCGCAAACTGCTTATCTATAGATTTTCTGGTCACAGAACGACATGAAACGCACTTGGGAACCGATAAAACTACGGCACGATAACCCTCATGTTTAAATGGCATTGCGTTGGGAAAACACAAACATCTGGACTGGACTGGACATTGAAAACTTACCTGAGTTTATTAACAGGAAACACATCTTTTTATATTTCTTCAATGTACACTCATTACTCACTCTTACTTTATTGTTTGCATAAATTTTTATATTGTTCGACAACTGATAGTGAATTTAATGTATACTATAATAGGCGAAGAGCTGGCCGCTGAAAAACGAACCTGATCGGTTAAAGGACATATATAATATAAGAGTTATATATAATATTACAAGAGTTATAGTCTCCAGTCAGTTCCTTGACTAGGCAACCATTTTTTTATTTTATAAATTCTGGTATAGTTGCTCAACTTATTAGTTAAAGCTTGATTTTGGTATCAAATGAAAGCTTGAACTTTCTTGTTTTAGAAAAAAAAATGGTTGTCTAGCCTCTGACTGTTAGAAATTTTTGCAGCCCACTTTGAAGACGAGCAGCCCCAATTGTACGCTATAAGATACTCCATAAGAACGTTATACCTCAATCTATGTATTTCCCATTAAATTTTATCAACTTATTTTTTATATCCAAAATATTTGAAAAATGAATATTGTAATCAATTGTTTTCTCAATCAAGGAAATATAATTAAAACATAGGAAGTGAATCGGAGACAAATATATTTTGAAATTTTAATATTAGTTAATTTTTTTAATATTTGTGTTTTAAATATATTTTTAACCGAAATATTTTTTTAAACATTTAAACTATAAATAAAACAGAGGAAATAAATTGGAGAAAAATATATGTTTAAAATAACTATTCCCCTGAAACTTAACTTCTCCAAATACATGTAAGCACGTAAACTATAAACTTTCACTTTTTTTCTTCCAATACAGGTAAGCGCATCCTAGTCAGAAGGTGGGTGAAGGTCACCTGATTTTGTAGGCGCTAAAATAATGCTTCAGGTATATTTTAACGAATAGCAATATTTTTGTTCATAAAGGTAAGAAGAGTCTGAAACTTCCCTTTTGCCAACTTTTGCTCGTCTCTTGTACCTCATACCTGTCTTTTCTATGTATTTGTATTTTATACGTATTCGTTTGTGTACCACCTTATAGATTAAAACATTCTATTGGTCATTCTTACATTTATCTCAATACTAGAAAGAGATCAAAAGCGACAGCTGCTTCTTCATTTAAATTTATATATCCTGGTCATTCTTGCTCTGTAGTCCTTATAGCAAAGATATATTGTGATTTTTAGAGTGTTGTGGGAATAATATCACTATGAAGTTGTGTTTGCGGTGCGGTAATTCTGAAGGGTTTGTTAATATTTTCGATACACAAACTTTAGAAAAATGCAATGTAACTCATAAATATAACAATAAAATTGAAGTTTCAAATATAAAATAATTTATAAATAAACGGTACAATTGTAACAGTTTATATTATACTTTTAATAAATAAATTGCTTAATTATGTTAACTGTTTTCGTATAATTTATTTCCTATGTTTCAATTTTGTACGTGTTAATTAAAAAAAAATTGATTGAGAAGACAATTAATTTCATTATGTATGTCTTAAATATTTTAAATATAAAGAATATGTTGATAAAGTTTAATGGTAAATACATAGATTAAGGTATAACGTTCTTATGGAGTATTTCATAGCGTACACTCGGGTTGCCCGTCTTTGAAGTGGGCCGCAAAAATTTCTAACAGTCAGAGGCTAGGCAACCATTTTTTTTCTAAAACTAGTAACTTCAAGCTTTCATTTGATACCAAAATCATGCTTTAACTAATAAGCTAAGCAACTATACCAAAATTTGAAAATCAAAAAATGGTTGCCTGGTCAAGTGAATAACTGGGGACTATAACTCCTATATCATTGTTTTCCTCTATTTGAGTACTACCTTTTCCAATAATAAGAGGATATATTGAAAAATTCTTAGCCTACTATATAACTAAACAAAATTTCAATGTCGAAATATTTTATTACTCAACAGATTCTCCTCTTAATTGGATACATTTATTACAGCGAATAAGGGGGGTGTTCTATATGTCCTTTAACCGATCAGGTTCCTTTTTCAGCAGTCAGCTCTCGGACTATAAATTCTACAATTGATATATCAGCTTTCTACAAATCTTTTATTCCACGTTCTATTTCCATTTATGTTCTTGACTGGAGGTTATTCTTTTGGTTAGGTTAGGTTTGGTTGGTTAGTTTGTCAGCAGTATTATATATGCATACAGTCACGGAAATATCGACAACTAATCATATAAATGTCATATGATGCTAAAACTGCTCGTTGTTTTAGTAAAGAGAAAGAGCTTCATTAATACGAGGATGTATTGATATATAGTTAGCCTAGACCAGTTACATGCATAAACAAAATATTGCGTTACCATAGCAACGAACAATAACTTATTAGAAGTGTCAGTGTAAAGTTTGACGTCAAAAAGTAAACCAGAGTTACACAATAAATTAAAAGAATAAAGATGTCCTCCGAAATTGTGAAAATCGAAAAATTGGAGTATCGTGCTTTCATCAAGTACCTGTATTTAAAAGGGTTAAAAGGTAAGCAGATTAACGAAGATATTCTTAATACCCTTGGTGATCAATGTCCTTCGTATGCGACCGACCGTGAAAAATTGGTCTGCAAGCTGCAAAAGAGGTAAGGACAGTTTCTGTGTCAGTCCCCGAAAATATCGATGCAGTTCATGACATGATTGTATCAGACCGTCGAATTGGGCCAAAACGGATATCTGAAGCACAGAATATTTCATATGAACGCGTTCATCATATAGTTCACGTCAATGTGGACATGAGAAAAATTGCTGCAAAATGGATCCCCAAATGTTTAAATGTTGACCAAAATCGTGCAAGGGTAGAAGTATCGTGTTCGATTTGTGCTCGATTTGAAAACGATGTAGACTTCTTAAACCGAATTGTTACTATGGATGAGACTACATTTCTACGATCCAGAAACAAAGCAACAATCGATAGAATGGCGACACTCTGGTTCTCCAAGACCAAAAAAGTTTCACGTGCAAAAATCTGCTGGAAAAGTTCTTGCTCCATTTTTTTGAGATTGCCATGGAGTAATCATGATTGATTTTTTGGATAGGGGTAGAACAATAACTGGAGATTTCTATTCGATATTACTGACCAAGTAAAGAGAAAAGACGCGAAAAGCTATCCAAAGTTGTTTTGTTTTTGCAAAACAACGCCCCTGTACACAAGTCTCATGTTGCCATGCAAAAAATTCGTGATTTGAGATTTGAATTACTAGAACACTCCCCTTACTCGCCAGATTTGGCTCCGTCCGACTATCATCTCTTTTCTCAACTGAAAAAAAGTTTAAAAGGTCGTAAATTTTCTTCAAACGAGCTGTGTAGGTCTGGTTTGCAGTGCAAGAAGAAACATTTTTTTTAAAGTTCTAGAGACGTTTCAGGTTCGCTGTAATAAATGTATCCAATTAAAAGAAGAATATGTTAAGTAATAAAATATTTTGACATTGAAATTTTGTTTGGTTCTATAGTAGGGTAAGAATTTCTCAATATATCCTAATATATTCACTTAATATTTTTGATGTTACTAAGTGATCTTCGGAACTTAATCCACTTACAACAACAACTTGTTGTTGGGTGTTTATTTTATAGTCCCATGTCTTTCATGACTTGCTCGTATTTTTTCTTGAATCTCTTTTAGTTGAGACACTTGGAGCTACAAACACGTATCTACGCCTGCAGATCTTGAAAAGTTGCAACAAATAATTCCTTACCAGGGTTTCATCAAGTAAGATTCTTCCTTTTTTCATTCGATATTGACGCGATTCTCCATATTTAGATTCTTTATATATACATATATATCGATATCTATAGTATATAACTCAATCATTTGGAAAAATATTTTTTGTTGAATAGTCTTACCGATTACTCTCAAATGATGACAATGTTATTCAAAGAAACATCATACTCACTTTATTGCGTGCATAAATTTCCATACTGTATGAAATCTAAATGTGTATTTGATGTATACCATAAATTTTGCGATTAATGTAACAGCTTTCTACGAATCATTAATTTCACGATCTTTATTTTTTATATTCTTAACTGGAGGTTGATTCTTACACAATTAGCAATATTATACGTGCTTTTCAGATAAAAGTATCCACCTTTAATAACTTTTGTAATACTGGTATTTAGAAAAAATCCAAAAACACGTCAATTTATGTTGGAAGGGGCAAGCATTATGGCTTATTTAAACTTACTGAAAAAGCCACCCCCTCACCCCTAGCAGCATCCCCTTTATTTTTTTAATTACTTTTCATATTTTTTATGTAAAATTTGGATACTCCTCTTTGAGCTGATTTCAAAAATGTAATACTTGTAGGTTAAAGTGGTTAGTTTATGAGATAAACAATTTTTCTTTTAAGAGCACAAATTTTACTTATTATTTACTTTCACCTTATTTGCCTGTACTAAAATGGGTTGTACAACAGTTCAAACTCTTTAATCTTTTTAACTGTGCTATTTATTCTACTTAAAATATCCAAACAACAAAAAACTCTACTTTTTATTAAAGTTTGACATTGTCAACTAGAATTTGTAGTCACTATTGATAGTGTAATTTGATACATTATTTATTTTGTTTACTCTTTGCAAGAAAGAATTGAAATTGTAGGTTTATACTACCAAAATAATAATTGTGCAAGAGCTGCTGCTAGAATTTTTAACGAATTACATGACGGAAGACATGCAACTCATAAGTATGTAATTCAACTGATGGAGAAATTTACCACAACAGGGTCTGTTTGCAATAAAGTGCATAAGCGAGAGGGACTCGTAAATAACGAAGCAATCCAAGTGGCAATTTTAGGGCAAGTCAGCTTAGAGGCTCAACAACCCCAATCGTTGTCAACAATAAGTAGAGCGATCGGTGTTTCATCTTCTACAGTTTTCCGAGTTCTACATAAATTCAAGTACAACCCATACAAAGTTAAGTTGGTGCACGAGTTGAATGAAGATGATTTTGATCGTCGTCTAGAGTTTTGCGAATCAATGACGCTAATTATCAATAACAATCCACAATTGTTAAATAATATTTGCTTTTCTGATGAATGCTCATGGTCATTAAATGGCTTAGTAAGTGGGCATAATTGTAGATATTGGGCTGAAAGTGATCCACATATTATGCGTGAATTCCATACACAACATCCCCAAAAGTTAAACGTTTGGTGTGGTATCCTAGGTGACCACATTGTCGGACCTTTCTTCATCAACGGAAATTTAAATGGTGAATCATATCTTGAGTTACTCAGGCAAGGGGTTGACCCACGTATTACAACAATAATAGAAAATGATGATAACCTTTCCGAAGATTTATTGGTATTTCAACAAGACGGAGCTCCCCCACACTATGCTATGCCTGTCCGACAATTTTTAAACGAAACATTCCCCGCTCGTTGGATAGGTAGAAGGGGGCAGATGATGGAGTGGCCACCTAGGTCACCGGATTTAACACCCATAGACTTCTTTTTATGGGGGTATTTAAAAACAAAAGTTTATGCTACCCAACCAGAATCTCTGGATGATTTACGAGAGAGGATAGAAAATGAATGTCGACAATTAAATCCAGCCGTATTAAGCAATGTCAGAGAGGCATTCCAAAATAGATTATACCATTGTATGGAAGTGAATGGTACTCATTTTGAACACTTATTGTAACTTCATAATAAATAGCACAGTTAAAAAGATTAAAGAGTTTGAACTGTTGTACAACCCATTTTAGTACAGGCAAATAAGGTGAGAGTAAATAATAAGTAAAATTTGTGCTCTTAAAAGAAAAATTGTTTATCTCATAAACTAACCACTTTAACCTACAAGTATTATACATTTTTGAAATCAGCTCAAAGAGGAGTATCCAAATTTTACATAAAAAATATGAAAAGTAATTTAAAAAAATAAAGGGGATGCTGCTAGGGGTGAGGGGGTGGCTTTTCCAGTAAGTTTAAATAAGCCATAATGCTTGCCCCTTCCAACACAAATTGTCGTGTTTGTGGATTTTTTCTAAATACCAGTATTACAAAAGTTATTAAAGGTGGATACTTTTATCTGAAAAGCACTGTATATACAGTCACGAGAATTTCGAAAATAATCAATCAAAATAAATGTCATATGATGTTCAAGTAGCTCGTTATTATAGAAAAGGGGACGAGCCTCATTAATATCTTCATTTATTATTTTTTTGTTATTGTAATTCATATAAATTTTACATTCGGCCTAAGCACTTGTTGGATTTTTATCGTTCCATCTCTTCGTGACTTCATATTTTTTTCTTAAATGTTCTCTGTGGTAAATAATAATGGGCTTAGTATACACTCCTTTTGTTACTAATTTGATACATCTTGTCTAACTCTGACATAATTTTCTGTCTTTTATATAAAGCCTTCACTTCTCTACTTCTTCTTCTATACCCCTGTTTCCTATAATTTTCCATATGTAATCCTTATTGACTTTGTCGAATGCTTTTTGAAAATTTGCTTAATAATGAAGAATGCATCTGTTGAATGCTTTTTCAAGATTTGTCCAATTATGAAGTATGCATCTGTTGCTCTTCTGTTGTAAATCCTTGTTGTAAGTCCTCCATGTTTATTTCTAGATCATCCCTTAGTCTATTTTCTATTATTCTTGTATATATTTTCGTGACTGTACTTAGTAATGTAATTCCTCTATAATTGTTACAGTTTCCTGTGTCTCCTTTCTCGCCGATGGGTGTAATTATACCCGATTGTGAATTTTATGGCACTTCTCCTAGGATATTTATTTTGTTCAGTATGATATTAAGTGTCTCTGTTACTTCTTTTTTTCTACCGCTTTTATCTGTCGTTATTTGACCTATTCCTGGTGACTTACTTAATTTAGGTTTCTATATTGCCTATTGTATTTGTTTTGAACTTATTTCATCTTTTATTGTTTGAGGTTTCTATTAATCCTATTTGTCCTGTGGTCTTTTTGTTTTTTTTTTATCTCATTTATGTCTTCTAAATTATGCTTTATCGAAAGCTATGAAGTTACGATGTGAACTCGGAGTGATGGGCAGAGCAACCCTCTAAGAGCTTTATCATTTTAAAATTGAGTCAAAGTTAGTGGAAAATGCATGCAGTGTCTGAACTCACTGAGAACAAAAAAGTTTATTATGTGGTCCACACCGGCGTGTAAGGCTGAGATAATCGGCAAAACAGCTCTCTTATAGAACTACAACCTTTTATGGATTTTTTAAAAAGCCATTGAGTCATGCTTATGAAAAAGTGGAACAACAAAAAGACATTAAAAACTTAAAGTAAGACCCCAGGTCTGGAATAATCAAGGAGTTTTCTTTCTTATTCTACTAACCGGAGACACAAGTTACTTTTATTAATAAAGAGGCATAAAGAAAAGTTTCTGATCATGGACACTGTCCAGTGAATTACCACCTGAAAAATATCGGATAAACTCCAGATAGATTTTGTCGTTTTTGCAAGGAACCAAAAAAAATAGCCAAGCACCTCCTCGGTGAGTGCGAGACTGTTCATCGTCAAAGACTTCAATAATTACATTCACGTTACTCGAAATCGCTTTTGTTACTTTGAACCTATTTGATACATCTTGTCTAACTCTGACATAATTTTCCGTCTGTATATACTTCACTTCACTTCTCTACTTTTTCTTCCATACTTCTTTTTCCAAGAATTTCAATATGTCATTCGTATTGACTCTGTCGAATGCTTTTTCAATATCTTATTATGAAGTTTACATCTGTTCTACCTCTGTTTGTTCTAAAACCTTGTTGTGAGTCGTTTATTGCTCTTCTTTATTGCTTGTTGTATTTCTTATTTCATCTTGTGTTGTTTAGGCTTCTGTTAATTCTACTTATCCTGTCGTCTCTCTGTTTTTTGTCTCGTTTATATCCTTTTTTCTACAATATCTTCAAAATATTGTCTACACATTTCCATGAACATATTTTTGTTTGTTATTATATCTTTCTTTGTATCTTTTATGTTGATGAGTGAGTTCAGACATTGATCCATACCGCTAGAGATAGAGAAGCCATGAAAAATGTGGTCGAGAACATCCGTTAATGGATAAGCATTAAAAGAAGAAGAGTGAGTTGTTCTTTAAACTGTTTAATGGCACTGAAGAATAGTCTTCAATTTTCCTCGTAGACCTTAGTCATCTTCTTTCCAAATTCTCGTCATGACTTCTGTTTTTGTTCTTTAACTAATCTCTCAACTTCTATCCTCTCTTTCTTGTATTTTTCGTAGTCTGATTGTGCTTTGGATGTTACGTATTAAGGAAATCACATATGCTCACAAGATTTTTAATCATGGCTTTGAAAGTAAACCGAAACGTTGAGGAGTTTCAAATTTAGTTGATTTCATTCATTATTCTTTCTTTAAAAACCTTCCTTAAAACCTATTTTGTTCTCTAAATTTTCACAGTATTATTTCTAAACTACTAATTTCTCAATTATTCATGAAACCCAATATAAGAGAGGAAATTGGAGGAACGAAGAAAGTTGATCTACAAGAGATAATTTATATCATTTTTTCATTATTTCTAGAAGGTGTTCTCGATGTTCGATCACATTCGAGATATAATCTTGATTTTCTCTTCTTCCCCGAGGTAAACAATTGATCTGGCCGTAACTATCTGGTTGCATTCGATATTCACTTGAATAAGTCAAATAATTTATAGAAGAATATTTACTTGAAATAACTTATTTTATTATTATTTATTAGTATTTCCTGGCGGATTATGATCTTGCACTTGCGGACACATCTAACAAAGTAAAAGGTTTTTCATCTGTATTCGATAAACAAACAATCGAATTGTTCTGTCACATTCACAAAGGGGCTGTTCATTCATCACGTTCAGTTTGTGAAGACCCTGTAGATCACTGTTCTAATTTATAAATATTTAGTTTAGTAATAATTAAATTAAAATATATTTGCATTATTTGATAACAACAGACACGAGTATTATTAGTATGTGATGCTACTAAAGCCAACTATAACTTTTTATAGACAGTCGTTCAAAATATAGGTGATTCTTATTTAGACTTCGAGCTAAACTCGCTGTTTATCTTCTTCTTCCTCTTTCAATAGGACCAGGTCCTGTTCAATCCTGTATGCTTGACCCTCTTTCTGAATCTTCCTGAGAAGCTGAACTGCCGCTCTAGTACCACCTCTTTGATGGTCTGCCTACAGGTCTGCGTGTGTTTTCCCGTGACGGTTCGTTCATCTATGTGGTTCTCATTATTCTTTTTGTTGTTAATGTCTCGGCTCTAGTTTCTGAGGCATTTGTGAGAATAGGTCTCACACACGTTTTATAGATTCTGGTCTTGCTCTGTGAGTTCATCGCTTTGTTTCTCCACATTACATCTCTCAGGCAGCCGCTGACTTTTGATGCTTCCATCGCTTGTGTTCGTGCTTCCTCTGTCAGTTTTCTTTCACTAGTTATATTTACTCCCAGGTAATTGAATCATGGTATTATTCCGCTGTCGACTGCCAATTTGCATCTAATAGGATTTTTTTATATTATCATTGATTGTGTCTTGTTGACTGAGATGCTCATATTAAATTTTTCGGCAAAAATTTTCATCTTATATAGTAGACGTTGGAAGTCGTTTTCATTTTCTGCTACTCACTCTTTTTATTATAATAAACGATTCATGTTTGGTCTGGCTTAAGTGCTACGAAAATGGCCACTGGGTAATCTTCCTACAAGATAACTTATACAGGGTGTTTCTTAAATTCATGCGACAATATCCAGGAGATGATCGATCGTAGGAAATTAAGATGGGTCTTTTCTATAACAAAATTTCCACAGTCTACCCATTGAATTTTTATTTGTTTTTCTAATGTAATGCTAGAAATTCCAAACATTGTAATTTTCGTGCAGTCGCAAAGGGTTAACTACAAGTTTTTTTCAATATTCCTGTAACAATATACGGGTGTGAAATTGGCAGCCCTTAAGATTGGTTTATGCAGCCAAAATTAAAAATTACCATTAAACTAACAATTAATTTACTTGTAGTTCATGCAAAAAAATAAACAGCAAATTTAAATTTAAATTAAACTAACAATTTGCTAACCTTTAACTTTTTGGCTTAATTTCAAAATTTGTGCTTTGGTTATAGATATGATATGCGTGTTATTGCACCGATTTCCGGTGTTTTTTTTAACTGATGTAGAAAAATAAGAAAAAGCAATATCGGACAGTCGGTAATATTCTTTAGACGATGGAACACTGATAGACAGTTTCAGGAGCTTTCACATTTGTGTGACAAATGGGAGCCATACAGGGAATTTCTATTCGTTTACCAGTAATTATCCTTAATTTACTGCACAAACCAAAAAATTACCACCAAGAAAGTTTATTTCAATATTAATTTTCGCTGCATGTACCAAGCTCTATTTCAATTTTTTAAAACCTTTTTCTCAAGTGCAGTTTTATGAAATCAAATTATGAATTAAAATCCATATTTTGTTAAAAAATTTTTTTAATTGTTAAATTTTATCCAAAACCAGTATCCCCAGAGAAAAAAATAAACACCATAATTTACAATATTTTTAATAAATTGAGTGTAAAGTCATAAAATGTAATTTGATTCATAATAAATGCTTACAAATGAGGGCTGCTAATTTCACCCCCGTATAATGTAACAGGAATATTGAAAAAGAACCTCTAGTAAGTATTTCGCAAGGTTACGAAAATTATAGAATTCCAAGTTTCTAGCATTACTGAAAGTTTAGATAAAAACCTAAAAATCCAATTTCAGTCACTACCTTTTAATATCTCGGAAAGGGGAGGACTATGAAATTTTGTTATACCAAAGACCCATCCTTACTTTACGAGCAATCACGTCCCGAATTTTGTTGCATGAATTTAAAAACACCCTGTATATTACTTTGAACCATTTGCTCATTGTAAATTTCATAGATTGCAAATAAAAAAAGGGTTGTTGGTGTGGTGATTAATTTAATTGGTTTCCTAATAGGGTTTTCATGTCATTTGGAAAATTGCATTGTTGTCTTAGCGATGTACATTCTAAAAGTACTCGTATACGTCTTCCTTTGAGTTCTCCGTTATAATTTGCACACATAGGTTTGTTACTTCTACATAGTAAATATTCGTGCGTAATTTTAGGTATGCAGTAATCGGTTTTGGCGGATTACTGCATATTTGTGGCCACTGTTCAACACTTTCCTTTGTTGGTTTTATGTTTTGAAATAATCTTTGCCACTCAGATTGCCACTGAAGGCAACTGCAAACCGTAGCTTCTCTTGCGTGTTCCTCAGCATCTTCATGTTTTTCTATTCCTTGATGAGGGGGCACCCACAAAAATCTGACATCTAAGTTGTTATTTTGTATTAGATGCAATTGTTCCTTGATTTGTAGTTCAAGAAGGTTTTTGGTATAGAAATTTTTCAAGGATTCTCAAGGCATTTAAGAATCTGTTATAATTAAAGTTTTTTATAGATTTGATGATTGAAGACGAAGGACATTGAAGACGACTGCGATTAACAAGTTGGAGCCTTTCGAGATGTGGCTACACCGCAGAATCTTTAAGGTACCTTGAACGGTTGGATTGAAAATTGAAGAAATTCTGAGATACAACGGCAAAAAATGTGAATTATTTGAATTAATTAAGAAGAGAAAAATGGTGTACCTAGAGCACATTGTGCGGAACAACAATATCAATTTTTGCACCTACTGAAGGTAAAATGGAAGGAAAGATAGGGAGCGAAAGGAAGAAAATATCTTGGCTGCGTAATATCAGGCAGTGGGCAGGACTTCACGATATACAATCCTTAATACACAACACAAGAAATAGAGAAGCGATGGAAAAGGTTATATCGAACATCCATTAGTGGATATGCGCTGAAAGAAGATGATTGAATTTCGACAAAAGCTTGTAGGATGGGATATATTTTTGCTGAATATACAGATCCTACGTGAGGTAATTTATATTTCAAGAGCCTCAACTACATTGGAGGTTTTGAATGCATCAGTGTACATTTTATGGAAGCTAGAATACATGGAGAGTTTCGAGTGAAAGTTCTGATATATTATGAAGGCTGTCTTGTTTGCCTTGAACAACAGTTTTTATAAAAGAAAGTAAAACTACAAAATGACTTTTAATCCACCATAAGTTGGTTGCTGTAATTGTCAAACTTTCTTTCCAGTTCCATTTTTCTTAAGCTCTAAAAATGAATGTTGCTCACGTTAACCAGTATGAACGAACACGATTGGTATTGTCTTTGAGAAGTTTTTTGGAAATGCTAAACCTGAAATCCTGATTTATTTCTATTTCAAAGAAGATATTTAATAAATAGCATATTGGACATAATTTAACAAATTTTTAAAGATTTAGAACATTTCAAAATAAAAACAATTTCATGAATCTACTATTCTAATCGGTTCAAAGAAAATGTATGTGTATTTCTGTTCTTAATTTAAAATAAATCATTTTAAATCCTTAACTCTGAGTTCTGTAGGTGTGAGATTGACTTTTATCTCCCTCGTATTTTCAAAGTCTTCATGTCCCCACCCTTTCTCATACAAATTGTTTCCGATGATCGATGAAATGAATGATCCATGTAAAGTTCACGGTCAGCTTTAGAAACATACCAATTTGTTCGACTATAACATTCAACTTATTTATACCAATTTATCAGATGGTTCATTTATAACCTGACCAGACATTTTATTTTAAACGGGACTGTTTATTTTTATAAGTCCTGGTGTCCTCATAACGAGCTCTGGGGCGCAAAATTGTCCCGTTTTCAGAAGCCGCGCGAAAATGTGAATAGAGAATAGATATCCAAGACCAATCTGGTGAAACTTCTATCAATTATATAAACCCAGTATTGAAAGATAATAATTTGACTGCAAAAGTCGTGGTATTTTGTGGGGACAATGCCAACGTCAATTTCGGAGATGCGACTAGGTGAGGAGCTAACAATGTATTAACGAAATAACAATCATGGCCCATGTTATTCACAATGCAATAAAATCTGCTGCAGACGGCCTACCCGTAGATTAAGAAAGCGTTATTGTAAAGATATATTCATTTTTTATGTTTACTCGATTCGAGTTAAAGCTCTAAAGAAGTTATGTGCCGAAACTAAAACGGAGTATCCGTAAATGCTTTGTTATAGCAAAAGATAGCCTTGCCATTATTCCTGCCTTGGAGAGGGTTTTAAAGATATATTAGACGTTAAAAAGCTAAAAAGCTACTTTTTTAGTATTAAAAAATGTCCCCTGTTACTAAAAAACTTTTTTGAACTTTTTACATGCTCAAACATCAAGTTTTCATCAAGCTGTCTTAAAATTTGAAGGTCAGATATATAAATTAAGGAACAATTTCCTTTTATTTACGGTCCTTCAATCAATATTGAAATTGGAATATAATGGTACTGACATCGATGAAGATTTTGTGAAAAAGATGGCTACAGAATTTTATAAAACAGGCCGTGATTATCTGAAGCGGTGATCTTGCTTTCTTAGCAAAGAAATTTTAAAAGTGAGGATTTCAGCTTAGAACTTTTTTGTCCTGCAATGTTTAGTATGGTACCTTGGCATAATAAAAACTGATTCCAGGAAATCTTTGGCCCCTCATGACTTTCTCTTAGCAAATTGAAAGTAAACGTCTCAGGTAGCGTTTCAGCTGTTATATTTGGCGCGTTACTTACGGTTTTAGAAATATCGCTCCATGAAATGCACATACAGATCGAAATAAGGGTCTTGCGGTAACTCGTGACTTTAATACCCGCTTAAAAATTTCAACTTCTGCTACAATGTGCCAAATCGTGATCGTAGGTGTCATGAAGATTAGACAACTCATGACGAGAGAAATAAAATATATATTTACAGTGTATTTCAGTAAAACATATTTTACATTCTAAAAACATAACAGTACTTTGGACAGTAAGTGTGAAATGTTCAGTATTAATTGAAAAATTGTGAATTCAAGTTACGTAACCTAACCTACTGTTTTGATAGCTGATGTAAGCTGATATTTTAAAAAGTACCTTTCCATCTATTTTAATCTGTATATAGTTCAAATTCACGAGTGAAATATCAAATACCTAATATGTTGAAATTATTCATTTTGCTTTTATTTTTGAAAAATAAATGTTAAAATTCATTATGAATATTATCCAATTTTCATTAATATTAATGAGAAATTATCAGTCTAAAATATACCCATACTAATATAGACTAATGTATTATTCGTGAATAGATAGTAGTTAACCAGCATGAGTTATAGGACTTTTTGTTCAGTATACGTAACTAACGATGAATTGAATGAAGAAAACAATGAAATTATTATTTCCACAGTTTCGTATCATACTACCTACTGCATTAAATTGAGAGAGAAATGAATATTCCATGCATATCTAACTATAATTCAAAGCACAAACATAAATACAGTTTCTAGATACTTATGTGTGCTCAACAGTGAAAAAAAAATATTAGAGGATCAGTATCGAGCGGTTGAGTTCTTTTAATGTAACTAATTGAAAAACTATAAGTTATCCTTTGATGTTTTTACTATCGGTTTTCAATATTTTCTACTCACTAGAATGAAATCAAAAATACTAATGGTAATGAGATACAAATAGCTGATCTCATTTCAATATCTGAGAAGTTTCTGACTTTTGCCTGAATATATAAGTTGCGGAACATATTTACGCATCCGCTAAACATTAATTAGACTCTGTGTTCGGAGACTTTGCACCATCATGCACATATCAGCTTACTGACGACAAGCGTACGGGATGACCAAAACTGTGACAACTAACTATATCATTAAGAAAGTTCACCAAACGGTACTGAGCGACCGTAGGATTAAGTTATCCGTAACCGTATGTCAAAAAATTTTTTTTCCATATACTGGTTGAAGAATTATGCATGCGTAAGCTATTCACGCGATGGCTGCTGCATTTGCTTACTTTGAACGAAAGACTTATTTGATTTAACATTTCCCAGGCCATATTGTTACGATTTCAGCAAAATGAGGGCGAACCTGTTTCGACAAAAGCAAAGATAGTAAAGTGATGTTTGATATGTAAAGGTAGACATTGCAAAAAAGTCTTTTGCTATCAGGGTAACGTACCATCTCACACTTCGGTAATCGCTATAGCTCAAATTCACAAAATGCTAATCGAAATGGTTGACCAACAACTCTCGTATTATGACACCGAGACCTTCGTTTTGTATTTGAAACAGCGGCCGCAGGAAATCCAGCAATACGGAGGTGGGTAGGATGTTAAAGATATCAATAACATAGGTTTTCAATAGAGAAGAATTGATTCGAATAATCCTCTGTTTTCATAAAAAAATAATAATAATAAAAAAAGATAACAGTAGAAAAATAATCATAGATTTTAGTGTTGTTTTTGCATGCACACTATATTAGGCTTTTCTTGTCATTTCTTTTTTACGAAACCATTTCGATATCACGCAAATTCATAAACCAAAATAAACCAGTTTCATACATGATGAATGTGTTCTGTAGACTTCTGTAAGAACCTATCTCAAACGTCTGATTCTACAATATCCAAGATTCTGGTAAAACTGGACCATATGGAAGACTTAACACGAGCTAGTTATATGAATCCATATTAGCATAAAAGGAAAAAAACTCCTTAATTCGCTCCCTCACTCAGCATATCCTGTCAGCCCACATAAGAGTTCGTCCACCACTAAGCTCCAAATAACTGGGAATACAACTCCTCCTTGAGGATATCTCCTGCTAGCAGTAATTGAAATGGTGTTTCTCTCTACTTTCTTTTATGCTGTTCTTGTAGATAGGTGAGGCATCCATCTGAAGGTTAACCTATTCACTCTTCTCGCGTCTATGCTCTTGTGAAGTATTTTCAAAGGCGCTTTCTATGTCTACGTAGCCACCTACTAAGTTTTTTTTGTCATAGCGTTCTGAATTCCAGTGCCTGTTTGGTTTGCGAATTAACACGGATGGAGAGGTTTGTACTTCACAATCTCTGTTCTAATATAATGTGTCGACAGTTCTTCCCATCGTTTTAAGTAGAAACTAGGTAAGGCTGATTGGTCTGAAGGATTTGCGATGTGTATTTGCTTTTGGGATGAAGGTTACTTTGGGTCTTCTCCAAGGCTCTGGTATGTACTCTAGCTCTATCTAGACTACTTCTACTGAGTAATTCTTGGAAGTAGAATAGAATAAAATTTCTAACTTTTACTGGTAAATATTTATTAATAAAATACTACTACCACCTTAAAAAATTTCATGATATGGCTTTCAATCTTTCAAACACAGTGATTTTGGCCCCTAAAAACCTTTTTCTATTAATCTGTATAGATTATGGTTTGAAAATAAAAAACATTTAACATGTATTAGCTCAGGTATATTCATGAAAATTGAATATATTCAGATTATTCTGTAATAATATGTAAAATGACCGTACCAATTTTTTGATTAGAAATTGGGTTTTTATTACTCTCTCATGTATGAAAATAGACTATAATACAGAGAGTTTTATGTATGGAACGCCTCAATTATCTCGGAAACGGCTTGTATTAGTTTTATAAATTTTTGCTCGCAACAGGTTGGTATTAGGGTGGTATCTACATTGTTGCCAAATCTTTCCTTTTTCCAGAGAAATAATGAACTTTGTTATTTCTAATGGATCAGCTTATATACTTTTTTGTTTTTAGAAATTTTAAAGCAATATTGATTATTTTTATATTATATTCTCTATACCTAAATGCAATAATTTTGGAGTTATACAGCATCTCCACCAAAGTTACAATAAATATTGTACATTTAAATGGCTATGATTGAATAAACTCGGTTTATTTGAATATTCTTCAATAATTTATGTGCTAATACAAATCTCGTAACAAGGTCTAGTGTCAGTAAGTTAGTAAAAAGTTCAACGAAACTGGTGCAGTAAAATATTTATCCAAATCGTGGCAGAGAAAACTTGAAAAACTGAAGACAAATATTTAAATGTTTGTGTCATGTTAGAAGTAGATCCACATTTGTGGAGTGAAAAAATGAGTTTTAGTATAGGCGATTACCGCAGATGATCAAAAAGGTGTCCATTTACTTCAATACAACAAGCCATACAATTTTTAAAACTTTGCAATACATTTTGCAACATCCCTGTTTGCTCAATTCTCTCTGTGGTAATCCTATCTTTCAATTCCTGAATATTCGCAGGTTTTGCTTTATAAACGATGTTTTTTAAGAGACCACACAGGAAATAGTCTAAAGGATTCATGTCGGGTGATCGCGGGGGCCATTAGATAAAATGACGCCTTCTAATCCATCTTCTGGGAAACATGTAATTTAGGTATTGCCTCAACACAAACGCATAGTGAGGTGGGGCACCATCTTGTTGTAGCTAAATATTGTCGTTTGGGATAATGTCAACTAGATATTTTCCAATAAATCTAAATACGCCGGACCATTTAAGTTACCCTCAATGGAAAAAAGAATAATTATTTTATTTCCACCAATACATAAGGTTTGCCTCATCGCAAACATAAAATTACTTTAAAAATTTGGATCGTTTTGATTGTAACATTTTTCCATCATTAGGTCTGCAAACTCTTCACGTCCATCAAAATCGTCATCTGACAACTCTTAAACCAACGTTATTTGGAATGGATAAAATTTATTATCACATAAAATTTTTATTACGTATGTTTGCTGAATATCAAGTTCCCTGGATATTTGTCTAGAACTCAAGAGTGGATTTCTGTTAGTATATAAATTGTTAAAGATATTACACGTTTCTTGTTGACTTCTACGCCTATCACCGTATCCTAATATCATAAATAGTTATTTTCCTAACAAGTGCGGAAAGTGATACTTTCCCGCACTCACTGCAGTTGTCCTGAACGACGCGGAACGGAGTTTGGGAAAGCGGTCAAGTGCGGGAATAGTTATTTTCCTAACAGGTGCGGAAAGTGACACTTTCCCGCACGCGACTGCAGTTGTCCCGAATGACGCGGAGCGGAGTTCGGGCAAGCGGTCAAGTGCGGGAAAGACATTTTACGCATGAGTTAGGAACATTATTTTTTCTACGACCGTATATACAAAAAAGTATACCAACCCGTTTTTGAAAAATTATTTTAATCCAACAAACATAATAATATACAAAACTTTAACTAAAAACTACTAATTATTATAAATATTAATATTGAAAACACAATTTGTTGTATTCTGTAGACTAGTAAGAATTGCCGGTCCAGTGGAGTTATTTGGTTTCAACTGGAAGGTAGATGACGTCGATGAGGATGGCATCGGTTGCAGGTCGGATGAATCCATTAATATTATTGTATCGGATTCGGTTTAATGTGGTTTAATTTAAAAGAAGATTCCACATATTCGGTCACTTTCAAGACGTTTTGAACAACTTTGACGTTTTAGTAACAATTACAAGGTTATATAAAAAATATCTGTATTATTTCATATTTTCAAAAAATTAAAAATGCTACAAAAAGCTAGAAAAAGTTTAAATTTTATTTGATGGACTATTTCGTAAATATTTATTTACCTGTAGTAACAATAGTTATAATCTGAAAAGTAAAAAACTATCTAATAAGGTCAAAATTTGTATAATTTTACTTTCCCGCACTAGTGCGGGAAAGTGACACTTTCAAAACTAAAATGCGTGCTGGAAAGTAGGTTAAAACGCACGGTCGTAGAAAAAGATAATTTACGTATGAATTAGGAACATTATTTTTTCTACAACCGTATATACAAAAAAGTTTACCGACCCATTTTTCAAAAATTATTTTATTCTACCTAAAAACTACTAATTATTATAAATATTAATATTGAAAACACAATTTATTGCATTCTGTAGACTAGTAAGAATTGCCGGTCCAGTGGAGTTATTTGGTTTCAACTGGAAAGTAGATGACGTCGATGAGTTTGGCATCGGTTACAGGTCGCATAAAGATGACGATGACGGTGACGGCAACGGTTTTAAGTCATTTGTAGTACAGAGAATTTTATTTGAAATTTTTTTCTTCTGATTCTCGGAGTCCTCCAAATAGCCCTCAGCGACAGTAGTAGACTTCCGGCCACCGAGGCGCTTTAGGCTGGTTATTTCTTCGTCGAAGTCTGCTAAGAACGTTGCCGAAGAACGTCTGAAACTGTGTCCTGTATAACTTTCCGGATTAGGTAGGTGTAAATATGCAGCAATCTCTGCTAGCATCTTATCCAAAGTGTTTGGTAAGTAAAAGGACCATAATGTATTAGATTTCAAAATTTACTAGGTCTAAAAAATACGTCAGAAATACCTCTTCCCTTTCTCCTTACACCATGTAAGAAAATAGTTGTATTGCTTCTCATACCTTAGTCTGGATTTGGAAGGAAACAGCTCGGAATTAGTTTCATTTGCAGCCTTCAAAATGGCTTCGGGAAGTTCTTCGTCGGATGAATCCATTAGTATCGGATTCGGTTTAATGTGGTTTAATTTAGAAGAAGATTGTACTTATTCGGTCACGTTTTGAACAACTTTGACGTTTTAGTAACAATTACACGTCTGTGTTATCATAGCAACTGATATCAAACCCGGCTTCATTATTTTATATTTTCAAAAAATTAAAAATGCTACAAAAAGCTAGAAAAGGTTTAAATTTCATTTGATGGACTATTTCGTAAATATTTATTCACCTGTAGTAACAATAGTTATAACCTCCGAATAATTTGCATAATTTGCACTAGTGCGGGAAAGTGACACTTTCAAAAATAAAATGAGTGCGGAAAAGTGGGTTAAAACGC
Organism: Diorhabda sublineata; assembly: GCF_026230105.1. NCBI lineage: Eukaryota > Metazoa > Arthropoda > Insecta > Coleoptera > Chrysomelidae > Diorhabda > Diorhabda sublineata. The sequence goes on from NC_079476.1 coordinate 9,218,760, forward strand.
ACGGTCGTAGAAAAAATATTAATTCGTTCTTTTTCAGATAAACGATCCATTGTGACTTTCGATAAACTTACAACAACAATAATAATTTATTGTAACGTCAAATTTGTTATTGTAGAAGTGATAACAACCTAAATGTAATATTTTAACTTCAGCGGAGATAACATAAATATACCAAGATAATTGAGGCGTTCATACACAAAACTCACTTTGTATATGTATGTATGTTAAAAAAAACATAATAGGTTCGAACAAAGGAAAGATATTTATTAATTAGACTACTCATGTAATTTTGATCACGTTATCTACCAAAACATTATCAATTCCATGTTAATGGGAAATGGTAAGTTTCTATTGCTGATGAACCAGAGAAATTATCAATACGATTTTTCATCTTTGACTCACCCACATATTTGTAATATTATATCAACGATAATAAATCCAACAAATATTGGGCGTTTAGAGCACTATAAACTTGCCTATATTATTTAAAGACTATTATGAATATGACATTAATAAGCCAAATACAATCAAAACATACTTTCTCTTTTATCCGTGGCTGTATTTCGATGATATTAATGACTCAAATGGATAATTTAATCTATTAAATTAAAATTTATACTAATTATCAGAAAAAAAAGTTGGAATTAACCTCCATCGACGTCAATACAATGTCGCGCTCTCCTTTCATAAGATTGTCACACGTAACAAATTTTAACAGTTTGTACACATCGCGTTTCTTTTGCTTCATATCGTACCGTGAGGTCGCTATTTATTTTTTTACGTAAGATCAACAAGATTTTTTGTACAGTAACAGGAAATTACTGTTTTTATTTCCATATCTTTCGTCACTTATACCATACACCAGAACAAGATTGTTCATCTCGATAAATGTTATTTCCAATTTGAAACGAAAACGTGTACAGGATGATTTATTCAGATTTGTAGATATTGTAACTTCGGAAACACAGAAAATGAATCACCATAACTTCAATTGATAATTATCTCTTATTTATAACAAATAACATAATAGAACCAGATTTGATACATTTGTCATAAAAAAGAGAATGTGTATGTTATACAAAACAATAAAAAATACCACAGTCTAAAAAAGCGTCTGCAAAATATGGATTAATTTAAAAGAAGTTGGTGGTGTTTGTCTGTAAGGCTAAACGTAAACCCGAATATGATCACCTGATTTTCTTCATTAGAAAGAAAAAACTCAACCTCACGCCCATCAGGATAGACGGGCAAGTCATTGAGTAGCAAACAGAGGGAAATATCTGAGACTCACACTTAATAGTAAAATTCTCTGAAACAAACACGAAAATATGATAATCACTGAAACCACAAGAGTCCTGATGGTGTGCAGGAATTGGAGTTCTGGCCCAAAGATCTTAGATGTACACGTCCATTGTGAGACCAATCATCACTTATAGGTTAGGGGTATAGGGTACTAGAAATAGTCTGAATACCATCTGAAAAACCATCCAACAACCAAACCTGGGACATTCCTCAGGATGATACATCGGAAAAGTTAATGTTTGAAAAAAAATTGATTTAAAAAAAACGTACCTCAATTGTAAGCTGTAGAAGTAAGTGGGATCTAAACACCATAGATGAAATGAACAGAAATGGTATACTGACGGATTTTAAGCAGCAGACAGAATAGGAATGTACGGGCCCAGAACCAAACACTATGAAACCCTGGGCAACACATAAAGGAGAAGGATTAAATGACCTAGGCAAGAAAAATAAAGTTACTCCACAATGGACTCCGGGACACACCGGAGTGAAGAGAAATGGAATAGCTGATGAACTCGCGAAAGCAAGATCAGAGAAGCCCTTCATGGGACTCGAACCCTTCTGTGTTCGATCGGCTACAGAACAAGAAGCGAAACCCATTATTGGGACAACCTACAGGGGCTTAGACTTTCCTGGGAACTATAAGCTGAAAAGATCTGTATGTATCAATTTAAAAACAATCTACGAATACTAACAGGAATCTTATCGTGGCACTGTCGCCTCAATAGATTCTTAAAGACGGTATACTTAGCAGATAATGTGGCGAAGACTTTTGTTGCTTTGGGTACGATATTTCTAGTCACATTCTCTCGAAGTGTGAAACACTATGGATCTCCAAAGCACTACATCTGGGAGAGTATGAAATAGAAGACGAGGATCTCTAACAGCTACAGCCATCCTACATTCTGGACTTGGGATCAAGGGATCATCTGGGTACCCCGGTATCGCAAAAAGAATAGGGGACACAATAGAACCTCTGGAACGTAGTGTATTGATATCACAATACATGAAAAACAGTTTTATTTGGTGAGACTCGATTTACGAAATCGTTTTAATAAAAAAAAAAGGAAGAAAAAACAGGTATTGTATAGGTATGGACCCTAGAATCCATTTCCGACCGCTCCTTTTGACCACGTTTGAAAAAATAATTAAAGATACTTTTCCTGCTAACCATATATTGTAAAATATTAAGAATAAGAAACAGAGACTAGAAATTCCAATCTAAATTGTTTTGTTAAGGTCTGTACCACTGTATTTTCCCCTGCTGGATATTTTGGAAATATGGTAAAATTTTTATTATCTAATAGAATCAGAATATCTTCCTTCTGAAACCAGTTCCAATACCTTCTACTTATTGCCACATATTTCATACCAACACGGTCCTTACTTTGTTTAAGTCATGGATAATACTCATTATAGCAACTAGTAAAAATTCTTTATTTTTTCTGTAATTTTCGCTTTGTTCTTTATATTTCTTAGATTTGAATTTGATTCAGTTCTCTTTTTGTTATTTTTTTACATTTCACTTTTTTCAATCAAGTTTTTGCTTCCGTTCTTCATAATTATGAATCTTCTATTTTTGTTTTTCTTTTTTTATTCTCTACCATTATAACAGAAGTTCTGTTTCATTAGGCACAATTTTTATATTAACCACGAAGGCGCTTATCATTTATCGACATCTTCCATACATCTCTTTCAATTCATTTGAACATTTGTCAATGTTCCTCAACCAGTAAGAGATCGAACAATTGGCCGCATTTTTGTAAAATTCCTTCATTTAGTGGGCTTTGGAGCTTTGCAGTTTTCCCCTCATACCGTATAAAAACTCTAGTAGTAAAAGGTAAAGGATATTGGGATCCTGTTCATACTTTGGAGTACCCACAATATATGCAACAAAAAGACGTTTTGCAGTACTTGTATATACTTCGACTTGTATATATATATATATATATATATATATATATATATATATATATATATATATATATATATAATAAATATATATATTATTCGAAATTTCATTGAACATTGATATAAGGTATGCATGCGGTTTGATTGATGTATTCAATTGGTTATTTCATAAAATTCTTTGCTCATCAATAAAATTTAAATGTATGAAAAGCATTAGAGAATTTATCCTTCATGTGTTACATAAAAATGCGTACGTGCTCAGTAGTTCTAATACTGTTTCGATAATGTAATTTTTCAATTTCTAGACTTGAACAAAATTACATGGGGCATTGCTCATTTCCATTTTCATGCCTTCGAATTGTGCAAAAAGATTTTATTGATATTTCGTGAGTCAATAAAACCTTCAATTAAAGTAAATTTATTATATAAGTGTATCGTCAAATGTAAGTTCAGATTATATAAAAAACATTTCACACCTAATTTGTTGAATAATTTGATTACATTAAAAATCGCTATTAATGTTCACTATTTGTATGTATTATTAATGAAACAAGTTCGTTCATTTTACTGCGCACTAAGATTCCATACGCACTAAGAAATATTCGCCCTTTTAGTCACAAATAATTTCTCACTGTTATTATTATAACCAAAGCCAACTATAAATAATTACATGTCAACTTAATACGGCACGCTTTCCACGTTAATGACGATTAGCTACTTAGGTCATGAAAACATTTTACAACCTTAAAAACACAATCAAAACATTCCATATTTACACATTCATTATTGATAATAACTTTCCGAAACGGGAATAATTGTATCGATTTCCATAATAAACCAGTTCAAATTTATTAAATAGCGATAAAAATGGAACACAAAGATAAGGATTTGGAATACACCTCCAAATATTGTTAAAAAACATTCGATGTTTGTGACGATTTGCTAACCAGAAAATCTAGACAAAAATATATCACTCATGGTAATTATTAAAGATTTATCAAGATAATTAGAACCATCAAAATTTTAATTTTAGCCTGCTTAGCTATAGGCCTCACAAAGGCATACCGTACTGATCTTCGAAAGTTGATCACATGTACGATTCCAATTCGGGCTATGCAATAAAATTACATGATACTAAAAATATGCAATCCTTCGACCAAGCACAAACCGGACAGACTTGTTTCAAATTCCTTAATCAATTAAATATTTGGACTTATTTTTAACCTTTGGTTTTGCTGGTACAGGCTCTCTTTTCCGATGCCACTCTATGAGAATCTCTTTTAGATGTAGGATCGTACTATCATCTCCCGTTACAATTGAGCGGATTACACTTTCTTGGTCTTCACAGTTCTAATTGCTACGCAAATAATTCGAATCAATCACCCTGCACATTTATCATATTTCAAGGATACTTAGAACACTTGTTTTATAAATGCCGGTTAGTGCTGTAATTTCGTTTGTTTTTTCCACTAGTGTAATGTTAATGTTATCTGAAGTAGTTACCGTCTCAGAACCTAAATGTGTCATCTTCTAAAGTTTCTCATCAATTTCACCAATTTATAAATATTCACTGTAAACAGCCTCCAATCTATTTTTAATTTGTGCTGTGTTGATTCTCTTCTAGTTAAAAATTTAGGGCCAATCTCAATCCCAGCATTTTTCTAAACAATTTGATTGTGTGCTCTATTATAATAAAATGGATGTAAGCAGCAAGCTCAAACTTTGTTTGAACATTGTTAGACTTGTCACTGACGCTTGTATAAAGATTACTAAGATTCCACTCTATTTAATCTATCTTGCCAATAAGTTATGAACCGCACTTCATATTTTGTATATATAAAAATTTGGACTGAAGATATTAATGATGAAGTACTATAGTCTGGCCGGTCGGTAGTGAGAGCAATAAAAACGCGTGATCGGCTCATGGGATGCTAGTGGTACCTTTTATAACGATTCGTATTGGCTGAAGCAATGTCTGAGAAAGTCAAGTTCACACAGCTGCACGTTACATTAATTTATTATTATTATATCCTAAAAATTCAATACTATAATTGTTTATGCCTTTTACAAATTCTTGTTGAGTTCATGACTCATTCATGTTTGTGCCTTTTTGCTGTCTTCGATTAGTTACTTTTAAGTGTTTATTATCTGTTTAACAAATAAGTCTTTTTAAAGACTTTAGTAGATTGGATTTCTGTACAGGTAATTTGACCCGAAATTCAAAACTATGGTTTTTAATTTACAATACCTATATTTTTCAGGAGGCTGTATTCACCCGTTGATTAGTAATCAAACAAATTAGTCTTTTTCCAGATTCGACAAATCAGAATTATATCTAGGTAACAACTATTAAATAAGTAAATATGTCTTTCCAAACAATATTTTTTATTATTCGACTTAAGTTTCGGTCTTTAACAGACCATTATCAAGAATGAATTAAAAATTATGACAAAAACATTTTTCAAAATAATTTTTGAGATTTATATGACAACGACAAAACAAATGAATTTAAATATTGACTTTTATTAATTTATTTTATTTGAATTTGTCATCCTTCAAAACAAGAAATTTCAGGGGATTATTAAATTTGATTTGTTCGTTTAAAATATCTACGGTTAGGGAAAACAAAATTACGATTAAAATAATAATTATATATATTTATAGATACTTTTAAAAAAAATCAAGGCAACGTGTGAAATATGTAGGTATAACATTTAGTAGTTAACTAAGTGAACGAAGATTTTAATGTATGAATGCTATGCAATTGATAAAGTATTATTTTTATGATATGATATTAAAATGAAGTATTTAAAATTCAAATAAAAATGTTAGTTTGAAAAAAGCATTTAAAAATTGAATTCAAATTTGCCACTAAATACCTTTTAGTGTTTTGTATGGTGTGATTCAGGCTTACAATTTCTCTCTCACGCACTATGCACGTGATTACTCTCTGTAATCAGCGGCCAGATTATAGGATTTATAATAAAAGGTGAAAATTTATTATGAATAAAACATTCAAACCAAATTGACCGAAATAGAAGAACTTTTGCAGTCAATTAACGCATTAATTTATTTATTATTAAGGACACCAAACATTTAAAACAAACCGATGAAAAGGTGAGTCAAAAAAACTTGACTCATTGACTTCGACGATTCAACAAGTGTGTTAAGAGCAGTGGAAGAAGACTCAGGTAGTCAGGTAAAAGTCTCTCTATTGTCAGATAGCTATACCCAGTCACAGTCTTTTGTGTTATTATGAAATTTGATAGTGAGGAGAATATCCGTTTTATGAATCAGCCGTACTGAGAAGTACGGCTTAATATTTTACTTTTAGGTATACATATTAGGTTAATATAGGAAAACCAAATCCACAGGAGTTAGAGGCATGGAGCCTAAAATATAAGGAAAAATCCTATGAAAGAAATGGAATTTATTATGAGGGTAAAAGTTAAGAAAAACCGAAGAAGAAAACAGGAAACTAAGAGAGGAAAGCAGCAAGCAAAGTAAAAGAATACCATAAAAAGAACGGATACACATATATCAAAACTAATGGAAACATTTTGAGCATTGCAAAACAAAACAAAACAACGAAGAAAGACATCCGTCATACCATCATAGAAGATAAAAGAGACACCTCGAACGAACAAATACAAATAAAACTGGAAAAAATCAGGAGACAGGGAGGAAAAAACCGGCAAAACCGGAGGCAAGGCACAATAATATTAAAGTTTCCACTCATGTAGACAGCGATAAGGAAGCTGCCTGTACAGAGAAAAATCGATGCCTATTGCACAATGGGAACTCCCACAGGAAAAATCACGGCCCCAATAAAAAGAAGATGCTTCTGATATTGAGTGGTATACATACCTACTCAACGAAGAAAAAGAAAGTAAACTAGTCATTAAAGGACTGGCATTAAACTAAGCTAAGGGAAAATGGACTGAAATCAAAAAAAAGTAGGGCAACTAACAAGTCGCACATAGAAAAATGCTGACAACACCCGAAAATCACTACCAATATTCATGGTAGTAATAGAGCCCGCAGAAAAAGAGTTCTGAAAAAACTAAGATACCTATGCTATACAAAGATAATTGTGGTTGAACAAAAGAAGCACGACGGACCTGTACCATGCTAAAGGAGCCACGGACATAGTATGTGTAACATAGGCGTGCACTAGGTAAAAATCGAGGGAGCTCACAGGATGAAAGATTACTCTCTCAGTAAATCTGAGAAGCCGAAATGCAAAAACTGCAGAAGAAAGCTCCCGGCAAATAACAGATAGTGTTCGAACGGGATCGATAGATTAAGTTAGGTTGGTATAAAATTTATAAAAATAACAAAAAATAAACACAAAAACACGTACAATAAAAAAAAGAAAAAAAGATTCTAGGTTTTCCGAGAAAACGTACAAGAAAGTACTCCCGATTCGGTAACTGCAAGCAAGCAAGTACTGAGTGAAAAAGGCGAAAGACCAGTCGAATTAAATCCTTTCTTGCCGAATAAGGTTGGAGAGAGTTTACCCGAAGCACCGAAAACACACACACACACACACACACACACACACACTGCGACGAGAACGAGGATGAGGACCTGTTTAAAAAACAAGGAATGATAGAGTGTCCTTTTTCCCATCCATCCATGGATTTAACCTGGGGTAGATGCTTGAAGATACGAGCATTTTCGCGCGCCGCACGTGTGAGTGTGTGTGAATCGAAAGCAAGACAAATTAATATAAAATGCTGGGAATATAATACGTGAAGTTGCAAAGAAAGATAGTTTAAATATCAGGTTGAAGCAGGAAATGATGAGAGTAAGTTGCTAGTCGAACAGTCACTTCAAGCTTCGCAGCAGTAGCCGCATCAGGCGGTTGCCCTAACCTAGCCTTGCTAATAATTATGTGTTTATTACAGAGAGGAATATCACTGTAGAAGAAGCGCTCGGGACGGATAAGTCTAATTTAAAGAAACAAGGTCAGAATGTTGTTGGTAATCGATGGGTGCTGAAAGTGAAACGCAAAGCAAATGGCAATGTCGAAAGATTAAAAGCCAGTTTGGCTGCAAAGGGGTACACCCAGGAGGAGGGTGTGAATTTTGATCAAACCTTCAGTCCTGTTGCTCGATTTCAAAAACAATGAGAGCCCTCTTGAAACTGAATGAATGGCTGCTGCTGAAAGGTGCGATTAGTGTTAGTTCGATGTGCACACTGCTTTTATCCAGCTGATTTTGAGGATGGAAGTAGTCGAGTATGTAAACTCAACCGCAGTCTTTATGGAATTTAGCAGTTACCCCGACACTGGAACCAAAGGTTTGTTCAGTTTATGGAATCTCAAAACATGGTGGTAAGACTTGCAGATCCCTGTAAAGACACCAATTGAAAAATGTACTTCTGACAAGAATGGGCCACAATTGGAGAAAAGGAAGCTGTTGGAAGCATGCTCTATCTGACTATGAGTACTCGTCCTGATATGCTGTAAGTGTGTGTCAGAGGTATTGGTTCGTCCAAAGGAATCTGATAGGGAAGCCATAAGAAGGATATTCAAATGCTTGAATGGGACTTCACATTATAATCTATTGTACTGAGGAGTTAAAGTGGTTCACTGATTCCGATTATGCCAACGACCCAGAGACACAACTCTCATGATCTGGATTTGCTCATGGCATTGAACACAAATGAAGCTGAATATGTAGTTGCAAGTGAAGGTGCGAAGTTGAGGGGCTGAGTAGATTGCTGAACGAAATAACAAGCCAGGCTCGGTTACCAACGTTGCTTGCTGACAATATATAGAGGTCCGCCTCAACTTGTCATGAATGTGCAGATCAAGCTGGAACACATTTCAAGTCATCATCAACTTGCCAACATGTTCACGAAGAGTCTCCCCGATTCTGCGTTTTCAACTAATAGGAAATCTATTGGAGTCTTGAGTTTGGGGGCAGTTGTTGGAACTACCTACCAAACTCAATTCAGACAACAACAATTTTTGACATCAATTTGTATGTGTAGTCGTTTTTAATTACACTGTCAAAAGTTATATTCCTCTTTTAATTTTCTTGAAGAGTTGATTTTTGATAGGATTTTATCGAATATTGGCATTTCATTATTGTAAAAAACTGTGTATAATTTATATACAAGTTTAATATCTTCAGAAAAATCCAATAGATTATGACCAAAATTATCTTTTCAAGAACCAAATTGTCTTTTATTTATTTTAATAGTTTATACACCTCGCTAAATACAAAATCAGAGCCAAATTTCACTCTATCCTAATTTCCTAAACCCAAAGGGATACCTTTAGTACAAAGATTAATCTAAGACTTAACTAGAAGAAGGAGAATCTTTTTGTAGTGGCGAACCGAAAACGAAGTATACTAAGGCTCAGTACCCTATCCACTAGGCTGTCCCGTTATTTCCCAAATTGGATTTTGGTCTGCAAATGACCCTCAAATTTTTAGATTATAACCAAAAAAAATATAATAATAAATATAATAATATATAGCAATTGTTATTTTTTTTCTCAATTTGATATTAAAATGAGTATATTATTTCAGTAAATAGGAAGTTTCTCTAAATTTGGAATTTATAGTCGTACAAATACTATAAATTGGTATTTTTATCACGTTATAACATAAATTATTATAGCAAGAGATCTCGTTCTCGCTACTCAAGAAGATATATTAGAGAAACTTCAGTTATGTATAATATATCATAATTACCAGATCAAATTCTTCAATTATATAAATAAATTAATTAAGTAGAAATCTAGTTACTAAAACTGGTTCGGCTTTAACATTTTCATAAATTTCACAATGTTCTAAAATACATAAAACTTATTATAACGATTTCATTTATAACATCGCATACATATCATAACGTTTTCTTTTTTTTTAATTCATCATTTTATTTGTAACATTTCAATTTGAAACAAAAGTTGATGGACTCAACAACAGAAGTTAATGGCTTTAACAATTTAACAATAAAAAATAAATGACAGTGTGATGAAAACAATGAGAGTTGAAAAAAACGCGAATATGAATTGAAAGTTGAGGTTCATGAATTTGAGATAGTGAAAAAGTTATAAAATATTTGAGATCAAGAGAAAAAGTAAAGAAAACTAACATCCAGAAAAAGTGAATTCTCATTAATGTTTACTTAAATTATTACCAACATTTTGTCAAGACCTGCGAGGATATATGTTGCAAACTGATGATAATAAACAAAAGAAAAGACGGGTATAAGAATATAGACCAGGAGATATTGACACAAAATGGTCTCCTATTTTCTCCTGCATGCCTTTTTAAGAATTGATAACTAACCCTAAAATATAAAAGATAGAGGGGTTACGATCCCTTGCGCGCTTGCACGTCATAAAGAAAATGGCTTTTCTTTGTGTAACGAATTTTAGTATTACTCTGTGACATTATATTGCATGCTTTTGTAATAAAACCTAGTTGGAACAAATTTAAGCTATAATCATTGATGGCATGCAATTCGCAACAGCTGACGAGGCTCAAAGGGTTAAGTAGAAATGAAAAAAAAAATAGCACATATCTGAGTTTACGAATTGCATGCTGTTGTAAAAAATTAGTTTTTTTCATCTCAAAAATACTCTACGAAAATTGGCATGCACCCCTCGTATGACCAAGGGTGGAAAATATTAGGAAAATGTTGTGAAAATTCAATACGACTTTTCCATGATTTCAAACTGTATGCTATTTGAACAATACCTGATTTTTATAATTTATTGACGTTAGAAAATTTGGCATGCACAACAGGAAGTTGTAAAGTAGTGGCATGCATGACGAAAATTGCAAAAAACGCTGTTGCAATTTCCGTGACTTTATTTTGCATGCCATCCAATATTTCATTAAAAAACATTACAGTTGATGAAAAAAATTGCATGCGTATTAGACAAGCCTGGCACAACAAACTTGTGCAAAAATAAAATTAAAAAAAGCTGTTTAACAAATTTAAAAATAAGGAACATTTCCCTGTTTTTTGCATACCTTTTTGTACATTGTCTGTAAATATTATTTTAAACTTCAATAACAAATGACATGCATGTTTATTGATGAAAAATTACTTAAATAAACAAAAACCGCTTTTTTCCAAAAACTTTTTATTTGCAAAACTGTACACTTGTATTAATACACTTGTATTAAAACGGAAGATGAATCAGTGTGTAATGATACTGATTTATCTTCCGTAGTTTCTCCAATGTCGGATTCACAATCACTGTCATCGTCATCAGTTTCATCCTCGACATCTTCAAAATTAGGTGTTCTTACTAATTCATTATCTGTTTCAGTATCTGTTTCTTCTGGATATATCAAAATTAAATGAACATTTGATTTTTAATTATCAATTTGAACAATTTTATCAATGGGGAGAAATACCTCAAGTTGACGTATTTTCCCCCTATTTGTTATGAAAGTATGAATACAAAATACCTTCAATTATTTCTTGAATATTTGAAGATACGTCTTCGCCCTCGAACCACTGGAAGGATTACAGGTCATCTTCGAGTTTCCAGCCGAATTCCAGAATATTTAGAGTTTCATTGGGCACTGGAGAAAAGGCATTTTTTCACATGTATCCAATGTATGAAGCTCGAAGTAATTGCTGCTTGAGTTCACGCTTACAAGGTCGTAATGTGCAAGCGTCGAAGTCTTTTAATTTTTGTTTGAACTCGTCCGTGGGCTTCATCGACATTTGAGCAATTTTTTACCGCATTTTTTACTGTAGACATTTTGCAGACAAAATCTTCGAGCGTGTCAAAAGCATTTTCATAATTGCCGCTGTGTGGATCTTGTAAAGCTGTAAATGCTTTTGATATTGTTCATTTTCTGAGTACAGCGCCCACGGTTTTCTTTTCCCCTTTTGATAATAAGTCGTATTGAATTTTCACAACATTTTCCCAATATTTCCCACCCTTGGTCATACGAGAGGTGCATGCCAATTTTTTACAATGGCATGCAATTTGTAAACATGGAAATGTGCTATTTTTTTCATTTCTACGTAACTCTTTGAGCCCCGTTGGCTGTTGCGAATTGCATGCCATCAATAACTATAGCTTAAATCTGTTCCAGCTATGTTTTATTACAAAGGCATGCAATATAATGTCACGGAATAATACTAAAATTCGTTACACAAAGAGAAGCCATTTTCTTTATGGCGTGCAAGCGCGCAAGGGCTCATAACCTCATTATCTTTCATATTTTAGGGTTAGTTATCAATTCTTAGGCATGCATGAGAAAATGGGAGACCATTTTGTGTCACCATCTCCTGGTCTAATAGTGGAGCGAAAGTTATAGCAACAGATAGTTGACTAAACTATGCAATACTATGAGAACAGAAGGATCTTTTAAGCTGCAGGAAAAAGCAGGAGGAAGGAAAAAACACCCATATCTGCTAATTTTTTTAACCACGAGTAAGTTTTTTTCTCTGAGAATATATTTTACAGATAAATGAATTTAGGTTTGCTGCTATAAACAATTGTTAATCAAGTGTGAGTTTGTAAAATCATCTCTTGGATTATTAGGCCGTAGTAAAGTAGGCCTTGGTAATGGGGCACCAAGGTTTTAAACGCAACGAAAAGGCTAAACAATCTGCATCAATCTTGTGAGTGTCATAACAGCTTACTGCAGATAGAAGCATCTTGTGTGAATCCTGTCGAACAAAGAAGAAACTGATGAGAAAATAATATGTCGTATTCCGTAGTCAAAGTCACTGGCAAATAACTAGATGAAGGATTCAGTTTTTAAACTGATTAACTTCATAAGAAGAATTAGTTTAGAGAATATAATTTGGATTTAGAGGATAATCGACGTGAAATCCTCACAAAATTTAATTCAACAAAATTCTCAAAAGAAATAATATAAAACATCTAAAATAAGATTATCAAATAGCAATTTTACATGTTCTTCACACAATTCACTTTAGGAAATGATATGAGATATCTCATATCTACCTGTTTTGCACTTTTAAGAATCTTTCAAGCGGTCATATACTATCGGCTGTTTGCCATTATCTTACGACTCGGGTTTGTACCCGGTTCAACATAGTAGCAGCTAGAGCATTATTCTCTCTCTCTATTACGATTATCATAAGGAAATTATAAACCTCCTAAAAATAACTTTTCAAAATGAAATTTGTATCGATTGTAATATGATGATATACTACCACATTATTTCTTTTTCAAATATATGGTGTTTGAATAGTCAAATAGTATCATTAGATCGTTCGCATTCAGTTTCCTTCCTATAGAGGCATCTGAATTTGATTAACAACGAAGTATACCCATTATGCACAATCAATTTCTTTCAAAGGAAAATGCTATGTGCTACAGCCAGAGGTTCCTAGTTATAACAAAGTTATTTCTCAATCTCTCGGAAGATATTCAGAAGGGTCGATAAGAACAAATGAATTTTCTTGTTAAAGTTATAAAGTTTTTGGTTGTTCTTCTTTTTTTTTGTCGAACTTTTGGGTATGGTGTCCATACTAATACACTGTTAACAGGTTGCAAATGGTGATAACCCTCAATATAAATGCTAGATCTAAAAATACGTTATTTAAGATACATTTTTTTCAATTTGATTGTTTCTGGGTCTACTGCCGAATGAAATGTGACTATGTGAATATTTGGATTGGTGAGTGATTCTTTTTCATTGACTTTTTCCACACGTCAATGATATTCACATCGTAAGGATATTTCAGTCAGGTAAACTCCTTGTATAACTTGAATTTTGTTAGTGCTAGAAGTATCAAACTCAAGATCAAAAACACGGCGGCGCGGCGGGTCGATCGCGTCTTCGTACACTTCGGTCGTCGACGTCTAGGAAACCCTTTGGTTCCTTATAAGGCCAATTAAATAATTGATCATTGGCCTTGCTATGGTACATAGGCCTTAACAACATTGAAAAACTATGAACATATGAACACTCAGTTTTTAGTCATAAATACGTAACTTTACTGTTAAAACAATGTTTTAACATTAACCATAAAGAGAGCTGCATGTAAATGAAATTATACTGTAGGATAGGTTTAGTAATCTCCATTTCTCTCTAGTCGCTATTGAAATCAAAAATATTCTTCTTTTTGACGTCCCCACCGCTCAAAACGTCGACATCAGAATAGACCAGAAAGAGATAGAGAGTAGTATACCTATGTGCTTATTTCCTCTATCAGAACATTCGACCTACTGGAATAAGCTATCATACCTTGTTTACCTATCTTTAATATCAACGGCATTCCACAGTAATAAATTTATGTACGAAAGACTTCTCCTAGAATCAGCACTCAGCCGATTTCTTCAGTTTATTATTCGTATAGTTGGCCTTGTCTTTTCCATCATTCAACTTTCATCATCATCTGTTCTAGGTTCATTTAAGTATTCCACACCCTCAAGATTTTGACTAGCTTCTTTTCTATTCTATCTATTCTTGGTGTTAGTATACGAATTTCCAATGAATCCAACTCAATGGAAAAACAAAGGGTCGCCTGATTTATTACTCCGTAGAAGCCAATTACGTCAGCTGGACCTAGTTCTTCTTTTTTTTTCATAATAGGTCTAACGCTTTTTTCCTTCTTCGATATCTTTCCTCATTCTAGCTCTAGATTGTTACTCCACATCTTTCGTGGCCAAACTCTACTCAGCGTTGCAATTGGAGATTTATTCCTTACTATTTTTTCCAGTCTATCGTCTGTCATTCTACTAATGTATTATTTCGTATATCGTTAATGTTTCTACATCACATAATTGTCTGATTTTTTCGCTCCTTTCACAGTCTAGTAGTGTTCCGAGATCTGCCCAAGAATTTTCATTTCTGTGATCTCAAAGTGTTCTTCCGTTTTTAATGTTTCTCTCTTTGTTTCTGATGTTTGGGTTATTATGAGTCCGATTGTCGCTTTGTAAATTCGTGCGTTTGTTTCTTGACTAAAGGGTTTATTCTGCCACACTACGCTCTGAATACATACCATGATCATATTTTCTTTTGCTTCTTATGCTCTTACTTCGTCTTCTACATCTCCATAACTTACTGTATCAATTTCAAGATACTTGTATTTTATTCTCTGTTCATCATCATTTAACATTTTATTTCTAATCTACATCTAATGGGCTCTTTTGATGTTATCACGCATATAGTATTTTCAGTCGAGGTAGTCATATTATACTGTTTTCCTGTGAGATTAAAGGTATTCAATAATCTTTGAATATCATCTTCATTGTTGGCAAATACCACGGCGTCATCAGCATAAAACAAGATTTTGATTTTCTTGCCACCCATTCTGTAAATTTTGCCTAGTCGCAATTTTTTTATGATTCCATCTATTATTATGTTGAATAAGGGACTGTGCGAGTCTCTTTGCCTGATACCGCTGTTGGCTGGTAAGGGTTTTCTTCGTTTATCGTTTATGTGCGCCTGATTGTCTGAGTATATGTTTCGATGGTCTGGATGGTCTATTGTACAAAGGGTGAATAATATTTTCCACTTTAATACGGTCTTGTCTGAGGTCAATGCAGCATAGGAATGCTGGTTTGTTATATTCTATGGATTTCTCAACCAGTTGTCGTAAGATAAATACTGCGGAATATTGCTGATCTGAATCTTTACTGTTCATATTCTAGTATTGTTATCTAGTTGATTTTATCGGTGATAATTTTTGTAACGAGTTTCAATGTGAAATCTAGCAGATTTATCTCCCTGTAGCTGGCCATGTATAGTAGTTTATCTCCTGTTTTAAACATGATTTTGTATTGGTTCGTCAAATATCTGGTATTTTACAATGCCGCCAGATTTTTCGGGTGAGATTTCTAAGTTCTTCTCTGAGATGTTTAGCCACCGTATTTTACTACTTCATTATAATCTCCACGTTATTCCTTATGTGCCGTATGTTGGTTTTCTTAGTATTACCTTCTTCTTTAAACATCTCTGTTAGGTAATATATCCATTTGTCATCTAATATTTGATTTGATTCGCAGAGTTCAGCTATTTCTCTCTGTTATTGTCGTTTCATCGTCAATATTTGTTTTTGGGCGCTGTAGAAGTCTCACTAACTACTGAGTTAATCTCGTTACTAATCAATTTGCATCTGTTGTAAGATTCTGGTATTTGTAAAATTTTATACGCTAAGAAAGCTTCTCGATTTTACTTACATTTGTATTTAACTTCTCGATGGAAGTTGTGTTATGGTTTTTGTTGTTGGTTATGACTAATTGTGTCAGCTCTCGATTATATCTTTCTCTGTTTTTTTTTTAGTTTTTCTTCTATTTTTTCCTAGTCTGTTTTAATATAAATCCCTTGTTCATTTGTGCCACAGGGAATTTATGTTTTTTTCTGCTTCCTTCCTTGGTGACTGTGATCATTTTATGCATTAACGGAGTTTAATGTTCTGACGTCTAGCTCTATGTCTAGTTCCATTTTTCGTTGTATTTTTTGGGCAAAGACAGAAGTTTTTGTCTGATCGGGATTTCTACAAAAAGTACCGTTTTCGTTATATATTGGTAAGTTAAAATACTGGTTTTATATTTTTCTTATTAATGCATCTAAATGTTTCAAAATTAGTTTTTTTTTGATAGTTTTTAAAAGAAAGATAAATTTTGACGTTTCGTCTTTTCTTTAAGTCTTTATCAAAATATTTTGAAACAGAAGAGACCTAAAATCATTTAGATGCATTAATATATCAAAAGTTCTTAGAAATAAGAAATTGAAGAAATTTATTTTTCTTATATTAGTATGCCTACTCCTTGCTTTGCTCTTTTGTCTTTGTCCACTCCGCTGTTTATGAGGATTTTGTTGCTATATTCCTTTTGCCCTTTACCTTTCTTTTTTTTTCCTGGATACCGCAGATCTCGACATTCCTCTAGTTCAATTCATTGATCACCTCTTGATTTTTTTATTAAGTGATGTTATGTTCTAAATGGCTATTCTCATTATGTGTTTGTTTCTCCATTTCTTTATCTGTTTCCTTGCGAGGGTCATTATTGTTGAATCAATCCATATCCGAGGTTTTCTATCGATACTCTGTGCTAGTCATATGTTTTCTGTGGGGTATGCTGCTGACCCCCCAACTTTCCTCTTTTTTTCAGACTTAGGACCGGCAACAGTGCAAGTAAGCAACCCAGAAGTACTGCAGGTTCAGGACCTAGATATAAAAAAGTATTTTGAAAAGATTAAACATTAAAATTTTGAAATATCAGTGTAAAAAGTGCATCTCAGATTCCAAAGAAATGAAACATTTTAGAAAAAAATGTTCTTTCTTCCTCCAGCTTTTCAGTTATAAGTAGGTTAATTACGTGAGAATATAAGTACGTAAGTGTACAACGTTATTTCGTACGAAAATACTCGAGACATAAGAAATTGATGCACCGATGAATTACGTATGCCTCATCATTTCATTAATCTCTTATTCATGATAATAGACCATAGAATAATGATTTTGGTAGTAGATAAAAATATTATATACGAGTACGTATCCAACATTCTATCAATTATTAACATCGTTTAAACAATTTAAAAATTTCCATTTATAAACGAATTTCCTAATACTTCACATCATTAATGTTTCCGTCTGTTGAATATCACATCTGCTTAATATGATCACGAAATTTAATAAAGGAACAACAATTTGTATGGAAATATTTTTAATTGATATATCACGAATTGAGATTCAATTAAATATCTGTCAAGTCTGAGGAAAGGTGCAATTTATCTGAAATGCTATCCAATTATAATTTAACAAAATGGAAAATAACTCTCTACAATTTTAAGTTAATTAATTTGACTTCGATGCGATTATATTTATCATATAAATTATTCACTGAATGAATATTTTTGAATCCTCACTTTGTCTACCGATTTGGAACAATGACTGTTGCGAAATAAGGGGAAGCACTATTTTATAAAAGGCCAAAGTTGAAATGTCCTTTCTAATATTCTATAATAGTCTAAGATCCCACCTCTTGATCTTGCAGGTATCTGTTTTTTTGATGAAATCAATTTTAAAGGAATCTTGAGGATGATGGAATGGATTGAGGATAGGTTGCTTTGTAAAAATTAGCCACTATTACCTGTAATTAATTTTAATGTCATTAATATACTAATATGACTTGCAGCTATATGTTTTTTCAGTCAATCTCACACCATTTGAGAGAAAATGATGTCACAATTCAAAATAAAAATGGTTGTCAGCTCTCAGCAGGCCGCAGCATTAGGGTTGCCAGTTTTTTTTTTTTAAATTTTTATCCAAAATTAAAGTTTTATATACATTGAAATGAAAGTCCATGGCTGCCAGTTGCACAATGGCCGCAAACAGAGATTGCCATGATTTTTGTGAAACGACTCTCTCTCCAGGTAATTGGAAGCGCAAGAGAGAAGATGCACGCATTGTTACGTGTTGTTAATAATAGTATAAATTTGTGTAAATTTAGTTTTATTATTTATTGAACATAAATTTTTGGGCATAATGAAATGAAACTACGAAATTCCTAAGCTGCACACAAACTGTATAAGTGTCGCAGCTGTCATGCTTTATCCTTATTCATGGCACGTAACAATGCGTGCATCTTCTCTGTTGCACTTCCACTTACCTAGAGCGAGAGTCGTTTCACAAAAATCACGGCAATCTCTGTTTGCGGCCATTGTGCAACTGGCAGCCATGAATTTTCATGTTGATTGTATATAAAACGTTAATTTTGCATAAAATTTAAAAAAACCAGTGAATGCAGTTAATCAACAATAATATACCTGTTTACACCTGGCAACCCTAATGCTGCGGCCTGCTGAGAGTTGACAACCATTTTTATTTTGATTTGTGACATCATTTTCTATCAAATGCTGTAAGATTGATTGAAAAAACATATAGCTGCAAGTCATATTAGTATATTAATGACATTAAAATTAATTACAGATAATTGCGGCTAATTTTTACAAGGTAAACTATCCTCAATCCATTCCATACACCTCAAGATTTAAAATTAATTAAAAATACCTGCAAGATCAAGCGGTGGGATCTTAGACTATAAATAACACTGCCAAGACGAGTCCAACAAAAAGTAGGGGATGTTTTGAATCGCTTTTATGATTCATGGATTGGATTTGGCTTATGAGTGACAAACCAAACTTGTGGAATTGAAGTATAATAACTAGAGGAGCAGTGAGAGGATTCGGCTACTTTCTGCTTTTTAGGTTATAACATATACAATATCCAACATATTAGCATTTTTTACATTACTTGATGTTTTAGGGACTTTTAGGTTACCATTTTACATGTTGTTTTTTTAGAATATCTTGCTTTTTTTGAAAGCCGTGTAGATTGCCGAAAGCAATCTGCTGGGAGCAATCGACTAGATAGGTGGGAGGATTCGGCTTTTTAAATTAGAATGAAAATATAGTAGAAAAAACGTTTATTTAGAAAATATGGAACGATCATTTTTTTATCATAGATAGTAACAGCTGAAATTAAAGTTCAAACGAAACGAAGATTGTCTGCGAGCCGTGCCTCCTGCAGATGGAAAAGGTAATTTCTGGAGGATATTTTCTCTTGCCATCCAATTCCCATCTTCAACTAATGGGAAATGAAAGTTTCAAATACTTCCATGCCTCCGAATAAACTTTACCTTTAGTTCAGGGCCAGGAATGTCTGAAATCTGACCAATGAAATAATAATAGGAAGTTCTGTTCTTTGCTCAATTTTTCATCATGTAAGTAATCTAGAGATTGAATAGAGTCGTCAGATTCGCTGTCACTGCTACTGTCTTTTCTGTTAAAAATACCTTTTTTACCTTGCTCTTTGTTACACTTTCTTGTCTTTTCCTTTGTCTGTCAAGTTCTAATGCTTGCTTCGCTGGTAATTCTGTAGCGTCAGTGTGAATTGTCAATTTTGATTATCTTTTTCTGATCTTTTTTGTTTTATCGAATACCATTTTAGGAAGTGGTGGCAATTGTTCTAAAACCTAAGTAAGAACAATCTAAGAATACTAACAGGAGTTCTATCGGGGCACTACCACCTGAAGACGCTAGACTTAGCGGATAATGCGAGGTGTAGGTTTTGCTGCACAGTGGACGAAACCTCAATCCACATTCTATCGAAGTGTGAAATTCCAGAGCACTACACCTGGGAGCGTATGAAACCGAAGACGAAGAACTCTGGCAATTAAAGCCACCCCACATTCTAGACTTTTTAAAAGGAAGGGTATTATTTGATGAGCTGTAAACACTGGGTTCTCCAGTATGGCAGCAAGAAAGGGGACACAATAAATCCTTTGAGTCGCAGTGTATGCGAGACTCCAAATCCATACATACATACATATGATAAGCCATAATTTAAATTGGAGTATTTTTTATGTAGCAACGACAGTAAATATTTGTTTATTCATGAACTTGTTTCCATATCAAGGAATTGCCGAATATTCTCCCGAGCTCTCATTTCCGGAATCCTCCTCGCTCCTTACTACTTCCTGACGAGTCTTTTTTTATGAAAAATCCTCACTCTGCATTGCAATGTTGTCCTTTAAATAAGCCAAGATGGCATTCGTTATTTTTATTTCGTCGTTCGTTTTTTCTTATCCACACGCCGAAAAATAACAAAAAACCAAAAAAACACTCATCACTCACCTATCCGAATTCTACCTGTATATATAAAATTAACAATGGCGACCATAAATAAAACATCTGTCTTAGTTTCAAATTTTAACATTCCGAAAATGTTCATTACATATATGATTTTACGATTCATAAAACGGAAATGGGCGACTGGCCGAATACTCCCTCTTCTCCTTTTCTCCTCTATTTCTCAAATTTATTTAATTTGAATAGGATCCAGTCATTCCTTAAAGCGAAATTTCTAACGAAATGTATATAAAAGCGTAATCTTCAAACGAGTTTCAATCTATTTGAATCTCTTCAGTGCATTTAATATACCCTCTCCTTCAGAATCTCTAATTACGATAAAACTAACCTGTGTATTGAAATTGTTCTTCTACAGTTTATTGAACAACCATGGTATTGTTAGAGAAATAGCGTATCCAAGTATTGATATTGTTGGTATGAGACAACTCTTCCAGTTCTTCTTAGTAAGCCTCCAACTCAATATTTCTATCAGCAAAACCATATGTATGACAATCGCGAAGGATCCACTCAGATGTAAGCTGGTGGTGGAGGACAATCCCATAGAACAAGTTATGCAATTCAGATATCTGGGCATAGACATATCAAGTACCCACGATCCAGTTAAAGACCTAAGAAGCCAGATTAACAAAGCATCCGCACTATCAGGATGCCTACGAGATATAGTCTGGTCCAACCCGTACATGCGCAAAGATAGCAAAATTAGAATCTATAAGACTTGTATCAGACCCATCATAATGTACGCCACGGAAATCCGCAAGGACACCAACAAGACGAAACAAATGCTGAGGGTGGCCGAGATGAAAACACTGAGAACAATAGTGGGGAAAACAAGAAGAGATAGAGTAAGAAATACAGATGTCAAAGAGCAATGCGGGATACAAGACATTGTGAGATGGGGAAGACCACGTAAAAGGCAGCGATACAACCATGTAATACGGATGGACGAGAGAAGACTTCCGAGAATAGTCCTAGAAAACAACCCGCCCGGCTCAAGGCCACCCGGGAGACCACCTAAAAGGTGGAAAGATAGTTGGCAATCCAGCTCTCAGGAATGCAGAGGCAGCTTCAGACTTAACAGATCGACAGATCTCCAAGAAGTAGAAGAAGAAGAAGAGGTATGAACACATATTTCCAAAATCGAATATTAGGCCCATTCTAAAATGAAGGAATTGTTCCAGCTGGGTGATACTTAGACAATTTAATATAGAAATGAGTACTTACTCTAGCTGTTATATTTTTCAATGAATTAGATGAAGATATCCTCATTAATAGATTATAATTTCAACAAAGCAGGACTCCTCACAATTTGGTATTTCTCGCAGTTAATATCTTAGCGCCTTTTTATGCTGATTACTGTTATTAAGGATATCTAAAAAACATAATATATCAAAACAGCCCACTTTTCAATATCTGAAGCATTTGTAACTTTTGTTTTTAAAAATGAACACAGAACTGTACAAAATAGGGATTTAGTGAAAGTTCATTTTCCACAAGTTTTTCAATGATCATGTACCCAATATCTTCAGTTTATAAAGTTATAACTCTTAAATAAAGAGGGATATGAGAAAAGTTCCGAATTAGAAAGATTTGTTTTGAAAATATCTACCTAAGAGGCTTTCAAAATTTTCTGCAAAAAGTCAATAGTTGAAAAGTTACTGTCAATATAAAGCAAAATTATCGTAATTTGTTTATAAGTGTTTTAAAGGTATATAAATTCAAAAAATCAAGATTCATTTTAAAGTAGCTTAAAGTGCTAATCAATAGGAATATTTTCACCACTTATGTTTTTGACTGTTAGTTGTAAAGTTATACAGGGTTTAAACGGCGAAAGTGCGCGCCCACGATGGCTTCTTTACAGTAACTAATTAAATTAATTTTTTATGCTCTCTAAAATACATTAACATATATTAATATTAAAATATATTTATTAATCCATTATTCTATTGCACCTTACTTTTTTTTAAAACCTGTTCCGAAAAAAATTACGACAAATATTTAAGTACCAATATGTATTTTCAATCTATTTTCGTACTACAATCGTTTTCACGTGTGTTATTTTGTATTACATTTCATGCAATTACCCTTCGGTGGGTACAGCGAGGCCCTTTTTTTTGGGACTGAAATAGTTTCATATTTCTAAAATCTAAAATTCCATTGATTCAAATAACACATATAACAATTACCGACATTCTAACACGTTAAAATGTAAATTGGAACTATCCATATGTTTGATATTTAATTCATAATAAACAAGTTGATACAGGGCTATGCAAGTTAAGATAATAATATACCCTATAAGAATATTATAATAATGATAATTAGAAGTACTACACCACATGCAAATGCTGTCACATAATAATACGTAAAAACAAGATATCTATCATAAATATAAAATTAATTTTTGTGTTTAAATATTTTATAGGGAATGTGCATAATAATAATAAGTAATAATTGGAAATATTTTAACATTTCGCCCAGTATGGATGTTATTATATTTCCCAAACTAGTGAAGAAGTCAAGTTCTAATTATTCTCTAATTATTTTTCTAACATAAATCTCGCAAGAATATTCTGATACAACAAACGATTAAACTTAACAAATTTATCATTGTTTCATAAATTAAAAAATAGATATTCATAAGTTACAATAAAACAATGAAATAAAGAATATATATAATCTCAATATTAATATATTTTTAAGACCATAAAAATTGGATTTGAGATAGATAAAACTATTTTAGTTTCAAAAAAAGTAGCCTCGCTGTACCCACCGATAGGTAATTGCATAGAATGTAATACAAAATGCTGCATAATATGTGAAAAGTCAAAATTTTTGTACCTTTCTTTTTGTGAATGTAACAGAAAAAACACGCGTAAAAACGATTATGGTACGAAAATAGGTGGAAAATACATATTGGTACATTTATTTGTACACCTTCAAACTTCTGTTACTTTTTTACAAATGATGTTCAAAGAGTCTATTACATATCATTTTGTACCTTAAACTTCAACATTTAAAATGAGCTGCTTCAAATCTTTCCTCGTCATGTAGGAACCAAGTATTGACCGATAAAGTGAGGAAAAACGTCAATTATGCAAAAATTTTACATTATATTAACAACTTTTCAAATATTGATTTTTTGTAAAAAACTTGGACATATTTTTTATATATCTTTTTAAAACAAATCTTTTTTATTCGAACCTTTCCTTCATATCTCTCTTGGTTTAAGAGTTATAGGTTTATAAACAATTGAATTGTTTATAATAAATTTCTCGACCGTTTGGGCTCGGCATCCTCCAAAAATATATTTTACGCATCAACAGACATAGGAAAACGCTTTAAAACTGAGGAGATCCCCCGTAGCTGCCGTACTAATTCGTTGCCAATAAATTGTGGAAAATGAAATCTCAATAAGTTTTGGGTTTATTTTTGAAAACAGAAAAGTTATAAATGCATCAGATATTAAAAAGTGAGCTTATTTTTATAAATCTTGTTTTTCATATATCCTTAATAACACTAATCTAAAGGAGCTAAGATATTGAAGATAACTTTTTAAGTACTGATTTATTGCAAAAAACTGTGGAAATTTTTTTTGTAGATCTTTTTAAAACAATTCTTTTTTACTTGAAACTTTTTTTTCATATCTCTCTTTGTTTAAGACTTATAGCTTTATTAAATTATCTATAACAAATTACTCGACCAGATATGTGCATCGCTGAGTATTAAACAGCGATGGGACACCCTAGCTGCCGTTTCAAATATATTCAACGTAAAGTTGATTAGTATTTTCAGCATTGGTGTCACTTCTTTTTTCACATATATCCCCGAAAACTCGGTTAATAACATCCCTAAAAAATGTTTACTGAATGTATGTATTTGATGTCAATGAGAAGGTACTTCACATTAAATTTTTTTATTTTCTTGGTCCAATAGAATGAAATTCATTACCGTCATATACAATTTCGTAGGACATTTACTGCTCTATAAAAAAGGCGTCTCACATTTTTATCGTAGACCTCACTATCCAAAAAATTTTGAAAGTGAAAGTTGGATAATATCAAGAAAAATTGTATACTCTGTAGACCACACGCAGTTTCTTAAGAAACCGAAAAAAAATTGAATTTGACGTTGACAATTGTAAAGCTGCACCTTTATTCCCGTCTAAAGATCCCTCCCCAGGAGATGAATAATTTAAGTTAAGCTCAATTGATTGAACTATTTCCAAACATGAACATCAATGAAAACTCCTAAAAACCATGAACATATTTGTTAGTTTATATGAATTTTATACTCCAGATCGGTACTCCTGACAGACATAGACCATCTAAGTCGTAAGATAAATTTCAAAAAATTTAGTTGTCTTGAACCTTGATTATAATAAGGCAGAGGTTTCCCAAATTATTACTAGATTAAATTTTCGAATATTCTTGCAAGATTTATACTTAATGTCTCCAGCTTCATTTTTCTTATCTTATTTATAAAAATACAAGGTGAAAAATGGATCCATAACTCAGCTAGTTGAGACATTTTCAAGGTTTCTGGTTTAATTTATTAATTATTCTTTTTAAATTTCCAAGAAATCTACCCATCCTTTGACTCGCAGATAATTTGGTACTCTGGCGAGAACAAACTTGACTCTGACTATCTAACATAATTGAACGACCACTCGAGAGTTTTGATCTATTTAACTATTGCGAAAAGTGCTTGTCAATTAACGACGTGAATTATTAACATATGATAATAATCTTAGTCAATCCTAGACATTATATGATAAATTTTCCATTAAGTCCACTTAGTACTCAGATAACTGTTTGATTATATATGCGAGGAATATCTAAAAAGATACAGACCTCTGTCTGTCAGGATGTTTAATACATGTTAAGAAATATATTTGTGCATGAATTTAGACATTATCACTGAAATTTTCGTTCAGATTATGGGAAAACTTGTTCCTTTATTAGGTTGAAAACTTGTTAGACCATCCCCGTATTTTTAAGTAATAATCCCTATTTCTAAATAGCATTCACCGAGAAGAAAAATAAAAGGAGATTCTACAGATTTGAGAGTCTTCATGTGTAATTGAGGCACATAAGTAATTTTCGATGTGGAATACATATATTTATAATGCAATCCGCTATTAATTCTAAAAACAAAAATAAAACTATACAATATATTGAAATTGGAATTCCCTTCCATCAAAAGACGTTTCTAGAGAACTAAAACTATGTTTAAATTTAACAACGGCCTATATTAATCATCAACATGATATACCCTGTAAATTAGGAAGAATTGACAATTTTCTTATAAGCATGAAAAAAAGTATTTGAATATTCATTGAATGGAGTGAAAGTTTATAACCAAATACCTCACATTTCATTGTTCTGCATACTTAGTTAATTCAATGAATTTGTCTTACATCGCCCGTATGTTTACATTTCTTTTTTCATATATTCATAATTTATAACCAAATAAAAGTATTATTTTTATTATAAAAAAAAATTAACATATTAATTTACATTTTCAAACAAGAATTTTAAATATCGTAACTACATTGATAGTTTCTTCAAAGAATATTGGCCATATCACTTGTTCCGTGATTGGGTAGATAATAGCAATTTCAAGAAATCGCCAGGCTATGACCTAAGCTGAGTCTAAGATATGTAATTATGTATGAAAGTGATCATGGTATCTAACCTAGGGAAACCAGAAGACGCACTGACGTCATACAGACTTATTTCACTATAGCACATTATTTGTAAATTCATCGAGAATATATATATATATATATATATATATATTATAATATATTATATATATAATACATTATATAATATATATATATATATATATATATATATATATATATATTTTATCAATTTCTTATTTCTTAGACCTTTTGATATATTAATGCATCTAAATGTTCTTGATTTTAGGTCTCTTCTGTTTTACAATTAGTTTTTTTTGATAATTTTTGAAAGAAAGATCAATTTTGACGTTTCGATTTTCTTTAAGTATCAAAATATGGTATTGACACTGACAATTTGCTTATTTATATAGATTTATAGGTCACCTTCATCATGAATATCAAAATAAGGATGAAATCAACTTAGAACTTTGTCCTAATAAAAAAAATTAATTTTTCCTTGGTCCCTATATCTCATTTATATATCAGTAATCAAGTAAATTGTTTGTAGTTTTATTAGAATTTACAAAATAGAGCTATATATTTTATTTAAATTATTTAGATCTTTTTTCTCATTTATAGCTTTTTCGTTCTTATGAATGTGAACCATTTCTAAAAATTCCCTTTTTTGTGTATTAGATTCCGTTTAAAGAATTTTTGAATCTTTATAATTGAATTCATGTTTTTTCGATATTTCATGGTTCGTTAATGCAGTTCTATTTTTTTTATCGTATTGAAGAGTCTATTTTCTTAATACTGAGGGGTTTGCCCTATGTAGACAGAGCCACAATTAGTACAAGGCACTTCATATATAATATTACTTCTTTTGTTTTTTGGTGTTCTAGATTTTAATTTAGTGAAATATTTGGATAATTTATTATGTCTTTTATGACTTATACTGATATCATATTTATTGAAATAATTCGATAATTGTTGGGATAGTCCTTATACACATGGTAAGGAAAAATGTTTTATGTTTTGATGTTTTGTTTCTTTTTGTTTTTTAATTGATTGTAGTATCTGTTTATCCTTTTCTTGAATATGTTATTTATCATTTTTTCTGGATAATTATTTTCTTTTAATACAGTTTTTACTTTTGAGGACAAAGTTGATTTCGTATACCATTCTGTTATTTTATTGTTAATTTTATATAATGTGACATCAAGAAAATTGATATTATTATTTTGCTCAACCTCGATTGTGAATTGAAGTTTTTTATGATAAGAATTCAATTTTTTATTTATGTTACATATTTTTATTTATTTATTTAATCAATCTAATACACGGAAAAGGGAATTTTCACATGGTTCACATTCATAAGAACAAAAAAGCTATAAATATATAAATAAATGATAAAATCTAAATAATTCAACTAAAATTTATAGCTCTATTTTGTTAATTCTAATAAAACTACAAATAATTTTATTGATTACTGCTATATATTTCAGATATAGGAAAAATCAATTTTTCTTATTAGAACAAAGTTCATACTTTAGATATACTTGATAGATATTCTTGATGAAGGCGATCTATAGAATCAATGTCAGTGTCAATATCATATTTGGATAAAGACTTCATGAAAAGTCGAAACGTCAAAATTTATCACAAAAAACTAATTTTAAAACAGAAGAGACCTAAAATCAAGAACATTTAGATGCATATATATATATATATATATATATATATATATATATATATATATATATATATATATATATATATATATATATATAATGGAAAATGTTACAATCCAAATTTTTCAAGTAATATTATGTTTTGCGATGAGGCCACTTTTTGTTTTGATGGAAACGTAAATCGGCATAATCGGCGTAGATACTGGTCACGTAACAATCCTTGTTGGGTGCGTGAAACCCACAGGCGTCCCTTTTTCATTGAAGGTAACTTAAATGGTCCGGCGAATTTAGATTTATTCGAAAATAGTATTATACCTGAGTTGGCTCGGATATTTCCAAATCCAAGTAAGTATTTTCAATTAAATTTAAAGAAAACTTCATTATTGGAAATTTTCAGACAATAACAATATCCCAAACGACAATATTTGGCTACAATAAAATTGTGCTCCAACTCACTATACGTGTGTGGTGAGGCAATACCTAAGTAATATGTTTCCCAGAAGATGATTTTGGGAGGCGTGGTTTTATCTAATGGCTCCCGCGATCACTCGACATGAATCTTTCAAACTATTTCCTGTGGAGTCACTTAAGAACCATCGTTTATCGAACAAAACCTGCCAATATTTAGGAATTAAAAGATAGGATTACAGAGATAAGAAGAATTGAGCAGTCAGGGATGCTGCAAAGATTAGTCTTCAGTTGTTCAGGTTTTCTGCTCCATGATTTGATTAAATATTTTTCTGCACCAGTTTCGTTAAAGTTTTTACTAACTTACTGACACTAAACCTTGTTATGAGATTTGTATTAGCACATAAATTATCAAAGTATATTCAAATTCAACAAGGTTATTCACTCGTAGCCATCTCAATCCCTCTTCTGTAAGTCTTCCTTACATGCATTCAACCATTTTCTACGTGGACGCCCTCTTTTTTTCTTTCGCATATATTTCTGACCATGTATTTAATTTCTGCATTCGTTTTTCTTCTTCATACATCTTGTTCCACTCGTATCTCTCTAAAAATTTTTCTTAGCACTTCTCTATCTCTTGCATTTAGCCTGTTTTTCTCTTTCTTATTCATGATCCAGCATACAGCAGGTTGCAACTGTCCTGTAAATTATCAACTTCGCCACCCCTAACATATCTTTGGACCTTAATAGGTTTCCTAGTACAATAACTGTTTTGTCGAATACTTTCACTCCGTCTCCTTTACTTGTTAGGGTCCCTCCCAGGGTTTCAAACTCTTGCACTCTATGGAACCGAAACTCCTTGTTTTAGCCTGTTGTGATTTTTAATTGGTTTTCACTAAAAAAGTCGTTACCCTTTACTTGGAATTATGTTCGTTGACACGTAGGCCAGATCTTTTTTATGTTTTGTCAATTGGGCTTTATAGAGACACATTTAAAGAAGAGTCCAGGCGTTTGAAGATTTTGGCATATTGGGCAAATCTACAAAATGCAAATGTTCTTTCTACTAATATATCTAGAAGACTGTTCTATATAGAACATGATGAATGTTGTTTTATACTTGCAGCAATTCAACGCAAACAATTGTAAAACCAAAATCATCTGACCTGGTATAACCACAACAGAAAAGTGGTGTCTAGTGCACTTGTATCATTCTATAAAAGTGTCAAATTGGAATTATTTTCAGTCAACTTGTGAAGACGATAATATTGACGAAGTAGTCCCGATAAATGGAAGTGCTTCAGGCGAGTTCGTTGTTCATGTAGAGTAGTAGACTATAGAGCACTTGCCGTGGTAATATCGGTGAAATAGAGTCGAACTGCTCTCTTCTGTATTGAGTCTAGCATCTTCTGGTTACGCTTGGGAGCCGAGCTCCAAATGTGCGACCAATATTCCAAAGATGGTCTAATCTGGGCCTTAAAGAGGGTTAGAAGCTTTCACATGGTATACAGGCCACGTGATTATTCCAGAGCAGATGATTCCAACCTCAACACCCAACAACGATTGATACTTCAGATACTTCAGTTTTCAGACATGGCAACATTGATGTGATTATATCAAATATGACATAGCCATCTTAAAGTTTAAAACATTTTTGATGATAAATGTACTCAGAACATTCATTTTGCCAAAAAATAGAATTATATAGCGTGCCATATTCGACGTGGATTGAACCGCTGGTTTTCCGTATTTTAATCGTAAGGACACTTTGCTGCAGGACCTATTTTGTGAAGATCGTCCAAAATCGGCTGTTGTTCCAGAAAACATCGTTGTTGTGCGTACACTGATATTGCAATATCGTCATGTGACATACCGTGAGATTGTAGCATACCTGGGCACTAGTTCCACTCGCTTACATTCAATATTGTATGAATATATGGCTGTAAGAAAGTTTTCCGCGTTGGATACCGCTCAAGTCGATTGATACAAAGAAATGCTGAAAAAATCAATCGCGGTTATTTAAAAGACGTCTGTAGGATCGTGATGGGTCTTTTAAGACGAGCTAAATCCA
The DNA here is from genome assembly GCF_026230105.1 of Diorhabda sublineata. Lineage (NCBI taxonomy): Eukaryota > Metazoa > Arthropoda > Insecta > Coleoptera > Chrysomelidae > Diorhabda > Diorhabda sublineata. Next base: position 9,249,390 of record NC_079476.1, read on the forward strand.
ACAAAAGTTTTTCGCGCACGCAGCACTTTGAAGCAAATGGTCGTCTGCCTTTTCGGAAGCTTATATGTAATCTAATCTAACAATGTCATATCTAAATTGGGACACCCCGTATACATTATTATTGTAAGAATAAAATAAGGATTGGCAATTCTTACCGATAGACCCGAGCATTTGTTAAAAAAAAATTATATTCAAACCGTTATTATTCCAAATTATACACATATTTACAAACACGAAATGGTGTGGGTGAAAATCTTACAAGATCATACGTTTAAATTGCGTCTACTTCCTCGTATCAGTTACTTTCTCAAACACCTCCTTAATTCTAATAGATTTGAAATCGTTTGTAATATATTCTAAAACATACTCGTAGTACATCTTCTCTAACAAGATTATAAATACAACTAAATATTTATAGACAATTTCCTTGTTTGTTTTTTTTTGTATGGCGGTAACTTATGCAATTTATCAATGCATTTGAAAGTCTGACCAGAGACTGCAAATGATGATTTAACTCAATATTATGTAATTGAGACGCGTACATCGGGACTAATACTTCAAGAACGAATGTGAAATAAAAGATAAACGAAATATTTGAGAAAAGAAAATAATAAAACCTAAGCTATAGTAAACACCAGACTTCCTTTGAATATATCAGTTGAAAAAATTTTTTCTTCAGATTGTTAGGAAATTTATTAATGATACGGTATTATTGAAATAACACAAGTTTTCCATAATCTACATTTATATTCATCTTAACTCGTTGATTGAATTTTAAACTGAATGTTTATGTTGGCGATAGCTTAGTTAAATTTATAGTTTACTCAAATTGATTTTTTGAAATAAATTTCAATCCTTTGGAGACTTTGCAGCTTGGAAGAATATAATCTAAAAATGGTTCAAAACCTTGCAAAAATGTATTGATCTCAATGAAGAATATTTTGAAAAACGAGAAAGCCATAAATATTTGTTTTTGTTTTTCTATCTCAAAACTTACGTAACCTAACTTAACCTAACGTAGCATCCCTAAAATTAAGCCAAATATTTGATTCACAAATAATACAATTACATAATAATAACGACCCAACTACTTTACTTGAAAAAAAATAAATTATACTTGTTGTCATATGGATTTATTGGTATAAATTAAAAGATAAGAAACAAAATTTTACATTTTAGACACATTGTTTAAATGACGGCCACCACGCTGACAGCACTCATCAAAACATTTGCGTATATTTTCAAAGACTTTTTGAGGAAGTGGTCGAGAAATACTCTTTAATGTTGTTTCTTAAATCTGTCAAATTTCGTAAATTATTCTCGTATAACACGCTCTTAAGATAGCCACACAAGAAAAAATAAGGTGGGGTCAAGTCAGGGCTCCGAGAGGGCCATTCAATATCACTTCTTCGTGAAATCACCTTTTCTGGGAACATTTCGGGCAATGCGACTGAAGAATTGTTAGTGGTGTGCGATGTGGCCCTATCCTGCTGGAACTATGTCAGACGGTTATATTGCTCGCATTGTTGTAGTTGAGGCCCGAAAAAATTGCGCAACATGTCGACATAGCGTGCAGTTGTTACAGTCATTGCATGTCCTCTGTTATCTTCATAAAAGTGGGACTCAATAATGCATTTCGTTGATATAGACCACACGGTGACTTTTGGGCGTTTATCTAAGGACTGTGAATTCTTTTCTCCCCCAAAACGATAATTTTGGTGATTTATATATCCATTCAAATGAAAATGAGCCTCATCGCTGAAGAACATGTTGTTGAAATTGTTAAATTTCTCCAACATGTTATCATTTTCATATAGAGCTTGCACAATCTGAATTTTATAGACCTTTAGGTGTAAATCAGATCGCGTTATGCGGTGAATTGTCGCTCGTGATAATCACAGTTGAGACTCACGCTTTCTGACGCTGAGTCGAGGCTGTCGGCTTACAAAATCTGCTACTAACTGAATGTTTCCAGGTGTTCTTGCTGTCCTTGGACGGCCGTAATGAATTTCGTCAATAGTGTTTCCAGTAGTATTAAATGTCGAACTCGAATAAGTCATCGATTGTTCTTGAAATAGGCGCGCACGCAAATCAAGCATTGTATAAATAAAGTTTATACGATTAATTTCACTTAGGGACCATTTTCTTATACTATACTCAATTTTATTTCAGGTACAAAGTTATTCCACAATGAACAAAAATGCTTTCAAATTTTGCTGTCAGTGCAAATATTCTCGGGAATTTGGAGTTAAGGGAACAAATTACATAACATAGATCCATGATTTTCCGTTTGTCACGATCTTATAGGCGTGACCGAATTTTTTCAGCATTTCTTTGCACCAAGCATCACGGGGTTTTTTTGAGCAATTGACATAACGAGTTGATCGGCACACTACTATCGATTTAATCTACGTCTAAAGTCATAAAAAACCATCTCACGAAAATTTTCGTGATTTAATTCCATTTTTTTTACCAAGATGAATATTTCAAGTATCTGTAAACAACTCAAATAACACTCAAGTGACACGTTCTGAGTAAATTCATAAGTAAAAATATCAAACTATATGATGGCAAGGTTAGATTCGTCTTATTTACATCTGAAAACATTGTCCTTTTCTGTAATGGGTTTTAGCCGCTTAAGTACAAATTTTTTAAATAGTTAGACCAGGGATGGGGAAACTACGGCCCGCGGGCCGTCTCCGGGCCGCAAAGCGTTGAAATCCGGCCCGCGACTATCGAACAAAAATCAAGTACAGCTTTCTTATTATCAGAAATTACATTGTCTACATACAATTGGCAGTAATGGCAGTGCCCGTCGCACGTAAAACGCAAGCGCGGACTGGGATATGAGCGAAAACCGAAAATGAAGCTCGAGTAGGTGCGTCTGTCGTCGAACGCGCTACCCATTTGAAGCAACTATTTTTGAACACCAGCAAATTGGAATTTTATAAGTTTTTATCTAGGACACAATACTCAAATATAGATGCCCAGAAAATAATGGCTACGTTTGGTACAAGCTATTTGTGCGAACAAACGTTTTCAATAATGAAACTAAGCAAAAATTGTCTTCGTAATAGATTTCGAGTTACCTCCTTTTTTCATTGTTAGCAATTCAGCATCACAAATGGAGCCGGTTTATGATGAAGTCATGCAGAAACAAAAACAGTTCCACATGTTCCCACAACGCTCAGTGCTCCTTAATCTTTTACTTGCGGCTAACTTGAGTTCAATTAATTGCAATTGAAAATGTTATTTTTTAATATTGCACAATAAATTAGTGTTTCAGAAAATTCAAAACAATATTTCAATTTTACTAAATAATGTAGTGCTACTTGGCCCACCATATATTTCGTTAGCAAAAATTGGCACGCGAAGAAAAAAGTTTCCCCAGCCCTGAGTTAGACAATAAAGCGAGAAGGGAGAAAGGCATATGAGAGAAATCTTCGTGTGGGGTTTACCTGGTTTAGAGATCATAATAACGTCTGCTACCTTCCTCATCAATTGTATATTCATTATTAAAAATGTCAAACTTTATGATGGCAATATCAGATTTGACATATTCACATCAGTGTATCCATATCTGAAAACTTAAGTAGCAGCCCTTGTTGGCTGTTGAGGTTAGAAGCAATATGTTATGTGGCCGATTTAGCCCAGGCAGCTTTACAAAAAATTGGCGCCCTCTTTAAGACCAAAAAGCTGTATACTCCGCAAAAGCTTATAACTTATGCCAATCCTTCGTCTATATTATCGTCTTCTTCATTTGACTAGTAATAATTTCAATTTAAAACACGGTACAAATGCACTATACAGCACTCTATTCTGTTGTGGTTATATCACGTGAAATGATTACCGTTTTTTCAATCGTTTACGTTGAATTGCTGAATTCTCATTATCAAAATCTATATATCAATAGATTTTTTTTTGTTTCATACAATTTCCATTTTTTGCCAGTCTTCGATCTTATTTGTTGATCTTTTTAGCTTTTTTGTTTAATGGAAAATTGCAATTATAAATCAGGTAAAAACATCATTCATCATGTTCTATATAGAATAGTCTTCTAGATAAGTTAGCATTTTGTAGATTTGCCCAATACGCCAGAATCTTTCAAACGCCTGGTCTCTTCTTCAAATGTTTCTTCCTAAGTCCGAATTGACGATTTGGAATTATGTGCTGTTATTACTAGATTGGTTCAATTTTGTTTCTCATAATTTTCTCAATTGATTTAGAAATAGTGTGCTATATTGAAGTTGAGGTCTGTATAACGTTAGTTCGTTATCTGGTTTCCCTAGGTTAGGTACCATGCTCACTTGAGCCATCTTTCATACATAATCACATAATATCTTAGACATATCATATTATTAGTGAGTCAGCTTTTGTTCAATGTGTTTTGCCAGTTTATAAGAAATTGTGTCTGACATTAGGATATAATGTGGTTATTTCTTGAAATTGTTATTATCTTACATTGTCTTCACCTACTTCGGTGTTGCTCGCTTTATATCTGTTGTTTCTCGTATACATCTGTAAATCTATAAACAAATCAAATAGCACTCGTATGACAACACGTTCTGAGTACGCTCACCATTAAAAATGTTTAACTGTATGATGGCAATGTCAGATTTGACATATTTACATCAGAAATGCCACATCTCGAAACTTGAATAGCACCCTTTGTATCAAGCCTCAAAATTATGTTTTTGTGCGAAAAATATAAATTTTCATATGAAATCCATAGTGCTTATTTTGATCAAAAATTTTAGTTGAAGAGAGGGTTTTTATCCAAAATAGAGCACAAAGAATAAAAAATACATTCATTCAAGTAAAAATTCGAGTTCTTGAGTACTGTAAGAGTACCTCAAAATTCAAAACAAATTGTTTATCGAAATGTCGGATTCCATCACAAACAAACGAACAATGAAATAAAGTGAATAAAAGAATGTAATAACTATATCAAGATATATATTTCGACGAAAAAAGTTGACTATTTATGTACTTATTACATCAGATAATTAGGTAGTATCTTGATTTACAAATAGTCCAAATTGTAAAGAACACAAAATTCGAAGTCACATACCTCACAATGAATTTTTTGAATAAATCACTTTCATGTACTTGACAATCGGAGATAAAATAATATTTACATTGTGTTCATGAAGTGATTCATCAGATTTATGTTAGGTTTAACGAAAAGCTTCTTTTATGGCTTTCTCCAACGTTTAGATAACTACCTTTGTTTTTTATTGTAGTTACTAACCATATTTAACCCAATAAAAAAATTAATCGTCTCTAATAAAATAATTGAATGATACGGGAAAAAACAGACATGTCACTTTTTATTAAAAATTTAGGTATAGACGCCATTCAATTCTAAGATTAGAAATGCTTGGTTTAGAACAGTCAAAAAGTAAATAAATCAGCATAGTCCTGAAATAATCCCTGTGGCCTACAGGGAAAGAAACAGCTTTGTCCAAGTGTTCAGGTAAATAACCAGCGACGTCAAATAAAATGACACATTATTTTTAACGTGTTTCAACAATTCATACAGTATTCTGAAAGTCGGTAAACGTTTAGGTTGTTGTTGTTTTTGTGCGTGTGTGCGATAATATTACATCTAACGGTTATGGCTAACAGTGGATCAGATGAGTCCATCCAAAACATAATTATGGATACAAAAAAAAAGAAAGAGAACCGGGGGACTTGTCAGATTATCGATACATGAACCTGGACCACCTTATAATTGCGTAAGATTGAAGTGTTTTTTTGTGAGTGCTTTCCCACGATGAACATAAATTCATTTCTAGCTAAACTAATTACGGTGGTACCTGTCAAACAAAAAAGGCCGCGTAAAAATGAATCCAACTTGTACAAAGTGCAATCTATAAAAAACTAAACGGCTTAACATGGCGTTTGGTATGTGAACAGTAAAAGTTTTAATGGTCTTCAGAGCCATTATAGTTCAAAGGATACCAAAAAGACCAAATTCCCGCTGCAAACCATCGCCTTTCATCGTTTTGAGTGTTTCACAAAACATTATTTTGGATTGGAAATCTTTTTGGGACTCAATATATATACAAAAATGTCCATTTAAAATCCAAGTCTTAAAGGAGCTAGTCTTATTTACTACTTCTCCACTTACATCGGCCCTATCTGGAATAATAAGAAAACGTTCTGACACAAACGCAGGATTGAAAAGTGGGGAGTTTATGTTACCTCCTCCCGCTACCTAAGTTTGTAGACCTCATGCGGCTTTGTAGTCCAAGAGCATAGACATTTTTCAAAAGCCTGGCACATATCTAGCAAGTGAGTTTGAAGTGTTTAAGCCGCGCCCCAGTGGACAAACATGGTTTGCCAAACATTTGTCGAAAATTCCGACAAACTTTTTTGTTTGACAAACAATGTTAGCCGGTGTTTTTGGTGTGGATGCTATCACAACAAACATTTCATGTGTGGAAGGAAAAGGTGCCGCCATTTTTGTTTGTCCAGAATGTTCTCGTCCTTGATCGAACATTGTTTGTCAGTGACTTCCCCTACCATCTGTTTGGCTTGTTTTAGTGTATTTTGAAGTGGTTTTCCGACGTGATTGGATATAAACATTATTATTTGTATTTTTTTATTGAAAATATTTAGAGGAAAAGTGTGTGTGTGGTTTTTCCGCTAAATGAGTAAAGAGTTTTGGACACAGGAGAATTTGATAAGGTTAATTAACTTTTACGAAGGTGAACCTTTATTGCGGTCTAGTGCAATATAAACGAGAGAAAAAGTTACTAGCAACAAATTGTAAATCTGGGATGAGGGCCACAGAAAAAAAGAAGCCCCGGGAAACGTTTTCCAGCGTTGTATCAGTTGGAAAATAACGACAGTCAAGTGGGATCGCCATGCATTAACACCGGTGTGGGATCGTCAGAAAATAGCTCCACGAGTAGCATGCCGTCGACGAATTCTAATGAAAAGCCTAGCAAGAGGCAAGCTTCAGAAGAAGCTTACATGATAATGAAAGATTGCTATGAGGGAATGAACAAAAGGAGAGATGAACAATCTGTTTATGGCGAAAACGTAGAAAATTAGTATTTTGTTTACTTATCATTGGTCCTATCACCGATATTAACAATTCAAAATCCCCATTTGACATTCTCGTAAAATTTGTAAGCAAACACCCGGCTGTCAAATAATTTCGGAAATCATCACCACTATATTCATAACGCCGTAAAAAACAATTGTCTCTGCCACCATCGACGAGAACGAGGTTCTTCCATTAAAATATAAGCTGCTGCAATGCAGGCCAGACGATGGCGGTTCAAATAACCCATTCTTCGACAAAACCTAACTGACTAATGTTTCATGCCGAATCGCAATTGTTTGGTGAAAATGTTTGCTGAAAATGTTTGTCAAACAATTGTTTGTTGAAATAAGAAATGTTTGTTGAAACTGCACTTTCATCAACATGTTTGACAAACTTGTTTCCCCATTGATTGTTCAATAGAGTCGCACCTTTACATGAATAAATTTTAAACATAACCAAATAATTGTTATAAAAACTACTGGCCCCTATATTTTCTCTCCTATAATTATAAGATGGATGGTTCTTTTTTGTTTCAGATAACGGAGCTGCTTTCGACCCTGGAAAACATGAACTTCGTTTGATTTTTTTGGGTAACAAATTCCTTAAAAGATTTTTTAAAACTTTAGTACTATATTCATAATATTTTGCTATAATGTAACTTTATTTTTCTGGAGGCATTTTTATTATTTCTAATTGTAGAATAAAAATATTTCCTATTCAACCTCTAATTGGTATTTACTCAGTTCGAGAATAAAGTAACCTTTCTGCTTTTTTCCCTGCACCCTTCAATTAATACCTAGTCTTTTTTGAGAAATGCATTGCGACACGGGATATGGGCATGCTATATAGGTGTCATCTATGCAGAATAGTTCATACTGATATAAAATTGATATCTTAAGTATATTCTAGTCATTTTTTTATCATGATTACGAAAAAAAAACAACCATTTAAGCACTTACCCCACTTATCTTAAACTATAAATCCGGTATGCCAGCTAATCTTCCCAGCCCTGTATATATTATAAATTATTATTCTGTCGTAATTTGTTCCACTCAATTGATTCTCGCGATCACTAAATTTGTTATTCGAGAATAAAAATGCTGATTTTTCAATTCCTTACTAATTTTACGACAATTATAATATACCTATGAACTCCATATCAATAGTATTAGAAAGTTAATGCCGTACGTTATACAAGTCCAACTTCCTTCACCCTATCTGCTTATTGTTATTGATTTATAAAGTATTGTTGATAGATCACAGAGCCTATAATATTCAACAATAAATTTCTCCGATGATTGAAACAGTATTTGTAAGAAAGAATTGAATAATAAGCTGAATTTCCATTTTAATGAATCCGCAATCAATTTAACCTGCTTTCGCGGCTCTGCTCATCATTATTGTAAATACCCAGTAATAATTGTCATTAATGGACATTGCTTGAAGAAATACGCAATAAAACGCATTCCAAACTACATATTAAGAAAATTGAAAGTGAAATTTCAACAGCACAAAATTTAAACATGTTTTTTCAAGTTTCAAGTAGTTTCGTATTTGTTGAAAAGTTGAAAGTATACATCAAACAATAAACGTGAAATGGAGAGTGCATGTTTGAAGACGGGTTGCGTGGGAGGTTGAAGGTCAAGGCGTGTATAGGGCTGACAATATATTGATGATATTCAAATTTTTTATTGATGTAAGTTTTCTCATTGGTGAAAGGTGTCTTTTAGTCTGAATTGAAAAAGAGGTTATAGCCATCGTATATAATGAACATTTAATTATATATTTTTATGAATAAGTTCCATTTGCATATGGACATAAAAAATAAACATATCAACAATGAAGAAGAAGACGAAAAATGTTTTAATGCCAAAAAATTTTTTACCATTGGTAGATAAGAACTTGTGAATAACTATAGAACTAAATAAATTTACAAATAAGAATAAAATCTAAATATGAAGTATACATACGAAAAATCTTTAAGATGTACATTGTGAGAATTTTTATATTTAATATATACGGCAATCGTAAGATATGTGATAATTTGTATTAAAAAGCAGTATCAACGTTAACACAGTGTGTAAAATGCTCAGAATTAAATATTAAAATTATAATACATGTTTTTTGAAGCAACAAGGCACTATTCAGGAAATATGCCTTCAAATTATCGCAAAATGCGGGAAAAGATGTTATAGATTTGATTTCAATTGGCAAATGATTCTGCATTTTTTTCGCATTGTACAGCATTGAGCCCTCAACTAATTCTGAATGTACAGTGACTTGAAATAGACAGTGTGGTCACATAAGAGTGGTCGCTAAGTTTAACCCAAACTTAAACATTGCATTACATTGTACCCCTCATAATTAACGCTCATAAAATCGTAATTTATATTTTCAAATACTTAATCAAAAACTTTTCAATAGTACTTTTAACTAAAAGAATTACGTAAGTAATTCATTTCGTTTTGTGGTTTGGGTTTGAAGATGGTGGCCACTCTCATCTGTCCCATCAAGCCACTGTAGGTAGATGAAGATCATGATGTGTGTTTCTAAGCGGATAGCTATTCAATGACATTTCTAAAATAGTAGAAGCATGTTTACGGATTCAACTGTGAATAAGGAAGGAGGAATCGATATTTTAAATTTTTCAAAGAAGTCGTATTGGAGCTGCGACTCGAAAAGAGTATAATTAAATGTTATAGAGGTTGATAAGGTTAATTTCTTGGAAACTGACATATACTCGTAACTCCCAATTCAAAGAATTGTCCACAATAGATTAAGATAAGGCGACAATATGTAACTCCCATTTCAAGAAATTGTTCACATCAAGCACTAAGAATTTTACAGATTCAGCAACGTCATTGATGACGTTATTTAGTACAAAAATCCGCAACGTACGTTTATATGACAAAACTTAAGTTGAGATTAAAATCAGACCATTATTCAAGGGTTGAGGCACTCCACATTATATTGGATTTCAAGAAGAGGTAAAATGTAAGATATGACTTGTACCATGCGAAAGACTTAAAAAAATCACAGGAAGATGTTGCTTCTCGAGTGATGGTTGTTTAGTCTCGAATAAATATTATGAAAGAAGGAAGAATATTTGTGCATTTGTTACTTAAAAATCCAAATTGATGGGAAGCTAAAAAAAACTAAAAAGAACGGTTCATAGTTAATAAAATTGAAAAGTAGGAAAAACTTTTTCATTTGATGATGATAGTAATGAAAAAAAAATAATTGTTACTATTCTTAAAATAGGGGTTGTCTAAAATAAATCGATATAATTCCTTACCTAGCTCATTTCGAATGCAAAATGTCGTGAAAAAACCTTGATAGCTTAAAATGAAAATTTATTCTCACACTAGCGCTTTCGGAAACTATGATCAGAGGTCAGATAGATCATATATCAGCTGATTGTGAATCCTAACCCAGAACAAGATTTTGATCACTATTCCAAAAGTCGCGTACAAAACACTTTTATGTGCGTGCATTCTTCCATAATATTCATTTAGTTGTATACTAGATTATAGATTAGTCATGTCAAAGATACGGCCCGTGAGCCGCTTCCGGCCCCTGGGTCGTATCAATGAGGCCCGCGATCACAATGTGCCAAAAAGAATAATATTTTTTAGAGTTTTTACACTTACACACATTCGATTCCTCTACGGATGTTTTGAATACTCTTACTCTCAAGTTTACGGATGTTAATTTCAAGGGCAGCGCGTGCCTAGACAAGTGAGAAAAAAGACAGTATCGCCGTCTCTTAGCAGCTAGCGAAAATATCCTTATTATTTTTGTCGAGAACGATAGAATCTTCCACGCGCTTCGAGTCTAGACTAGAACCTTCCTCAACCATATGTAACGAGTACGTCGTCGCTACATGAGTCAGTTGAGTCGAGTAATCGAAGCGATACGGTGGGAGAAGTATTTCAATTGTACTGCGGAGTAGTTACTTTGAAGGTATTTTCGCATAATATCACAAAAACATAGTTGATAGTGAGTGCAGAGTTTTTCAGTCTAAATGGGAAATTGGAAATTTTTTTCATTGAATCGAAAGGTAAAGCATTGTGTTTGATTTGTAGTCGAACAGTTGTTGTTTGTAAGGAGTTTAATATGAAGAGATACTATGATACGAATCATAAGTCAAAGTTCGATTGTTACACTGAAAAAATAAGCATCGGCATATTGCCAAGTTTTATTATTGCAATAGAAATCGCGAAAAGCTCAAAACTTCAACCTCAAAACCAAAACGAAACACTGTTGCTTCAAGAATAAATGATTTATCTCAAAAATTGGTTCTTCAACTGAAGGAGAAAATTAAAGAATATACAAACTTTTCACTGGCTGTTGACAGGAGCACTGATACTGTTGATAGCTTTATCAGTGCTAGCTTGCTTATACGAGGCATTAACAGTAACTTTGTAATAACTGAAGAACTATTAAAGTACGTTCCATTGACAGGTACTATAACAGCAAATGATATTTATTCTGCATTTGAGCATTTGATAGCAGAATATGAATTTGACTGGAATATACTTAGCAGCACAACTACGAATGGCGCTCCTGCCATGGCTGACAAACATTCGGGCGTTGTAACTAAATTAAAAGAAAAAACATCATGAAATTTTGTGACATATGACTGTATAATTCATAACGAATCATTGGCATCCAAACATTCAAGAATGGACCATGTCATGCAACCTATAATTAACATTGTTAATTTTATAACGAACAGAGGACTAAATCACCAAGAGTTCAGGCAATTTTAACAAGATTTGAACGAAACGTTTTCTGATGTTCCTTATTTCACCGAAGTTTGTCGAGAAGTAGTTTTAGAAAGATTTTTTGCATTACGTCACCCTATTCTAGCTTTCATGTTAGAAAAAGGCAAACCAATTGATTATGACAAAGACTGGTGGATTGATTGTGCCTTTTTGGTAGATATGAATAAACATTTGACTTATCTGAATATAAAGTTAGAGGGTAAAAATCTGATTGTCCAATGTATTCATATATTCAAGCCTTTGAAACAAAGTTCAGGTTGTGGGAATATCAGGTGAAAAATCAAACGTTGGACCAATTCTCTCATTTAAAATCATTTGGCACAGTGAACCAAAAAAATTGAATGAATATTCTCAACTTCTGCAAAATTTGATTACGGAATTCAACAATCGTTTTGAAGGCTTTTTCAAAATGAATGAAATCGAATTCCCAATTTTCAACAATCCATTCAATTTTGAAACTTCACATGCAAAATTTAATATATGGCCCTCTGCAAAATTGAGTTTGACACCTCTGTTCTAGATGTTTAATAATTGTTACTGAACAGTTTTCAAAGATGTACCCACTCACATGAGTTTTGCACTAAAGTTTAATAACAATGAGCTAAATGCCGAAAAATATGGAAACCACAAACATCAGTAACCTATCAATTACGCTGCTTGAGACAATAAATACAGGTTAGTTTCCGAACATTAGGTTAACCTCATCATAGTTTCCGAAAAGTACTACTAAGAATTTTTTTTTACTTTGAAGAACTGTACCAGAGTATTTTGGGAGGATTAAATTATATTTTATCAGTTACATAATATATGTTTCGAATATCAGTTTGTCATATGAATGATTTAGAAATCTAATTAATTCATCCAATGCGTTACCGTTACATAGAATTTGTGCCGTTGATTTTGAGTTACTAAGTTTTGCTCTTCGTCTACCATACCTAACAAGATTTATATCCATTCAATGCCATCTTCTGGCAGTAAACAACAAGTAGACGTCGATTCTCAGTCCGAAACCCTGTAGTAAGTAAATTGTTAAACCTGAGGAAACTCATGATAATTACGAGACAAAATTATTATGAAATTGTAGTACAGTTTCGACTTGTTCGATATTTTGAATATGAGGAATTTTTTGATCGTGTTACTGGAAATAATGATGGAACGAAATCATTGAATTGATCATTTGTGATATGTTTCCAAATGGTCGAGGATTCAGTCCAAAGATTCCTTTAAATACGTATAAATATATATAAGCTACATAGTTAACCTAATGAAAGTATGTTAATTGAAGAGAAAAGTGACAAAATCTCCACACAGGTTAATTGCTGCTAAGTTTATCAACAGAATCGTATCTTAATTAACTGATTTTATAATTAAATAAAACCTCAGATTAAATGAAATTCTCCACAAATCCCCCTTGCTTTCCTTTGATAAGGAAATATCCGATGAGTACCAGCTCATATGAAACGGCACACCAAACATTACTTTTCTGATGTACTGCTTTCCTGCTCTAATTACGTAAGGATGATTGCCTTCGCTCCAGTAATAATAGTATAGTGAAGATGGAGCACTGCAAAAAGTCTATACATTCTATTAAGAATTGTAGCCGCACAGATTGAGCTCTTTTGACCCTGTATTTTCGTGGGTGGTCTACCCACATTTTATCACTACTTAACTACAGCTTATCACATGTTTTTGAACGATCGACTATTGTTCTCCATTTCTTTCTGTCCTGCATCTGTTTGTTCCAGTCACGTACTACCCGATTTTTGCATATCTTGCACAATCTTATCATCCCATCTATTTTTTGGTCTATCTGGCAATCTTCTCTGGTTCGGTAATTTTGTAATTTCCCTTGTACCCTGCCGTTTTTTCATTCTTCAGATATGTCCGTATCATTGTATTATTCTTGCTTTAATTGTATTTATTATACCCTCATTTTCTGATATATTCCCAATTTCATAGTTCATAAGTCCTCTCATACATTCTTAGTTGTTCTTCGGCCATATTTGTTAGTCTGATAGTTTTAGCTACGTATGTAACTAAGGGTTTTATCACAGTTTTGTAGACTCTCAATTCTCTTGCACTGCATTATAATTTTGTACTCATTATATTCCCTCTATCCCGTATGATTTATTTGTCTTGTTTCATTCTTTGAGTCATTTTTGTTGCTTATCATTGTAGTACTTGAAGTACTTAAAGATGTCGACTACTTCGAAGATGAGGTCATTTATCTTTACTGTTTCTTGTTTGTGAAATTTTTTTCCAATCCTCTTTCACCTGCCTCTCTTAAAATTTTTTCTAATGTGTCTTCAAGACTCTTTCGCTCCCTCGCTAATAGAGTTAAATCATCAGTATATGATATTACTTGTATTGATTTATTAATGATACTTTCATCGGTATTTCATTCCCTTATTACGTATTCATATCAATCGATAGATCACCTTTATCATGAACATCAAAATAAGAATAGAATCGAAATAGAGCTTTATTCTACAAAGAGAAATTCAGTTTTCTTTAGTCCTTAAATCTCAAATTTGTAGCAGTAATCAATTCAATTATTTGTATTTTTATTAGAATTTACAAAATAGAGCTATAAATTTTACTTAAATTATTTAGATAGGTCTTTTTTATCATTTATAGCTTCTTCGTTCTTATGAATGTGAACAAAAAATGCAAATAAGATAAGTTGATACCTACATTCCTACATTTAAAATTATCTCATATAAAATTTACAAATAGTCGCCTGCAGCATGAATATTAAAATCACCTTTTATCTAAGTTTATTTTTCAAGTCATACAACTATCTATTACCGAATAACTACTTTAATAAGAAAATTATAAAATTATTTAAAAACCATAACAGTTTAAATAAATGAAGTAATTCCTATTGATATTTCCAAAAATTGGAAGAAAAGTGTCGAAAACGAATTGAATCACTTTATAATAGATGTAAAGAAAAAAATATTGAGAAAATTGATAACCTAATATTAAAGCAACAACCTATTGCTGGAAATACAAATGAAATAAAATAAAAATGGATCGAAAATTTAACTGATACTGTCATACCAAATGAAGTGAAAGAAGTCCTTAGTTCCCAATTTTGCACAAAATATTTCTAACGACAAATAATTACATGTGACAAATATCTTATGTAATATTGAATGCAACACCAATCATCTTAATAACAAAATTCATAATAAAATAAGATCTGATACTTGTAATATTATTACTAATGTCTGAAATAACTTGAAAAACAAACAAAAACAGAGCAATATCAAACCACAAAATATAACTTAAACCAAAGAATTTATCAATCAAAACTATAATAAAACTATTATTATGAAATCAGAAGATTATAGTGATAAAATGATGAAATTATTAAATGATAGGAAAAATTTAAAAAAAAATTAAACAAGTCCCTACGAATTCTCATCAAAAACAAAATAATGATCAATGAACAATGCCTTTCCCCCTAAAATATATGGTTTACCAAAACTGCACAAATTTCAAGAATTTCAAGTACTCTTACCCCATTATCTAATTATTTGAAAAATATTTTGAAACATATTTTAGATGAAGTATAAAAATGTAAATTAAAAGTATAACGAATATATATTTTTTCGTTATATATGGTTTCGTCATACACAAATATTCCTATTTTGAAAAATATTTTAATATAAAAAATGGGAGAAAATTGAAGAATATACAGAAATATCTCAAAACGAATTTAAGAAAGCTATAGAACTGGCACAACAACATATTTCAAATATAAAAATGAAATTTACAAATGGTGGCTTTCATTTCAAGTGTTATAGCACAATTAGTGATGGATCTTGAGGAAACTATCCTAAGCAAACTTGATATAAATATTCCATTCTTTTTCCGTTATGTAGATGATTTCATTACTGCCGTACCAAAGAATAAAATTGAAAACAAATAAAAAATTCATTTCTTATCCCAAACAACTTCAAATCACAATCGAAATCGAAGAAAATAATGCAGTAATTTTTTTTGCTGTCACGTTATATGAAATTAACAATAATATAAGAACAGGATGATATACGAAACCAACTTAGTCCTCAAGATATTTAAACTTCAGTTCATGTCACAAAAAAGATCAGTGATAATAAGTTTGGCTGATAGATCTATTCAACTATCAGATCCTGAATTTAGATGCTTAGCTATTCAAAAAGCAAAAATTGCATTGAAAGAAAATAATTATCCGGATAAAACGATAAACAACATATTCAAGAAGAGGATAAACAGATACTACAATCAATTAAAAAACAAAACAGAAACGAAACATCAAAACATAAAACATTTTTCCTTACCATATGTACAAGGACTTTCCCAACAATTATCGAATTATTTCTATAAATATGATATCAGTATAAGTCATAAAGAACATAATACATTATCCAAATATTTCGCTAAATTAAAATCTAAAACACCAAAAAACAAAAGAAGTAATATTATATATCAAGTGCCTTGTACTAATTGTGACACTGTCTACATAGGGCAAACCTCTCAGTATTTAGAAAATAGACTAAGAGGTCATCAATACAATAAAAAAAATAGAACTGCATTAACGAACCATGAAATATCGAAATAACATGAATTCAATTATAAATATTCGAAAATTCTTTAAACAGAATCTAATACACAAAAAAGGGAATTTTTAGAAATGGTTCACATTCATAAGAACGAAAAAGCTATAAAGGATAAAAAAGACCTAAATAATTTAAGTAAAATTTATAGCTTTATTTTGTAAATTCTAATAAAACTACAAATAATTTAATTGACTACTGCTATATATTTCAGTTAAACAACCTTCTGTCACAACTCTTTTTTGGAATATCTTGAGAATATCTTGAAATTCTTGGCCTCCTCTACGATTGGTTATTGAAACGAGCATCTAAAAGCTGCTAACTTATACATCATGGTGTAGCGCTACATCCTGTTGACAAAAGAAGTTGGCTTTTCATTGACATTATCTTTCAGCTTGAAGAATCAATAAGGTGAAACAGTCATCAACTAACCACTGATGGAATTTTCGCAAAACTGTGTTCATTGATATCTAAATCTAAAAGAAAAGAGATCTAAATAATTTAAGTAAATTAATAGCTTTATTTTTTAAATTCTGATGAAAATACGCAAATTGTTAACATATACCGTTTTTTTATATTTAATGTTAACTTATTCAATGCAAGCCATAATGCTACTACTTCAAGATATTTATTCATTGATGATTTTACATTTTCTCAATTGTTACCAATTGAAAAAATGCTGTATCATCCGCATAAGATAATATACTTTTAGGGCATACTTATCAATAAATCATTCACGTTTATTATGAACAGCATAGGACCCAAGATTGTACCTTGCGATACTCTTATGTCAATGTTTTGGAAATCGCTATTATTATCGTGACCCATTTTTCATTTATTATTATTGTTAGTATTTTGTATACTGTATTAATCAAACTAATACGTCTATCATTGCCACATATTTTGGAAGTTTCCCATACTCTTTTTATGACCTTGAATATTTTGTACTTTAGGAAAATGATCATTTGTTGCATCCACCACAACCCACTCTTTTAATGTTTAAGTTTCGATACTCATACTCGATCAAATACGATATTTCCAGAATATTTTTCTCAATGAACGACGCATTTCGGAACCAACTACCTACGGAACCGTATATTATCCTGAGTTTTGTGGAATTGAGCGGTTGTACCTTTCTCTTCTTTAGTGTATTACTATGTAATTCACTCATTCTCTCATTCGTTTTGACATTCACGTTGGTATGTGAGTTTCCCATAATCTGCAAAGAGCAAATTCGTACCAGTCTAAAAAATATTTAAGGATCTTAATGCCCGATCTCACCAACTAATTCTTAAAGTAAAGTAATGCCTAAACAGAATTTAGGAATTCCTAAATGAAATTTGCGTTGCACCATGCGCTAAGTAATACTTAACAGTAGTAAGAAATACCTAAATAAATTTTTATGTAAGCATTTGTTAGCTAAGTACTTCTTAGGTTGGTGCATCTCGATTCTGTTAGGTATTGGATTTAGGTAATTTCTAGCTTTAGAAATACTTACCTAGGTAATTCATCATAACATGTTGGTGAAATCGAGCATTAGACTCTCTAATTTGTCACCCTTCTTTCTTATTTGTGTTAATCACTTTCTTTTCTATTTCCTTGAGTTCGGTGGAAGTGTCTGGTTATAGTCTCCTCTTCTTCAGTGTAGAACCATGCATTTCACTTATTTTGTGTTTGGTTTTGACATTCACATGGTGTGTGTGTGTGTGTGTGTGTGTGTGTGAGTTGCCCATACTCTACAAAGAGCAAATTCGCATCCTTCTAAAAACGGCTTTAAAGAATTGATCAACTAGGTGAATTTATACCTACTCGAAATATAACTTATCTTTCTACATACTCGTATATTTAGTCTATCTAATTGGCAATCATTGTTGCTTTTTAATCCTGTTTGTCTAATAATTTTTACTGCTACTTCATTCTATGGATTAGTTTGTCGGCTTTCTTATTTGGATATTGAAAAGTCAAACTTTCTGGCAATTTCAACTGTTTCAAATCTTCACCTGGTTAAACTCTCGGTAGATAACTTAGGTTCATAAACTAAAAAGCTTTGGTTTAATAAATAACTGTGAGATAAATGAGGATAATAATTAGGAAGACACCAACCATATGCCATAATTATTTTTCTTATAATTATATGTTTAATCTATGTGGTTATGTGAATTTTTGATTTATATTACTATTCTGTAGGTTATTTATTATGCATATTAACTATTGCCTAATAATCAATCAATTTCTTAATTTCTTACGACTCGATAATTTGTTCACACCTCCACGTTTACGAAATATGAAATGAAATATTGTACTCTGTACTTTTCCCTGATTTATTTTTCGATACGTTCACTACCAAACTTTATTTTAATGATAATTTTATGCTGGTATTTGATAGCTATCGCAGAATATGCAAAAATTGCAAGAACATTATGCAAATCCGTAGCATTCACAATGTCTTGGGTATCGATTATTGATTACAATTTCTAATAAAACTTTAAGTTTTTAGTTGGCCAACAAAACATGAATATGGAATTCGGCTCATTCGATTCCGTTAATTTCGTTAAATAATTTTACAGGTCGAAATATCAACTTCATACCTTCTTCATACCATTAATACAAAGGAGGTTTAAGAGAAAAGTAATTGCAAGAGAATACAATAATATATATTTTATGAATAAACTTGGGACGTGGGATACATTTATGTCTCAACCTCAACATTCTTTTTTTGTTTCAAATACAACAATCGAACTGCATCACATTTTTCTCTCTGCTTTAGCCGCAGCATTGCCATTTTTAGGGAATGAAAGGTTTGACGTGAGAACAGCCCTTCCTTTCAACGAGTTCGATGGTATAATCGTCCACTTAATCTAACCTAAACTAATCATCGTAATTTTCTTGGACGTGACCTAAGATGTCATAAATCACTACTTCAATTTTTAGTCATCTTCGTCTCATTCAAGTCATTATAAATACTTTCATGATCACAATTTTCAAATCCTGGAGTTTGATTCGTGAGTTCAACTATTAGAACTATTACAAATTGGTTCGGGAGATCTTCAGGTGTGAGAGTAGTGTATATTGGCATATTCATTCCTTCATAGATTTACTTCTATCATCTAATTGCCCAAACAGAACCATACGTAAAAATGACTTCATGTAGAGCTGTTTAAAGTTTTTAATAATTTCTTGGTCTATCGGTTGGCGAACAGAGTAGATAATAGCTGGGCTTGCTGTTTCCTTAATTTACCAAAACATTTGAAGGATGAATTGGTGCATGATCAGAATCAGAATATTCCCAGAGTGTCGATATGAATACCATGTCATACCTTTGGACTCCTTCAAAGCACTGTAAGTCATTAGCTTTTCCTATGACAAGCAAAAGTAGTTCCATTTTTGTAACTACATACCAGTGCAGTGATGAAGAATTTGCTTACCTCAAAATTTACTTTGTCTGCATTATCGAGATTGCGATTTTTGGAGTCTTTCTTACTAAACAAACTTAGTAAAGAATTTTTCTGCTGTTTCAGTGTTAGCAGAAAGCTTTTAAACCTAGATATCCTACTCTCTAATACCATGTTTAACTTTAGTTAGCTTCACAACGTTAATACAGAATCATTAGTTATTAGCTAGAAGTGCTTTTTCACAATTTATCAGCCTAGTTATCATACTCTGAGCCATTAGTCGTGATATGTTCTTACAAGATCATGGTTGCTTGTCACATTATTTCATATTTCTCTGACCAGATACCAGACACAAGATACAACGTGCAAGAAATTCAATAAGTAAATTAAACAAATACCTTACCTAAAATTTTATTCAATATTTTGTGACTTGTTTATAAATGATGATAACAAAACTAAGTAAGTAACGTAGTGAATAAGTGATCAGTGTATGACTGTCAATAATCATATCTGCTACCACTTTCGTTGATGGATAGGTTGGTTTTTAAAATAAAAGTAACTGGATATCTCCTGAAAATTGCAACCTGCACGCAATCAAAATTGCACCAAACCGATGATGTTGCATGTGCGAGGTCTTGCATGAAACAATCAGCTGAACTGCACATGCTTTTTATCAAGAAATATTGCATCTGACATTGCATTGCACGGTGTATCGCATCATGTCAGCTTTACATGGTGCCAAAAATTGCGGGCAATTTTTTCCAAAGTCCAAATATTTGATAGAGTGAAATGAAACTGAAAAGTGAAATAAACAAGTAAAAATTGATCAATAAGGATATCTACTGCTTCTTCGTTTTTGGACCCTCATGGACAGATGGGTTGTTATGCGAAAAGTAACTAGACTTCTCCCTAGAATTGCAAGTTGCACGCAATAAAAATGGCCTCTAATCGTTAATATTGTAAGTGCGATATTTTGCATTGAACAATCAGCCGATCTTAATCTGTACATGATTTTGATCAATAAATATTGTGTTTTATATTGCGTTGCACGTTGTATTGCATCATGTCAAACGGCTTTTAATAATACGAAAGTCACAAAGAATTTTAATTGTGGCATATACTTAAATAACAATGGTAAACGGTAAAGTGTGCACTGTTATCACAGGGACAAAATCAACCTCGCAGTCCAACGTTTAGAATCTTCTACGGCTTAATAATAAAGACAGAAGTACAGTACAAGTTTGAAAATGCAGGTTGTCAGTGCCAGAATTTGGATTTTCGAAAGTATATTCTATCTAGCCTTCAATTATCTATACATAAATAGAGAGAAAAGAAAAACCAATAAAAGCAGAAAGCATGTCCGAAATCCAAATTAGATTTCGTAATGGAATCGCCCTACTAATTGATACAGACCAATTTTAACAATACTGATGATGGGAACATAAGCAGGAGATTCTTTGAGAACCCGGAACTGACATCACTGAAATTAGTTTCAAGCTGATGTATAAGTAAAAAGTTATTTTAGAATGTACGGCCACCAAATATGACCAATACGTTTATAACACAGTGAGATTATATGTGTAATTCTACGGATGACTTACAATACCTATCCTATCTTGCATCAAATATTGATTCATTATTGCCAAATTAAAAGTAACTCGCTATTTATCATTGGGTAATTATCGGAAGGGGCAGCAAAAGCCCGGCAAGCTTTTCCGGTCATACCAGCTCATCTTTGCCAAAAAATTTTCGAGGAAAGAATGTGATGTAAACATATTAAATATGCTTCTCGTCAATAATTCCTTTCTGAAATAATAGAAATATTGAGATCTGCCTTAGAAAATAGAGAGCCCATGGAGGAACGCTCTCAAAGTGAAAGTGTTAGTTTTTTGTTTTATATATATATATATATAAATATATATATATATATATATATATTGTTTTCCAAAATACTTTCTATTAATATCTACACCACTTTTGCATGGATTTGAACCAATTGTCGAAGCAATTTTTCCATTCCGATTGAGGTAATAAGAAGAAATCGGGTGACAAACAAGAATTACCCATCAATTCGATCTTTTGACTGTTGAAAAACGTTTTTTTGTGATATGTGAGAGCTCGTATTGTCGAAGTGCAGAATGATTGGTTTCCTTCATTTTTTGAACAACTCTGGCCAACTAATGCTGGTATACCAGAATTGACCGTTCTATGTTACTCTAATATCCAGTTATTCCAAAAAACAAGCGAGTCTTTGCTTCGAAGTGCTTCATGCGCTAACAGCTTTTGTTGGATTTGACTCTCCTTGAACGACCCACAAAGTTTTGTCTTTTGACTGAATTTTTTTAGAATTTTTTTTTTTTCGCCAATTAATGCTGTTACCAAAGTGAATAAATCTTATTATCGGCAATATTAAATGTATTGCAATATCAGTATACACCAGTATACACCCAGCATCGATGTTTTCTAGCAAACAGTCCATTTTAGACGAACTTCCCGAAGTTCATCCTATAGGGAAGTACAACGTTTGCAGTCGGAAAACCAGCGATATGACCGGACGCTGGATGGAGTTGAGTTTGTAAAATGTGACAATTATGATTCTGAATGTTACCGAGTCAAAGTTTTTGTTTTACACCCCACCCTCATAAACATCTAGTGAATGGACTGAACATATACTTTGGTATCATTAAAACGATTCAGTCAGAATATCCAATGGATTTTCATTATTGAAGTTACAACTAATCAAGTAAAACAACAGGAAACTTCAAAATAAACAATAATTATCTATAAAAAAATATTTATTTTGAAAGAGCAAAAAAATTATAATTATCAATGTATTTATACATTTACTTAAAGAAATAGAATCAATATGTAATTTCTTACAAGAGCACGTCATTGTCTTACAATTGGATGCACATTTACGTGGTTAAATTAACAATTCCGGTAGTGCTCGGTAATTTCTCATGGGAAGAAATTACCATCCTTTCTTTCATAACTAAAAAGATGTAATCAAGGCTTTAGTTGAGTTTTGTCAGCATTCGCCCATACAAATGTTTGTACTGAAGCTTTCAATATAGAGCATCTGATGTGCAAATAACTTTTTATTCATTTAAGCCGAAACCGATATTTTGAGAAATTAACCTATACCAAAGTTTGCCAAGTATTCGGTAATTGACTTTTTTTGAAAACAATTAAAATTTAATCACATAAATACCCATCTCATATTACTTTGGTATTTAATATTTCTTTTCGAAGTTGCTTAGCTATTTGAAAAGTGTGGTTTGTTGAATTAACGGTACGAATATGTTCAATGACTTCTTTTTCGGTAAGTTCAGCTAATCACTTGGCCAAGAAGAGTGAGATGTTAATTTATGTTTCAGTTTCTCAAATGCCTCTATATCATGTGGTATATTACTTGAAATATGCCTGCTGGATTTTCAGAATTTCTTGGTAGTTCCAAACAATCACGATAACAATGTTTACGACCCTCACTTCCATTGCAAATAAATCATCTGGTTATTCGCAAGTGCCAATTTTGTGATAAAATCATCTTGTTTTTTCGGGCAGTATTTAAAATTTGTTCTGGTGCTAAAATTTCAAAACATAAAAATGAATTTTGTTCTCATTTCTTGTTTGTTTACAACAAAGTGAACATTTTCGATTTGTGTCAAGTAATAATTCACTTCTTGATGACCAGCGAACAAGTTGGCTACCTGAAACATTCTGTAGAGGAGGTGGAAGTAGAGGTATTCTCCTGCTTCAATAATGCTAATTCTCGACGTCTTATTTTCTCTTCACTTATATAAGTTGCAATACAAGCTCGATGCTAAGAACAATTGTGTACAGTAAAGTCTGTATCACTTTCTATTTTTTTACTAATATCATCTTTTCTGCGACCTGCTGCTTTTCGAATACTAATAAACGTTTGTGGTTTTGTATTTTCACTAAATCAACCTTTTTATTACGAAACAAATATGACAATTCGTTTAGTTTTCGATTCTTTACATTTATCACTTGTAGTGACATAGTGCGCGCTTTTATTCAAATAAAACACTAGACAGCAAAAAAGCTTAAATTTTATCACTCAGATTCTATTACTACTCCAAGCGCTATGACTCAGCAACGTGCCGAGCAAAGAGAAGGGCTGCTAAAAAAGCACAGCTGCCGGCAACATGTGATTTTCTATTATTTAGGGTCTCAAGTAAAAGAAATTGAGCATAGTTGCCGGTCTTCACATGTTGCATACTCAACTCCATCTAGCACCTAGACTAATACACGGTGGCTCGAGATGGTGCTTCGGCACACTGCTGTTAGTTTAATCCACGTCGAAAGTCATAGAAAATCATTGCACGCGATTTAATTCCATTCAAGTATCTCTATCTAAACAACTCAAATAACATTTATATGACTACACGTTCTGAGTATCTTCATCATTAAAAATGTATATTTGTGTATGTAATGTGTTATTGAATTAAAAAACATTTTTGTACTCGAAAGTTTTTATTTTAATTTAACACGGTACTAACAAATAACTGATTAAAATCAACAAATATTTTTTACCGCCTAAATAATTAAAATGTAAGTATGTGCCCTGTTTCAAATCTGCTGTTTCTACTTCAGGAACTAATAACTTTTAAAAATTTAGTTTCAAATTTTACGCCATATTTTGCACAAATTCAAATTTTATGTTAGTTTTCAAACAACATGCTTTAGAAAGTTAGCACATATGGGTACAACCAAATGATAAAAATTTATAATTAAGCGACGATAAGTTTTGCTGTCAAAAAAGAAATATTGATAACTGCCCATATACTTAGTATTTGATAGATGCATTATTTGGATCTCGATCTTTATTGTAGAAAGTGATTAACTACATGAATTTTGATTAACTCCTTATGTAAATTATCTGCCAATCGATTTGAAGTATGTTACGTGAGAAGCCGCTAGGCAAGGCCAAACGCATTTTACGTAAGTAGAAATATTTCAACCATTTCAATAACGACGCAAGATAAGCAATAAAATCAGAAGAAAGTGGTCTTATGACATGTTAATACGAAATTATTTAAGGCAATTAAATTGATCTGAAAGTTTATTTAATTTAACAGACCTCATTTTTGATAAATTTAACAAGAAAACCGCACAGACAACGTTAATTATGCTGGTACTGATATTACTGATTATTATGTAGCTGTATGATATTAAGTTACATAAGATGTTTTTTGGACGTTAATGGATTTTTTCGACATATACGATTTTATTGTTTAAATGATAAACTCAATGTAACAGCTATACAAATTTCATTTAATAAAAAAAATCATGCCCACATTATAATATGAATTTAGTGAACTCATTTTTTTAATTGTCGATACCCTCCACTGTATTGATTTGAATATTTCAAAGTGGCGAAAAGAAAACGTGTTATTATTATTATCCTTCATTTATTAGTTTTATTTAGATAGTTTTGGTTATAATAGTAGAAATAAAGCTTCTCCGAACGACAATGTGAATAACATTGAAATTCGGAAATCAGTAACGGCTAGTAGTGAAAAATCTTATATATTTCCGAAAAAAGTACTCTATTTGTTTTATCCGACTGTTGATACACAAGAAAAATGTGAATCACCAAGTACTACTTCACATACTAGAACTTTTCAAATGTTTTATCAATAACTTAATTAGATTTCTTACGTACAGGAACTGAACCATATACGAAGGTTTTTTTCAAATGCAACAAATATGTCATGATTATCAAAAATATTACTTTCATAGTATCTCTGGATAATTAATTCAAATCTAACACAAAATTTAATTGAATTCGTGATTTTATTTCAATATATACTGAATCTTCGACAAAAAGTAAACAGGGAAAATAATATTATGCAGCTACAAATTCAATCATTTTTGGATAAAGCATCTGGAGTAAATCTTTTTGTGTAGTTTTTCGCCATACAGCTTTTTTCATAATATCTGTTATACACAATATCATACACACACGCACACACACACAATCGTCGCGCCCTAAAGAAGTAAGTAGTCCGAAAAGTTGCAATAAAATATATCTACCAGAAAAATCGAGAAAGAAGTATAAGGCACCATATCAATACCTCAAAAATGGTGCTAAATACATACCAGTACTCCATTTTGAGAAACCGAAAAATTTATACAAGTTTTGGAAATAGTGTTCATTATCCTAATGGTTAAAATTCATAAATTACAGTACAAATGGGTTGACTCTTCGTAATTCACCAGATCTGGCCTCCAGCGACTTTTTCCTATTTCCTAACAACAAAGTTTCACATGCAGGAGATAGATTTTTAGACGAGAACGTTATCGCATACATAAACGACTCTTTTGAGAAAAAATTCTACCATTATTTGGAAGGGTTGAAAGTTTAGAGCACAACTGAACTATAAAGTAGACTATGAAAAATAAAAATTTTTATCGAAAAAAATGATTTTTTTCTTTGTTAGCTCGGAAACTTTCTAAACAACGTTATAATGTTTCAGAAATACGCCCTTCTGTATCATGGTATATTTTGAAGTATTCAGATACGTTTTTCACATATACAAATGGTACTACGTTCTGGAATGGTATGTATAATGGTAAAAGACGTAAAAAGCTTTTTTCAATATATTTGATTATATTACAGAAGCATCTTCTAGTTATCGAGTTATCCCGAAGTTGTTGTGGATTATATCAAAAATAGATTTAACCCAAAAATTTGCTGTAAGCAGACGCACACTTTTTATGAATCTATTAAAAAATTTTGACATTTAATCCTATATTTACTCTCCTCCTCATGTATATTGCAAAACCAATTTTGTTCCTGTGTTTTCAATTTCACATCCTTTTTTCCAATAGTCTTTCTGTTATATTTGCCTTCTAGTCACGTTATTATCGTTATTCTTTCTCGACTTTTTTTTTCTAATATTTTATCTCTTTTTTATGTGTACTCTTGCCATTCTCTAGAAGTTACAACCAAAGGGTTTTATTTTTTCTAGTTTTCCACTTATCTTTGGTATAAGATCTGGCCCTAACAATTTTTTTATAAGGGAAGGGTATGTCTACATTTTCTTCCAGAGTAATGTTCTTGCCTTATGTAAATTTCTTTTGATTTCTGTAACTTGTGTTGAGTTGAGTGCTGAGACTGTCGAAGAAATATTTCTCTCAGATATTTGTGTTTGTATTTCTGCAGCTGGAGGGATTTGGTCTACTACAGTAACAATATCATGATCCCTTTTTTCTGTGGTAGGTAGACTGGGCTCATCTATTTCTATCATAGATTAATCAAAAAATTATCACAAAATCATGCGTAACGATAAAATGCTACTAACTTTTATTATTTACCAACCTTTCTGAGTTTCTTTAGAGTTTAGTTGTTGCCTCGTGAATTTATGTATCTAGTGAAGTTTCGAATGTAATTAGAATTGATGTGTTCTAGTAAATGTTCGGTTTATCTGGTTCTTAAATTAAAATATTGCGTTGTTTAGATCACTTTATCGATAACATCGGTAATAGTAGTTTACGTAACGAATCCCGAAAGTGGTCTTTTACTGGACGAGTGGACAAATTGCAGGGCGAGCCCACTTTCGGGACTGGACTATGTTCCGAGTATGAAAGTGTGGATTCTGATATAGAACTTTCTACAAATACCGCAATACAAACCCTAGTACTCGCTAAATCCCGCAATTGATACGAAAAAGAATATAAGCGATTCGAAGATTAGTGCTGTTCAAAAAAAGTCCGTGATATATCGGAGAAAATTTTATTATCTTATTTTGCTGGGAAAGCTGAAAAAGAAAAGGTATCATCATTATGGACACATAAAGTTATGCTGAGAACAATGATATCTGTGAAGAAAAATTTGGACATAAGTAAATATTTACAGCTATTGGCTGTTTTGAGCGGAAAAGTGAAGGTCACGTTTCTACAAAAAATTCGATTGAAATTGAAAACTACAATTCTTCCAATTGCCTCCACGTCGCGTCAGCTGTAATAAACATCACTAATTGTACAGGTGTTGTGTTTAATTATTATAATAAATGAGGTTTAATTGTTTATTCATGAGTTCATTCCACTAGTGCGGTAAAATAACTTTACCACACTTTTTTTGAACAGTCTTCGAATCGCTTATATTCTTTTTCGTATCTATTGCGGGATTTAGCGTGTACTAGGGTTTGTATTGCGTTATTTGCAGCAAGTTCTATATCAGAATCCACACTTCCATAGTCGGAACTCATGTCGATACAATTATACAAAACTAAAGTGAACGCGTCAAAATTACAAAATAAATCAACAATGAGCGCAACGATTGCTTGTTACATAATTCTAATATCATTAATTTCAGAAATATTGACTAATTTTGAGTAAATAATTAACATTATTAGTAGTAGGTAAAATAATGTACTATATTCGTATCATAAATTCATATTACGATATTCAACGGGCCTAACGGCCGACAAATTTCCCATCTCATTTCGTAATATGACACGACAAAATAAACCAGAAAGTACTAATTTTTAGCCCGTTTAAAACAAATGTTATTAGTTTACGACTATAGAAAGTGAACATGAGTTTAAAAGTGCTGTACTTGTATTAGTGAGTGAATCAATTGATTCATTTTCATATATCATTCAAAGTATTATCAAATACATCATTATTGTCTTGTATTTTCAAAGCAGTCTCTGTATATTTTTTAGTATTGCTTTTAGTAATTTCGTACCAATTTTTAATACTTGTGTATTCCGCCTTGGATAGCTATGTCGGTACAGCATTTTGAATAATATGAGCCTTTATTGCAAGATAAGAGACTTTAAATAGGTAAAATAATTATTTATATCCCCTATTTTTCATATCGGAGCGCTTATTTCTTTCGACATTTGCGTTTGCGTGTATTTTCCAGTACTTTATGAAGAGTTACAGGAAAATTTTCTTGTTTAAATGTAATCCTAAATTTCCTTTTCTCCATTTATAAACTTCATTTCCAAACGACCTTCAATGGATGAGAAACTCCTACATACAGTGGTTGTAGAATGTGCTTAGATTTTGGATAGAGGACATTAATTTAAGTTTCTTTGGCTCTGCAAAATTCAGTTAATGGTGAGAGCCGCGCCCATCAATATAAAGAAAAAATGGCATTTCAACATTTCTTTCTACTGTATGAATCGAAAACGTTAGTAACATATTCAAAAAAGGTTTTGTAGTCATCCAACTATTTTCAGATCTACTAATATCTTAGAATTGTGGAAAGGAAATAGTCAATAACTGAGGGACTATCTTTAAATTGACCATAACAATAAGAGGATCCAATTCCCCTTCTGCCTTTTGCCGAGTCATCACAATTGAAGAGGCGAAATGGATTATTGCATACATTCTACATATTATTTTGTCTTAAATACTATATAAACTCTGCAAACTATCGACGTATTTCTGTTTCTAACATTAACGCGCAATTTTTTTAAGTCTTGGAATACTCATGAAGCTCATCTCAGGATGCCTTCTTTGAAAAGATTCCAGGCAGTGCCGTCTCAGTGGATCGTTAACAAATGAGTCATACTTTTTTGACAGCTACTATGAGTAATATTTAGACACTATCCGAAAGCTGATAACTTGTTAATGGAAAATCTTTGCTACCCAAGTAAGAAATGCATATGACGAAATTTTGCTCTCCAATTTGTAAGTTTTCCTCCACATTTATCTGCAAGTGACATTAAGAAACTTCAACAGTTTTAGCTGCTATTATAATTGGCTAACCTTCTTTTGGGTGCCTTAATCACTTTTCATATATTCTTCGTCATAATTGAAACGAATTAACTATATCAAAGATACCCAGGTATGGTCACCTAATGACCTAGTATTCGTTACTACAATTTAGCACTTTCAAAATTATCTACAGTCTATATTAATACAACAATTAATGGTGCACATTCAATTCAATTAAATGTATTTCTTCATGTACATTCGCTAAGCAAGCCTTATATACAGAAAATATAGACATAGAATTCAATTTAAGTGATCAATGACCCATTATGAATATAGTGTAATTCCGGAGGAGAAGCCTTAGTAACTTTAAGACTCTACTGAGAAGAAATTTTATTGAATAAAACTTTTAATTCTCAATATTATATTAATAATTCAAAGATAAATAACTTTAATGAATTAAAAATATATAATTTTAACCTATTAAAAAACCTAGTCATCTCTCCCAGGGTATCTAGGAGGGATTGTCATAGTGGTCTAGGAGATATGGTTAGTACTTATTTTGCCTTTCTATTTGCCCTTCAGATCGTTCAACTTCTTTTTTTCTTATTAACGCAGTAAGAACACATGTCTTCAAATTGGAATTTTCATGCACCCGGAGCATGCAAATATTGCACTGTATCCAATTTTCGATTAGTTTTGTCTTGTAATAATTATCACCATAACCTCTGCAGTTATCTTTTTCTCTGTCATCAGTTTAACTTTCAGAGGTATCATTGAAAACGATAATAATTTAGGGAGCAACTGCTATCGGACAACCTACGAATTACCTTTGGTTTTAAGAATACTTATATTTGGCTCGTTCGCTTCGGGAAAACTTCCGGTGTCTTGAATCTTGATATTGCATTTCTACTCATCGCTGATTTTTCCCATACTTGATTTAATGCAAAGCAATTGTTGTTCTGTTATACGGCGTCTTGGGTACTATTTCATTCACAGCCTGCATAACTCATAAAAGTAAGTTTTTAGATATATGGAAACCGTACAGCAAAAGAAGTACTTTGCCATCTGGTATTTGGTGCAAAAAAGGGATTTCATCCATTCAAGAAATATATTGGAGGCAGTTCATCTTCAAATTCAAGTTGTTTACAACAACCAATTACCGTAATTATTTGTCCTTTTTGTGTAGAGGTTGATATATCTACAGCTTTGGAAGCTTTTTGTTGGCCAAAACATGAGCTGGTCGATTATTTAATTGCAACCTGGACTCGTCCATCTTGTAAATATGGCCAGGCTTATATATCATTGCCACTGAGATTCCTTTCAATTACTTAAAAATAGGAGCTTACTTCAGCTTTATTCATTCCTTGAATTGTAGCATATATGACACCCCTCCTGATTTCCTCAAGGAATATTGTAATTCCTTTCTGAATTCTAATCATAGCCCGCATTTTCTGATGTCATATTAAATCTGTGTTCAATTGTAAATTAAGGACGCCTTATAAACAGTCTTGCCGCCATATTGTATTTCTTCCATAGCATTTTTTAACTCCTTTTCACTCCAGGCACCTCCAGTAGCAGCCGCATTTCGGTTGTATTGATTAGGCATCTGTGGAAAATATTGAAGATTAAAAATCAATCAAAATCACCACATTGAATTCTATGGATATCTCTATCCTAAACACTATGAAAAAATTAAAGCTATTTCTCACATTTGTAGGGGATTTTGAGGTTAGAACACCTAGCGAATCTTTCACTTCACGAAGAAAGCATATAAACAGACAGAACTTTCAAAATATTTTTGTGGCCAGTGAATATGTTAACTCCTCAACGTTTGATTAGAAAACATAGTGAAATTACTTTCTTCTCTATTATTTTAAAGTAAAAAAATTCACCAACACTTGTTGCACGTGCCGAAAAGAAACGAACTAAATTGAAAGTGGTTCAATCGGTATACCAGAACTTTTTTGGCCATTTCTCCCGTATGGCTATCTTCCTCGGAATTACCCTAGTTGTAGACACGTTTTTTCCTGTACCAGTATTCGTCACAACGAAAATTTATGGCTAACGAGCCTAACATAAAAATATTTTTTTTTCTTACTTCGTTTATGTATATTTATTTCACCTAAAAGTATTTTCTTGCTAATAGACACTCTAAATGCATGTAAGAGAAAATTTACATCAACAACTTACCTCAACTATACCAACCTCAGAGTTATTCAAAACATCGTCACACACACATTATTATCACAAATTGCTTTAAAATGGCAAATAATTTCCATAAGTTGTTTCTTAAGATGTCGTCACATGTTTCAAAATTTTCTGATAAAAATTTTTAAGAATATTTAGCCGCACTGACAATAAATCGCTGAGTATGTGACAATCTCTGTTACATTTTCTAAATGGATGATAAAGTAAATGACATTTTGGCATATTTGATAACAAAATCGTGCAAAATGGTTCATTCAATATTATAAAGTATTAATTCAATCCTAATTATGATATAAAATTGATGGTAATTGATGATAACATTTGAATGGCTTTTATAAAAGAGTCATTAAACGTAGAAAGTTTCTGTAAAGAGAAATTGAGTAAAAAGAGAAGCTGAGTAAAAACTGGTCACAGTTTATTTTCATTCCATTTTTGGTGATCTTAATTATGATTTCCGCAAATGCAAGTCACCACAAGCAATTCGTTAATGTGACACTAAATGATTTTAAGAATAAGAAATACCAAAACGAATGTTACCAAAATGTTTATTGTAAATTTCGTAATATATTCACAGCGTTATAGGAATCATTTGCAATTGATCCAGCCGCAAAGCATCCATAAATGGCTGTTTTTGTTTCATAACGAAAATATTCAATCTAACTACGCGATTCCCAAAATGGTCTAGGTGGACCATGGCAATTTATTTGGTTTCGATTGTGAAGAACTAAACTGTTAGCTTAACTTCTATTAATATAGGTAGATAATATTTTAAGAAGCTCAGAGAGATTTTTTAAGGAAAAATCTATTCCATTCACAAACGTTATTTCGGTTAGAAAAGATGAAGCTCTTGCCATGTTTGAGTGATATAGTGGGTTTATAAGCCATCTTAAAAGAATTATACCAGAGGTAACTGCATTTCACTGTGTTATCTACCGATCACATCAAGTAGCGACAAATTTGAGTGATAGATTGCACCAATCGCTTCAATTTGTAATTAATGCAGTTAAGAAAATAAGAAGCAATACATTGAAAAACGCTGGTAGTCGAAAGGTGCATGTTTATCAAGATTTTATTTACTCTTTGATTAAATTTTAGAGTTTAAACAAAATCTTATCAATTTTAGCGAATCTTCCAACTACAAAAGAGAGCTGTTAGATATTTACTAAATAGCAGGGCTCACTGCATGACTTCTTTAAAAGATAAAAAATTCTGACTCTTCCTTCTTTATTCAACTTTGAATTGCCTAATTCGTAAGCACGCTCCAATTTCAGAGAGATCATAGCACGGCTTTCCACTTATGAATGCGGAGCACAACCTTTACCTACTGACTCCACGTTCAGAATTAGCTAAGGGCTCAATATTTTGCTCAATGCAAAAAATGCACAATCACTTGCCGATTGAAATCAATTTGATATCATCTTTTCCCACATTTCGCAATAATTTGAGGGCATATCTACTAGAAAGTGCCTTCTATTATGTAAATGAGTTTTATTCTAATAATATTTAATTACGGGTATGATACATACTGGCTTAAATTTTGCTATGAACTTATATACCAATTATTACCTATTACTATTACCTATAATTTTGTTACTCATTGTGCTTTTCTTATTAATTATTATTAATAATGTTTCAATTAACTAAACAAACAAAAGAACAATAAAGTTGCAGATATAGATATCGGTCACATCCTTTCCACCAAACAAGACAAGTAACGCTTATTGTTGTTATTTTCTTAACTGGTGTCTTGCTGAGAGAAGTCAAATCCAGTGCTATACTAACAGTCACACGGCAATAGTGAGACCAATCATCAGATATGGAGCGGTGGTTTAGAGTACTAGAACTAGTCTGAACACCACAAGAAACAATCTCTAAAAGGTTCAAAGACAGGCTTGCTGATGTGCAACCGGGGCCATAAAATCATTCCCAACAGCTGCACTATAAGTAATTCTAAATCTTCCACCTCTTCACATAGTACTGAAAAGCGTGGCAGAGAAAACATCACTTAGAATATTCAGAGATGGAATCACCAAAAAAAATCTTCGCTAAATAATTACCAAACATGGGACCTGCCTCAGGATAATGCATAGAAAAAGTTTAGCTTCGAGAAAAAGTTTACCACAATACTAAGCTGTAGAAATAAGTGGGATCATAACACCATACAAGAAATGAAGAGAAATACCATCAAATTGTATACGGATGGATCTAAAACAAAACCAAACACTTTGAAAGCATAGGCAATACAGCAAGCAGAAATGTATGCAGTTTGATCTAAAGAGGAACTATCGCAAACAAGAGATCATGATCCTGTTCAATAACCAAGTAGCCATTAAAGCTTTAAGCTTCATTATCATAAAATCCAAACTCGTTTGGGATTCCCTGAAAAAATTAAAGAGCTAGGCAAGAAAATTAAAATTACCCTACAATGGATTCCTTCACACACCAGAGCGAAGGGAAATGAACAATAGAAAAAGCACTGAAAAAGAAGGTAGATAGGAGCAAAACCGATTATTGGAACAACTTACAGGGGCTGAGACAGGCAAAGATTCTTGTGGGAAGCTTTAACCAAAGAAGATCTGCTGGATGTATCAACCTAAATAAGAAAAATCTACGAATATTAACGGGAGTTCTATCGGGGCACTGTCGCCTCAACAAACACCTGAAGACGCTAGACTTATCAAATGATGCGGCTCGCAGATTTTGTTGCACAAAAGACGAAACCTCTATCCTGTAAAACACTTCAGAATTCCAGGAACATCTAGGAGCGTATGAAATAGAAGACGCAGATCTCTGGCAAACTACAGCCATCCCACATTCTAGACTTTTTAAAAGGAGTGAAGATTAAGAGGTCATCTGTAAACACTGAGTTCCCAAGGGGGAACACAATAGATCCCTCAGGTCGCAGTGTATGATGATACCCCAATATCCATATACATACATACAACAGTAGAAAGGGAGCTGAAGAAGTAGAAGGTGGGGATGAAGCGTTTTCTAGCATCCCTATCTTGTCTTAGGAAAACTGTCAGTGTATTGGAATGTTCAAATAGACACTTATTTCTAGAAGTGTCTAAGGGGTATTTTCAATGCCAGAGCTATCAACATGCCAGATATATCCTTAATTTAGTCTTGCAAACTATTCCTACAAGATAAAGTAGCCCATATACCGCAGTAATCTCAGCAAAGTCGGTTGTTTGAGCAGTTTACTTGTGACCCTCAACATAAGCTTCTATCTTTTGTCGTTTTTTTATATTTATCTATTTTATTTATTATTCTATTATCAAGTGATAATTCATTGTACCATCTAGTTCCATATTTTCTGGCTACGAAGTGTTTCTTCTGTAGTCTTCTTCCCACACCACTTCATTCTTCTGAATTTCCAGTGCGATCTAAAAGCCGCTGTGATTTTGGGAACGTTTCTGTAAATGTGATAACTCTTCGTTATCACCTTTTTCTATCTTTCCGATCCTATTAGTGCTTTGTCTTCCTCTACCGCTTTTCACAACTTTTCTCTTCACTCCAAGTAATTTTGAAACGGTGTGGTCTGCTTCTAATTGGTTCACACACATAAACATCAAATCAACCAAGATTTTTCCTTTCCATTCCTTTTATAATCTCGGAAAACCACATTTTACCACATTTTACCACTTTTACTATGATCTTTTACAAAGTTAAGGAACATGGTAGAGTGAAGACTTGTACGAAAAATACCATCCATATAGAATATATTTAATACAAGGACTTTCGGAAGACACCATAAATGCATATGCAATTCTGTGAAAAAGTGATACGTTGATATTAAGGAAATAATAGATTTCCACGGAATATATTCTTTTGGAATGGTATTAATTTTTATTTGAATTAAGTAGTTAACATGGAGAATTGTGGTTTTTGAATTCAGGCGAACTGAGACTAAATATGTGAAGCACATTCGCATCATCCTTAGAAAGTAAATGGATAGCTGTCATCAATAATGTCGAAATTTTTTTAATTAGGCCTTGCAGGTAAACGCCTCTTTATAATTAGTTTCATTTGTATTTTCACAATGCCTATTGATAGAATCGATTAAAAATTATATGTGCACTGTACTTACTTTTTTGTTAAGTCAAAATTGAATAATCCTGCTTCTATTTCATTGAATTCATTCTTTTAATATCTATTATATATTATAGGACCAGAAGGTTGTGAATTTTCCATAATAACACTGACTTATTGATCCATTGTATACGCTGAATAGTTTTTCAGTCAGGTAGCAGTGACTTTGGAAAGTGAGCTACCTTCATGGCGGTTATACCTCTTCTGATTTTGAGTAAAGTGAATATAACTATCAAAGTATTTGACAATGAGCAGTCTCGCACTCACCTATGAGGTGCTTGGCAATTTTTTTTGGTTCGTTGCTAAAACTACAAAATCTATCTGGAGTTTATCCAATTTTTTTCAGGTGGAAATTCACTGAAAGGTGTCCATGCTCAGAAACTTTCTGCCTCTTTGTTTATAAAAGTAACTTATGTGTTAGTAGAATAAGAACGAAAACCCTTTGATTAGTCTCACTTTAAATTTCTAATGTCTTTTTGTTATCTCACTTTTTCTTGAGCATGACTCAATGGCTTTTTAAAAAACCCATGAAAGGTTGTAGTTGTAGAGGAGCTATTTCGCCGATCATCTCAGCCTTG
The DNA here is from genome assembly GCF_026230105.1 of Diorhabda sublineata. Classification (NCBI taxonomy): domain Eukaryota; kingdom Metazoa; phylum Arthropoda; class Insecta; order Coleoptera; family Chrysomelidae; genus Diorhabda; species Diorhabda sublineata. The sequence goes on from NC_079476.1 coordinate 9,285,807, forward strand.
CACGCCGGTGTGGACCACATAATAAACTTTTTTGCTTTCAGTGAGTTTAAACCCTGCATGAATTTTCCTACTAACTATGACTTAATTTTAAAATTATAAAGCACTTGAAGGGCTGCTCTGCCCATTACTCCGAGTTCATATCTTAACTTTATAGCTCTCGATAAAGCATAGTTTAGAAGACATAACACTCATGACATCTTCTAGTAGGAAAGTATATAAATGACACAAAAAACAAAAGAGACCACAGGACAAGTAGGATTAATAGAAACCTCAAACAACAAACGATGAAATAAGTTCAAAAGAGATACAACAGACAATATAGACAATATAGAAAATAAATGACATAGGAGAAGCACCAAAAAATTCGCAATCGGGTATAATTACAACAATATGCAAGAAAAGACACACAGGAAACTGTAACAATTATAGAAGAATTACATTACTAAGTACAGTCAGCAAGATATATACAAGAATAATAGAAAACAGATTAAGGGATGAACCAGAAATAAACATAGAAGACTTACAACAAGAATGCATACTTCATAAATAGATAAAACTTGAAAAAGCATTTGACAAAGTCAATAGGAATGAGATATCAAATAGGTTCGAAACAACAAAAGTGCATTAAAATATCGGCGATACTATACGCAGATGAAATGGTGATAACAACAGAAGAGGAGAAAACCTTGAACTCAAAATTAAAAATATATAATGACAGTATACAGATAATGAATATGAAAATTTAAAAAAAAGTTGATGATAATAAGTCGAAAGGAGAAGGCGCATAAGATAAAATTAGGATAATCAAAAAGAGAGCAGTTCAAAAGATTAAAATATCTTGACATGACACTAACACAAGATGGAACAAGAGATAAACGAGAGAAATGGGGCAGCTGGAAGATTATTCAATGCAATCAAGCCAAAAATAAAAATAGAAATATATAAAAGAGTAGCCACACTCATATTAATTTGGATCTGAGACATAGACACTCACACAGAAACAAAAAAGTGAAATACAAAGTACAGAATAACACTATAAGAGAAAATTTGAATTTAAAACCAATTCAAAACAAAATAAATGACAATTAAGTTGGTTTGACCTATGAGAATTTTGAGAAATACGAATAATAAGGAAGATATATGAAGCACGAACTTCAAAAGAATAGAGAGGAAAATCGAGAAGGAACAGAACAGAAGAAATCAAGACAGCAGACGAGAATCGAGGAATAAGACAGCAGGAAATTAAACATAAGACACAGAATAGGAAAAAATGTGAACTGCTGTGGTAAAGAGAATCCACGTAATGACTCAACTCCAGCATGTTTTACAACTGAAAAGGTAGAAAGGCTTCAGGATTGAGTAACATTCATGATCATATCGATTAGCACCTAAATCTCTTTTAGATTGCTTAGACACCCAGTTAGATCGCCAGGCTCCATGTTCCGTTCCTTGTATGTTTTTATTGCTTACTTTACTGTTTCACTTTTTATAAACATCTTCAAAAAAGAAAAAGCGCCCAATGAAAGTTTTATGCAAAAATCATCCTGATCAAAATAAATTATGTACATAATAAATATAACAAAGTTAAAGAGAATATTGAAAAATTGAGTAATGTTAATTTTCATACTGTTGTACATTTATTCTGTTCTTATTACATTATTCATAAAATTTTGTTTATATGGTCAGTCTGCGTTTAATTCTTCTTTTATATAATAGGTTTATTGACTAGGTTTTGGAAAAATATAAGATATATGAATACAATTGATTTATTTTTTGATAAATAGGGTAAGAAATTTGAAAAATCCTCTGAATAATTCATTTAATAACTTGCATACAGCTATATTCATATATAAAATGTCATACTGTGATGGATGATTTTATTGTTAATATAATAATGTGCATTTGGAAAGTATGCGAAATTTTCAATTAATTAACACCATACAGAATAATAAAAATAGTGAGATACACCTTGATGATGGGAAAATATATTTTATTTTAATATAGATGTGAAAATAAGAAGTTTTACTATCACATAGAAGATGACGCGAGAAATGAATGCAGCTGCTTGTTCAGTCTCAACGGACCTAATATACAATGTACAGGTAGTGTGAATGTGAAATAATTGGAATTGGGTGGAAGTAAACGACAAAATTGCAAAAAAAGACGACATATGTTTGGTGACAAGGAAAAACCCGAAAATACGATCTCTAAAGACTACAGAGAGGAAATTCTAATTTTACTATATAGCAAATTCAACAGTAAAAATCATAATTATCGCTTCATATATAGTTTAAAACCAACTGTCTTCAACTAATTGTTTCTAATAACTCGAAACACACTTAAAAACATCAAAATATAAGTTTTCTTGAGAACTTGGAAATTTTTTGAAACGCTTGAGTGGGGAGTTCCACATTAAATTTATAAGAGGAGAAACTACAATAAAAGAAAAAATAAGAATAAGTACCAAATAGCTGGATAAAGTGGAGTTCACATATATCTTTGAATTTACTCAGAGATCGCCCTATAATTTCCGTCGTTTTGGATATCACAACTTGGTACTAGGGCTTTATGAACACAAGTTTCTTGTAAATCTCTTAACTCATTTCTATATACTCAGTTGTTTTAACATGCTCCAGAATTTTGATATATCGGAAACTCATGAATAACTGGCAGTAATGATAATCTCTAATTCTCTAATCCTAAAAGTAGGCTGTATTTGGAAGTGGACGTACTAAAATTTATCAGCGCCAGATACAGAATATAATCAAAATACAGAATATAATCCAATAACAGAAGAAGTTATTGAGCAGCTGGGAAAATAGAACATCTATAATGTACACAAAGTAAATCCAAACATTGCAATTGAATCGTAGAGAATATATTGTTATCTTTTTTATCAGCATATAACGTACTTGGGAAACTCAATTGGAGGAAAAGAGGACTATGTGAAATTTCTAGCTGCTAAAATTCTATCTATCTATCTTTAAAGATAATATCTCTACAGAATTTCCGTTGAATCTTTTTGGTTGGCGAAAAGATCTAACAGAGTTTGACCCTGTACATAAGAAGAATTAGTAGTACTTAATGGTAAAAAATGTAAGATGTAATATTCTCAGACTGGAAATAGTTGAGTGTAGGAATGGAAGTGGTGAATATCTTATCAAAAAGGTCTAGCACGAACAGCAAAATGAACTTTCTATTGAAAAATAACATGGGAAAACTGTAGATATAAACAATAAAAAAATTTGATCTCTTGCGTTTCTTACCGAGTCTGAAAATTTAGTAAAGAATAGCGCAGAGATTCAAAAAGTTTCCTCTATGTGCTATCTCTCTATAAAAGCCATTTTGTGGTGGTTCACGAAGGTTTTGTGTTAATTATGTTCTTAGGCTTACACAGAGTGGATTCCTTCTCGTACGTGATCTGTCATTGCAGAATTTAATCTGGAAAACATAATTCAAGATCCGCAATATCGTCTGTGATATTTATAAGAGGATATTTCTTAACTTTGATGCAAGATGATGAAGGCCTCTAATTGCAAAGACTGTCATAGATCATCCAAATCAGAGTATCAACCACACAATATTGACTCAAATGCAATAGAGCACTTTTCTGATGTTCTAATATGATTAGTTTGGCATCGTTCACCTGTCCCAATGGAGCTGTAAGTGTTGTTCTATTGAAATGGGAAAATATTTCGAGAGTAACCATCCAAAATCTAATGGGTAGGTTAATCCTTTGGAAATCATAGCGATAGTTCAACCAAGAAAAAAGAGAAAGACCAAGAAGACTATGGAGTCCTCTAGAGAGAAACTCTAGTGGATATGAAAAAACATTGCAGGAGCAATACTCAAAATAATACTGTCCGAAGCGCAGTTTCTGAACACAATAACCTAGTTATCGAAACACGCATCAGACAATATAATTGTGAGTGTTGGTATAGCGTAAAAGTATGCAGTTTAGCGATATATTTTTTCATTTCATTTTTTTCCGAATATATATTTTTCAAAATTCATAATAACAAAAAAAAAGCAATGAGAAGATAAGTGAAAAATCAACCAATTAAAAAATTTTTAAAATCAACATCTCTCTTCTTCTTCTTGCTCCTTTATAATTTGTGTTGTTTATTTAACATCTTTTGGAATGGTCTGGTTTCTAAAAGTTTCCTTATAGGAAGCGCCACTTATTTAAATCGGAATCACTCTCTGAATGAATTTAAAAATACAATGTACGAGTTGTCCCAAATTGAAAGTTACTTCGGCAGAATTTTTTATTGTGTTTAAACAAAAATATCAATGATTATCATGGTAAATTTTCAAACATCGTGGGAGAAATCACACTTAAAATATTGAATTTCAAAGTTTCTCTAGATATTATATTAAATGAAGTCTAATTGATAAAATTGAGCATCGCACTACGGATCTTTCATATTAACAACTCAACCTAGCTACTATGAACCTAGAAGAATTAATGGTGATGATGGATTGACTTTAGAAATGTGAATACGATGAGTCGTTGAAATTTTCTAACCTTATTTATCTGTCTGGCTCAATCAAATCTGAAATATTTTTCCCGTTAATCAATAACTACCTACAAAACTGTATCATTTCTCTCTATCTCTTCTACTATTATGTAAGACTTTTGAACCATCTACGATTTGTTTTTTTTTTAATATTAGTTTGTCTTGTCACTGGAAGTCTTGTACTTTTTTCCATCCAAAATTGGAGACTAAATGTTCTTGTAATGTAGCATTCTCTTTTTCATAATCTGTATTTGAATTAACTTCTTCCAATAAGATATGTACAAACTTTTGAAATATATATACAGCCTTACTTTGTTTCTAGTATAAGGAGAAAAATCAAATATTTGCTATTTTTAACCAAAATTAATAGATCTTCAAGCTAAGGAATCAGTCCCATCTCAATACAAAAACATTACAAATTAGTTTGACCTAGCTTTCACGGGCGTAGCCAGGATTTAGATTAGGGGGGTTAAGTTTGGTTTGAAGTAAATAAAACAACAAAAATATACTTACATGAAATTTAATATCTATATATTCATTGGAAAAATTTCCACATAGGTATTTATAAGGTTCTTAACTTTAAATGAAATGTTTAAATTAATTTCGTTCCCCTGCGCTAAATCTAAAACCATTAAAGAAGAAATATTCGGCGTTTTCTTTTAAATATATCCACTACTTCATTTGCATGAATTTCTGTTCCATAGTGAATATTCGTGAGACCCAAACCATTAAATCAGTAAGTTTTCACTTATAGTGTTTCGTAAATAATTTTTCAATCTTATAGGCTCGAGGAAGACCTTTCTGTAGTAGCAGTGGATACAGGAATGGTAGCAAAGATTTGTAGTAATATGTAAATATTAAGATAAAGGTTTTTATCGCACATATCTAGGTATTCCAAACTAGATTTTGGGGTAGGCGAGATACTTGTCATCACTGTTTCCATACTTCAAGTTCTGCTTTAACCACTGATATGTTGCTTTCGGTGAGCAGTGACGATTACATGGAAATTGCCTCTTCAATTCCAGAACTGGCAGTAAAATTTGAAGGTGGAACACCAGATAATGCTGATACTACTTTACGATGATTGGTAAAACTTTCAACCAATTGTTGAATCGTATGATCAAGAAATGGAATGAACAAAATAATTTTGTAATACGTACATACACCAATGCAGGAATGTTCGGTCTATTTAATTGTCTTCCGACGACGCATGGCATTTTCAGTATACCACCATTTTCTTCCTGTATAACCTTTGTGTCCTCATAGAGATGAGGATATTCAACGTCAGTTTCTCAGGAGTTGTAAGACATTAATAATATCATCTACATGTTAGAATGCCATAATGATATCGATGTCAATTGTTTGTAATTGTTTTCATAGCGACAATGTATAGCTCATAACTTTTTAAAGAATCACTAAACACATCACAAAATCCGAGGATCGAAGCGTACTTAGCAATTCGGCGACTTGTTGCGATGTTACCTTATTGTGATTGAATTGAAGTTCTTCGAGAAGATTCACAATCGCTAAATAAATTAATAAATTTCTCTTATAATCTTATAATAGCTTCATGTTTGTGGACCCACCGTGTTTCACACATTGAGAGCAACCTTTTTTGGTTACCGGGGATTACGACGGGTAGTAACTCTTCAAGCTCTTGAATTTTTCCTTTCAACAGAGCAGGGCGTTGAGCAGAATGTCCAAAGTAGGAACCCAGGAACTGCACAATCCCAATGCACTTTCGGACATTTGCTAATGAACACGAATTAGCAATAGCAAGGTTGAGAGAGTGTTTACTACAGTGTACATAAAGAAAAAGAGGACATTCTTGGTGTACATAAGCTTGGGCACCGTGCAAATACCCACTCATAGCTGCAGCCCCATCGTAACCTTAACCAACCACATGAGAACATTCAAGATCATTGCTTTTTCAGAGCTGTATTAATGAGATTTGCGAAACCGGATCCTGAAACATCGACCGTTAGAATGTACTCAAGGAACATCTCTTTAAGTCTATGGTGTTTGTTATCTGTAAAATCAACATATGGAATACATAACGAGACTTGTTCTACACGTCCGATGTCAGTGGCTTCGTCAGCCAGAATCACAAATAGTTTGGCTTTCTTCACTTCCTCAATTATTTTATGGTGAATCAATTCACCACAAATGTTAATTATTTCGTTTTGGATCTGAGGGCTTGTGTACAGGGCATATATGCGCCCGAATCGATTTCACCTGGCAAGGAGATGCCTTATTTGCCGCAAAAAATTATTGCTCTCACGATAGGGAGTAGTTTCTTTCGATTCTCCTCTTGTTGTCTCTTTCTTTCAGAAGACAGCTGTTCAGTGACCGAAAAAGCCTGTGAAGACATTACTTTTAGAAAGTTATCTGCCAGTTCTGAATTTCGCTTGTGGTATCCCGATTTCGAATGAGTTTCAAATATTTCCAGGGTAGTTTTCCATTTACAAAAAGGTTCGGTTACCAACTGGTCAATCCTTTGATGGCCGCCTTTATCTTCATTCCATTACCACGCAGCATACTCCACTTTTATATTCCAAATATGACAACCAGGAGAATCTCTTCATCCATTTCAATTGAAAGCGAAAGTTTCGTTTTGTGGAAATAGGAAACTTAAGGGTGGGTTCCATAGCGTTTTTAAAATATTCATCCAAGATTTTTTCTTCATTCGCGTAAAAACTAATATCCAACTTAGCTACAGTTGTAAGAAATGAGGTAACAAGCAAGTTGGCCTGTTGCAAACTAGATGTCATCGCAGTCTTCTTATCAGCATACAAGGTAGCTGAAACTTCGATAACTAATGCCAAATTTGTTCCGTTATTACAGACTCCTTGACTACAAGTAGTCCATACCTTTAAGTTTATCGCCCCTCCTTTCTTCCCCTCCATTTTTCGACAGTAATAATGATTCACGTACCTATCCTTAACACTGTCACAGAATAACTCTGCACTAAAATTACTCACTTACACGGTACACTTAAATCTATTCGTTCACCACTTTTCACTTTTATTCGCTTTGAGTTCGCATGGATCAACACTACCGTAAGTGCGCTCACGCGCCGCTTATATTACAGCCCAGTGCCGTCCAGAAACTTCCACAAAGCTCCGCTCATTCCGACCGAGACCGTGGCGAATAATCGAGAAACATCGCAAAGTTTCCATCCAATACAAAATAGTTCGGCTACTCGACTAGAGATAGCGCAACGTCCACTAGTTCGGCTGCAACTGTGTCTGCCTCTCGATAAAAGATGGTGCTAGGCGCTACTATTTTTATTCAAATGTAATAATTTAACTATATTCACTCCTCGTATTTTTTCGGTATGCTATTTGGTAATATTTTGCTTATTTCGAGAGGGGTTTGAGCCCCCAAAACCCTCCTGTTGACTATGCCGTGTTAGCTTTACATTGTTTTTAATTTTCTATAGCAGGCTAACCATACAGTGTGGTATGTTTTCAAATAATATAACATCACCGTAGTAACCTCAGAATTTTATACCTCCATGACTCACACAAACTCAGATGACAATAGAAAGAGAAACTTAAGAATATATATTGAGATATGGGATAAAGCAAAATATTGGAAAAACGGAACTAATCGTATCCAGAAAAACCTTTGAAAATAGAAAACATTGACAAGGCAGATATTAGCTTCAGTAGCACAAGGAGATGGCTAGGACACTTAGAACAGGTGACCTACCTGCATTACAGGTCACATATAGTCTCATACCGATCAAACTCAATCAGGTGAAATAAATGTTCATTAAAAAAATCACTAACCAAGTACTTAACACATTCCTTGCTTCTATAACATCAACATTCACAGTTACACTTAATAGCGTGTGTTTAGGTTATCTTACTTCGATATCTGAAGACGATAACTTGGTTATCGAAATTCGCGTCATATATTATAATTGTGAGTGTTAATGTAGTGGTAGCAGTGGACAGTGTGATCAAAATTAATATCATCAACGGCTCCAGAAATTTAAACTTAGCACGAACAAAATTTTTTCCACTATGGAAGGTCTAGGGTGAAAAGGAAAACAGCCACCGAAATTCCTGAATTTTAAAAAAAAAATGTTCTAGATTTGACTACATAAACTATAACAAAAAACAACTCCTGTGTGCTTGGTTTCAAAATTTTCAGTTTTCAATAGTATAGTAGAAGAATAGATTCAAATCAACAACATACTTCCTATTTTGATAGTTGGTTGTCCATTCTAGAAATCTTATCGACACAAAACGGCAGTGCAATTTTTGTTTGTGACTCACAGAATACACATGATACCATATGACTAAGTATGTTATGGTCAAGCCTATATACCGTATCAAAAGGAGCGCATTTCAAGGAGAAATTTTCATTTAGAATATGATCTAGACAATATTGGTCTTTAACATTACTACTCATAAAAACTCAGTTTTAGAGAAAAGGATGTAATGGCATGGGTTCATAGACGGCATATATTCTTTTATTTGCTGACGACCAGGTGATAATTGTCGGGAATAGAGTTTACTCAAAGTAGATGTTGAGGAAACTTTGAGAATAATAAGAAGAGTGATAATTATAATTGTGCTAAAAACTGAGTACATATTAGTTAAAGAAAAATACAGAGAAAACAAATATGTAAGAAACCACAGTATGAAGGAATAAATACACCGGTTTTATCATGTAGGGGTAGCAAAGGCAAAACGTGAAGTGAACAGAAGTATTAGTATTCTAAGAAGCAATTAAGTTTATGGAAAAACGATGAAATAATAAAAAGTGAAGCTACCATATTTTATATTATACTTGAATCCATCTGTACATAAGAGATAGATGCCTGGAAATTAATTCAGATTCTCTCAAGATATGGAAAACAACTGAACCAGAGCTAAATAAAGTCTAAATAGAGGAGATGTTTGGATTCTAGATTTGTGAACATTTATTTATGGCAATAATTTAGCAACCAAATGAAAGTAGTTTAATTTGTTCAAGTTTTGAAATTTATATTCGAAAGAGGTGCATTATAAGGTATTTATGATGTTATTCTAGCTTTTTTGTATACAAAATTTTCCAAAACATAAATGGAACCACTTGTAACTATGGTAAACATTTATTTCAATAAATACAATTTTTTTTCAATCTATATAACAAGTACCAATCACATGAAAAACAATGTCCATCTATGTTTTTTATTTTGCATTATTTAGGATAAAAATAATAAATACTAGAACTATATAAAGAAATTTTACTTTACTTTACATTATAACTAAATAATTTAGATACGTGCCTACTTATGAAGTGTTCTATTTGAGTATCCTTGTTATACTCGAAAAATAAAGTCAAATAAACCTATCTGACTTGAGCCAAATGGGTAAGTAAGGAGTAATTGACTAGGTCGCCCTTCGCAAAATATTAACCACAGTTACTCGCCATTTCCTTACGCCCCTTGCTTTAGCCAGAAACTTTCAGTTAATATAATTTAGGATATGTAGTTTTAATACTCTATAACGAACACACTGTCTCTGAGATTTGCTGTTTGAATTCTGATCTCTAAAATGCAACCGGATCAAATCTCAACGCGCTTTAATGGCTTCCTACATAATACTCTCAAGAAACAATTATTACCCAATCCCACCCACTCTACCGTGACAGTAAGTCACAATGTAATCCGCAGAGTGATGAGCGAGTCATTTGAAGGTCCAATAAGAACCCCACACAATTCAGCCATTCTTTGGCCGGCCGCTCGCTTTCCTTGGCGGCCAGTATTATTACGTTGGCGGCTGGAGAGTGTCCGTCTTCTTTTCCAATTTTCTCACTATTATCGGTCAATTGTTCAATTAGTCAACCAGGCAATCATTTTCCTTACTTACCCCAATTCGTTTTGTTTTCGTTTTGAAAATGTCCAGGTTGTCAAGTTAAACTTCAATAAATTTTATTCAAGAACAATAAATTTGCAAGTGACTGTGAGATTTGAAATCAGCTACTTATAGAAACAGTAGTGTCAAAAACTGTTTTTCATTATCTCTTATTACTTCGCGGGGAAATGCTAACATCGCGGAACACACCTAAAAACTGTCTCGTTCTGAGCAGCTGAAATATAATCACTTACTCGCCGTAATTGAAATTCCCTTCCTCGCTCCCTTTTTCTCCTTCTTACCTAATGTAATCAATTTTCGCCTGCACTCGCTTAGTTTGAACCCCACTTTTTCGCGTGGTTTTATCACAGTTATTTTATTTGATATGTTCTCTTAAATTTAGAAATTTGTGTTTCAAAATGTATAATAAGTGGTCAAGTGATACTCCAATTAAGTTCATGCTTGAGTAACAAAAAAACACAAATATTATATGTTGAGCATACAAGGTCTCGACCATGTTATGGTCCGCAGTATTGATAGAGGCAAATTTATACAGCGTATTTGACCTTGAAAGCCATAACGATGTAGATCAATGAAACGCTCATGCCAGCTAACACCCTAGTAGCCAAATAGTTCATCCGAGCTAATTAGTAAGTTTGATTGGGCTGCTAGTAGCAATATGGCAATGATCTAACTCGTCTTTGCATTTAGTTATTATTACATTTGTAAGTTCGGTATATATTCATACTTGATTCACTTCAGATACTTAGTAGATCAATCTTGTACTTAGAAAATTATTCATGAAGACTCATTGGGTTATTTGTTCATGATAATATGCATTAAAAATGCAAGTAAGACTTGAATGCTTTGACAATATTACGTGGAGAGTCCAGACTGATACATCATTCACTCAGAGTATGAGCAAGGATATATGAAACGTATTTTTAATAAAGAAAATCCTAGAAATTATTATTTTCTATATCGAAAGTTATTCTCGCTAACAGCACTGCAAAACCTACTGATAATATGATATAACTTATCTTACTTTCTGCGAAAGAGCATTTACTCCCTATTTACAGCTGGAAACAATGCGGGTGAAAGCACAAGATTTAGCAGCATATGCTGAAATATTTGTTTCACATCCTTTGCACCACTGCAAAGAAGGTGTTAGGCCAAAGTCGGAGCAAACAAAAAATAACAGACCTCCAAAATCTATTCGTGAGAGAATTTGTGAAATTTATAGCATAAAATAAAATGACGAACCCCCAAAAGAAATTTTATATTGTCGTTATACATATAATTTGAACTCGTTACTGAGTATTACGAATTTTGTTTGTACAGTAATACTGGGTCAGCTTTATTTTCAACAATAGACATGTTACCAATTGATAACTGGGACGACAAACACTCAAAATAAGAATTTATATATTCTATCAGAGATATTAAAAAAAAAGAGATTCAATATAGATACTTATTTATTAATATTTCGAGAAGTATTGGATTTCCTCCTCGGGAATCGTGTAAACGCAAGATGTTATAGTGACGGTTCTACCGTGTGGTGGGATATTAAGAAGATACAAATACAAATAATAACTAATAATAATATATTTTTAATTTGGATTTGAACGATGATTGAGAAGTTATTAAAATTTATTCAAGTGTTTATTTCGGGAAGGATCTAGGAAATTGATCTTTAAGAGAGTTAGTTATAATATCCTACCGCGGAATGTTGTAGCTCAATTCATCAATTAACAGTTGAATTATTTCCAATCATTACCTGTTTACATGCGTTTAATAATTGTTTTCTTGACTACTTATATATCGAACATATTGGGTTGGGGAAAAGTAATTTTGGTGTTTATTAAATGTTGTTCAAAGTAAATTATATTTACGTTACGTTTCTAGTAATATATTTACTAGAGTTAGGATATTGCAAAAAAATATTTTTTAATTATTTCTTATAGCTTCAAACCATATTGAGAGGTTGCTTTTATTTGTTCATCCCGTTGTACAGAACTTCTATTATTTGTTTATGACGCCTAATGCTTTACATAAATCTACTGAAATTTCCATTGATAGATCAGTGATTCTTGGTCCTAGAGATCAAGGAGTAAGACTTGTTAGGAGTCTCAGCAAAATTCGTGAACTGTTTATTTCCGAATCAGAACTTTTGGATGTACCTTAGAACGTCTTCAGTTTGTTCTATGGATCAAATAGCTTGATGCAGAATTCAGGTATTTGGGATCATGAATGGAATATATGTGGGAAAATGGTATAGGTATAAGTTATTGCGTTTCACTTTTGAGAAATAACCTTATCTTCCACAGATACTATTGATACCTCAAAATGATGTACAAGTTACTTGGGATGTGGTAACTTAAGAGAAAATATTATTGGAAATATACCTAGATAAAAGTACTTAACACATTGTGGAGGTCAATAGAACTATTACATTTCTCCATTTTTCGAAGGGATACGAAATCGAACAAAGAAAGTGTAACAATGGCGTTCATTCAAACATCGTGAATATTACACAACGGATGAGAATTACTTGAGTCTACTTACTATAAGTTTATCACCAACAAGTGAGAGGAACTAAAATTATTTTTCCCCAAAATTTTATTATTTTCGTATATAGTTTAAGCAATACAAAGACTTATACTAGAATAAATAAACTATAATAATTATTCCTCACGTAAAACAATGTGATTATAATTCATTTTAAAATATTCTTCACGAAAACCTTTCACTATTCTCGAGTAATTCTGATAATCTCCGAAATACTCTTTTATTCAAATCGAATTTGTCTTCTTCATTGTCCCACGTTCCGATATGCGAGAAGAAATTCAGTCTTGGAAACATGGTAGGTATTTGTTCAACATCAACAACTCTCCAAGTATTTAGTGGTAATCCAATTTGCATCAATTTTTTTTGATTTTTGAACATACTGAGCGAAAGCGGGGGTATATTGTCTCCATAAATAGTCAAAGATGTGAGTTTAGGCATAGAATCAAAAACACCCGAGGCTATTCTCGTGATATTATGATCTTCTATATCGATTTCTCTTAGATTTGAAAGATCATCGAAAGAACCTTCAGCTATACTTTCTATTCCACAATGCACCAGTGTCAATGTTTTCAACCGACTCAGACCTCTAAATGTATTTCTGGTTACATGTTTAAGTTTCTGTAATTTTAAATTCAAATGATGCAGACGGCTCATCCCTCTAAACCCAGTTAGTTCAAAATTCAAGCCTTCGTTAGATTTTAAAAATAATCGTTCCAATCTAGGACAACAATTTGCGAAGGTTGTATCACTGGGCAATGTTGTTCTCACCATCCAAAGCCTTTCTATGTTGGTAAAATTGAGATTAAACGTTTCAAAAACATTTTCTACTATATATAAGGCCTTTACCTGTGTAAAATTTTGGAAAACATCTGAATCGAATCCACCAGTATTATTTTGAAACCACAAAACGGTTACATTTTTTGTATTTACCATTCGGAACTTTACTGTTTTTTCAAGGTCTGTAGGATTCAACGTAACGTTTGAACATCCCCATGTTACTTCATCGGTTGTCGACAATTCGTTAAACAATCTACATCCAACATATTGACTAGACAGTTTTGGAATTAGTTTCCAGAAAATAAGGATAAAAAAAGTGCTAAAATCATGGAAGTATTGTTAAAATTTGAACGATAGATACACACAGGACCAAACACCCAACCAAATGTTATGTTCAAAATCATTCATTACCTAGTTCTAAATATAAATAATGTTTACTAAATTTACATTATTTCATATGAAAGAAAAACTACAAAAATTGGTATTCAAGGTATTGATAATTCTGCCTGTTCAGCTCTATTTGAATTTGAATGATATTATTAATGGAAACAAGTAAAGCAGAAAAACTTTTCAATATCCTCAACATCATTTAATATCTATTTATACTATTGGATAGTAGAGATCGAAAATTGCAATAACTTCCTAATGTCAGGTTACATTTGATTGGGTGTGTGGTACCTTTCTTATAATAAACCAAAAATTAAAATTATCAGGATCCATTGTCTAATGCGAATATACACTGTTAATAATAATTACTGTAGTTCGAGACTACAAACACAATAATTATCCGCAACACAGAGACGAAAAGCTCTCTATGTTCAAGGTATATACAGGTTGTCAACCACTTATTGAATAAAACCATTTATGTCCTTAGAAATTATAAACGCTGAATACTGGGATGAAAGAACTTTTACTTTTAAATTAAGTTGTTCTAATTTATAGTTCAGTGATAGTGGTTAATTTACCCTCTTTTTATTATCTTTATTATTCCCAATAAAATTTCAAAAATGCTGACTAAATTATGTTAAAATACTACTGAAAGTTTAGTAACGTACATATATTTTGAGATACAATGAAAAAACATCAATGTTAAATGGCATAATCTATAACGCGATTTAACTGAGATTAAAATAAATCGATTTAACTCAACTATTTAGTTGAAGTATAAGGTGTTTGAGTTTTTCGAAACATCAATAATTTACATCGTACGTATCAGTCAGGCAAATCCGTTGAGATAGCTTTTCACAACGTAGTAGAGAGAGGATCCGAATAGACTGGATCATACTAGAAAATAGAACGATAACAATTGAAGGCGGAGGATACCCTAAAATTGCTCAGACAAAAGAGTAGCCAGACAAGCCATAAGAGCTATAATGGTGTGCTCTAGACTTGAGTTGGAATATAAAAAAGTTCTGGTAAGTGATAGCTGCAAAGTCAAGCTCTATTGGGTTAAGTATAAGACAAACTAAGGCACAATGATAACCATGAACTTCTATTTCATGCTCAGCTCTGTCTATAGACAATTCAGTAAAGCCTCGATTAACAAAGTGTGAACAATATCAGAAATATATAGTGAAAGAGGGACTTACAGTTACACCCTGCAATACACAAATTTTTCTTCTTACTAATGACGCATTTTTATAAAAATTGGTCTATATATAAATTCACAAATTGCGCCTAATTTGTATATCCCAACAACACTAATCTAGTAGTTGATTGGGTCACAGACTCTTCCACAATCGATAAATTTGGGAAATACTTCACTTATGTAAAATATGCTATATATTGTGAAGTTAAATTTTAAAATGTTATCGGTAATCATAAGTTTTCATAGATTAGGGATACACTGTGGAGAGCCACCGACATTAGCACTTTCCTTAAAGTGGATTGGCAGAAATACCTGATTACATATCGGTAGAAATTAAATTTTTTAATTATTAATTAATTATAGCCTGGCCAGGATTTTTCCAGTCAATCCATTTTTTTATAATTTTCAACATACTAAATTACTTATAAAATTATTTTCATCCATTAAACAGATGGGTGAAGGTCGCTTTTACTTCGGATCTTAGACTAAAAGACAAAAAACGGTTTTATCAAATAAGTGGTAACGAGTCGGGTGTATAATTTGTATCTCGGAAACGGCAAGAGATAAAAATGGTTAAAATGTGACAAAGTTGCACATTTGAGAAAACTGTAATAAGAGGAAATTATTATTATTCATACCCATTTTTTAATGATTGGAAACAAGTGATTTCTCTGATTTCACTTTTCACACAACTATTAACAATTTTTTTATTCCATTCAGTACTATACTATACTTTACTTCACTATATATCAACTGGTTATTTTTTATCAAGGACCTCAATTTTAAATTAAGTACGCAAATTACTTATTTGATTGTGGTTATCAAAAAGAATATGGATTCCCTTAAGAGTATTCATCTCTTACCCTAACAGTCATCATCCAGGTCCTGATATAATTTATTTTTATCAAATATTCAATATATTCATTACCGCCCGAAATGGAACGACATTCTCACCATATGAGACAACTAGTCCAAGAAAATAGGACTTCAAAAGTGAATTTTTGGTAAGCCCCTTAGGCCCCGAGCTGGCATATTCAAAATTCCAAAATTCTTTGGAGTCATCTAATAGATAGGGGTAAATTTTCGAAAAATTTTCAGATCAAAGTTATAGATCTCTCAATTTTACTCAAATAGTTCTTTGAACATAAGATAGCTAGAGATTAAAATATGATTTATTTTGCAAAAAAATTGCTATTTTCTTGAAGAAAAACAAAAACCAAAGACGAAGACCAAACTTTTAATGGAAGAAGATAACACCGATGGAGCACCATTCATAGATGCATTAACAGAGACGATTTTAAAGCGCAAACTGAAGGGGAAGTACCCTGATGATATTAGCATTGAATGAGCTACAACATCGAATTCGGTGGTACATATAATTTTAAGATTTTTTAAATAGAATGGCTGCATAAGTAGATATAAAAATTAAATGGCAAACACCCAAATTAGTTACCTTATACGATGATGGTCCCAGAAGTACCTAGCCTGACCTAGAGAAACGGTAGTTTGCTTAAAAAATACGACTGCATCATAAAGTACACCATCTATACAGCATATGTTTCAAGTTTCACGCTGTTTAGTATTTGTAAGCTATCAATAGTGAACGTTTTCAGTGAATTTGTAAACATGAAAAAAATTGGTCATCGTTATCTAATATAATACGTTTATTTGAAAGGTGTTAATCCAACCGATAAAAAGCTGAACTAGATTCTACTCTGGGCAAGACTATTCCTTCGTTATCAAAAGTAAAATATGAGGTGAAGACTCATAATATGCGGTACATCGCATATTAACTGAAAATTTGTACATGAGAAAGCTGTGCGCAAGATGGGTGCTACGTTTGCTCACAATGGAATAGAAACAAAGCTGAATTTTTGCACCGTTTCATAAACATGGATGAAACGTGAGTCCACAACTTCATACCCGAAATAAGAGAACAATGAAACAATGGAATGAAAAGGAAAAACCGGCTCAACAGAAAACAAAGACCGTTCTATCGGCAGGCAAGATCATGACGTCGGTTTTTTGTGATGCCTATAGGATGATTTGCTTTGATTATCTAGAAAAAGAAAAACAACGTCGAATATTGTGTGAACTTTTTGCAACGTTTGAGGGAAGAAATCAAGCAAAAACGGCCGCATTTGACTAAGAAGAAAGTGTTATTCCACCAAAACAATGCACCACCTTACACATCCGTTATTGCAACGGCCATAATTAATGAATTGAAGTTTGAATTGCTACCAGCCCCCTCGGATTATTTCCTGTCCAGACTGGACAAAATAACTCGGTGGTCAAAGATTTTCGGACAATGAAGAGGTGATGTCGGCAGTTAATGGCTATTTTGAGAAGCTTGACGATTCTTATTATAAAAAAGGGTATCGAACTGATTGAACATTGCTGTGATAAGTGTATGGATCTGAAAAGAGATCACGTTGGAAAAATATTTTTTTCTGAAATTATTGTGTTTTTTTTGTTGGGTCAGGTACTTCTGGGACAATTCTCGTCAATATCCTGCTTCATTCATATCTATTTCTTTTGCAAAAAAATATTTGATTATTTAATTAACCACTCATTCCCTATCAACGCCGACTCACACGTACAGTTTATTTTTTTTATTTCCGAATACTGTCTCCCGCTGACCCAGCTTAACTCAGCCAATAGCCTCCCAATGTCTTGCTCTTTTATCTGTATTATTTATATATAGGAAACGCTATAAAAGCCTTGAAAATTATATGAAAAAATTAAAATCTAGTTTTATTTAATTTTTATGATTAACTTGTAAGTAATTAAGAGATCTAAATCTTCTAAAGTGATTGTGAAATAAGTTTGAAGCATCTGTGAGAATTTTCATATTATTTAAAACTGATTATAAAAGTTTTGACTGATTATAGATAATTTATTATCCACAAGTATTCAACTATTCTTTGGTATCCCAAGAATCAAAGAAAACTTACAGGAAGATTGATTAGTGTGACAAAATTCAGTGCTTTCTTTGTCCTTTGAGATATCAAGTCGAAAATTTGAAGGATTGTAACCATCTTCAGTCTCCATATTTTCAAATCATTTACAGTCTTACAGGGTATTCCAGAATGCTATGCTATATCAACGTTATATTTGCCTAAATGAAAAACCCCATATTTTATGGCATATTTGGAATCAGCTTGACTTACCTATTACAATAAAAATTGTAACAATACGTGTACAATGTAAGAGAAACTTGCTTGCTGCCAAAGCATGCGAATAGTAGAAAAAATTTCGGAAAATTATTTATTGCGTTAATATTCATTGAAGCTGATACAGGGTGTATCAAAATAGTTATTCATTCTTTTCTAAATGTATTCAAATTAATATTGTATTGTATATGAGCATCAAAAAGCATACTTCCCTATACCTAAAATTATTAGAGATATTTTAAATTTTCTGTGCAAAACAATGATTATGTACCTAATTATTTAACAATTAATTGTAAGATTGTAAATAATTTCCCTATAAGATTTTAAATGATTTCAAAATATGAAGATTGATGATGAATATAATTACTCAAATGATATCTCAAAGGACAAAGGATGCACTGAACTTTATCACACTAATAAATCACCCTGTATATTTTCAATCATGTAAAAGGTAAAGAGAACGGGTGTTGGAAATCTAATTACGTTCACTTATCATTCCCAGTGCAGCTTTGCCATACGTTAAGCGTTCATCTATCTTTAACCGTTATTGAGATCTCAGTATATAATTTGAGATACCCGATATACCAATACCAGACGCACTGATATCAAGATACCTACATTTAAGAAAAATTAATTATTTCATTAATTGAATTACGAAGTATATTATTAAAAAAGCCTCCTCAACTATAGACAAAACATTTAATATCACATTTCTATAAAATAATGCTGACCACTTAACATTAGAATGCGCATATTCCGAATACTCTTCACATATTTTAATATAGTATGTGAAGAATAGATATTTATAATTTGAGAAAGTTCTTCCAGAAAATAAACGGGGAAATGAGTATCTCGATGGAATTAACAACTAGTAACTTCCGTGGTGTATACAATATTCCATATCTCAAAAATCAAATTCAAATTTAATAAAAAACCAATCAAATTTTATCCGTGCTTAATTGTTCATTTATGATTCGTATTCTTTTTTTAATGTTTTCCACTACAAAAATGAATTTTATTGGAAATATTATTTTCACAAAAATAATAATAATAATAATAAAAATGCTGATCAAAATCCGTTCTAGACCTGGCTAAGTCTATAGGAATGTTTAAGAGATAATACACATCAACAAATTGGATGAGGCAACACTGATAACAATGCAAGAGGTGAGTATCATTTTAAATATTTAAACTCTAAAAATATTTAAAAATGCGATATATAAAACTTGTCCAATAATCTAAGTATCAGATTTGGGCTAGAGGTAATAACGACTCACACAAAAGAACAGAGAAATCAAAAACTCACTAAATTGACGGATGTTGAGAGCCCCTAGTTGTGTCTGGAAGAATATTCTCATAACATAGGAACTAGAAGCAAGTCAATTACCATTATTTAATTATGGTGGCAGATGAAAACAACTGCACAGTAAAATCAAAGACATTCCATAGAGATGTGCCTTGGAGAAACAGGAACCTGGACCGCTAGAGGTCTAAGGTAGAAAAGCGGGTCAACAACGAAATATATTCTGACAATTAGGCAATTTATAGAACAGCCTTTACAAACTATGCCAAGGAACTTAAGAACAAAACGGAATTGTACTACTCCAAAATCCAAGAACATTACATTGGAGATCCCAAAAACTCACTTACCAGGCTCAAAAATCATAAATTCTGAAAACCAGAAGAG
Source organism: Diorhabda sublineata (assembly GCF_026230105.1). Lineage (NCBI taxonomy): Eukaryota > Metazoa > Arthropoda > Insecta > Coleoptera > Chrysomelidae > Diorhabda > Diorhabda sublineata. The sequence goes on from NC_079476.1 coordinate 9,305,972, forward strand.
CATACTGGGAGAAAGAAGGAGCGATCCTAACAGAAGAAGCAAAAGTTTAGCATTTCACGAGAAATCTTTTTTAATAAAGAGAATAAAGTGGAAAACTTTAGACCATAGAAATCAGCTGGTAAATATCGATTTTTTTCCATGCTTCGAAATAATGAAGAAACATCTTGACAAACTTTTCGAAGCACCATGATTCAAGATTACCGCCCTATCATCCTCATCTCCTTCCTGGACGGCTGTCGCAAGAAGGCCACTTCACACAAAACAGTTCACCTATCAAAAAGACGAGTTCTCTGCAGAAGAACTACATTGCCTACACATAGAAAAGGCTATTAAAAGCAAAGATATTACTCTAGCAACTTTCATATAGAACGCTCTAGACACCACCTCACAATAATCAAGGGTTTTTCTTAAGCAAATTAGATAATTAATAATCTACATAAAAAAATGCTGAACATAGAATGAATATATCACAAAAAGGAAAAAATTGAACTATTTGAATTAATTTTCGGCTATTTTGACAATTCGATCTGGTTGAAACAGGAACACATGATTTTATCAGGAAATAATAATAAATGTTCTTGATTTTAGATCCCTTCTGTATCAAAATTAGTTTTTTTAATAATCTTTAGAAGATAGGTAAAAATATTTTGATAAAGGCTTAAAATTAGTCCAAACGTCAAATTTTATATATTTTATAAAAATTTTTAAAAAAACTAATTTTGATACAGAAGAGATCTAAAATCAAGAAGATCTAGAAACATAAATATATCAAAAGGTCTAAGGTGTAATATATCAAGAAATTAAAGACTGCCTGATACAATAAAGAGAAAACTATGCTATGCGATTTTTGAGGTGAATAAAATATTTGAAATGAACTACATTTAAAGTCGTTAGCATAAATATTAAAAAAGTATTATAGAAAAAATATATTCAATTTACAAAATTGATGGAATTTCTTAATAATTCACTTTATTCATCGATTGATAATGTGTCCCACAAGCTTAGCGATTGATGGCCTCTGGATTGTTTATTCATTATATTAAACGTAAAAAATACACAATAAATATTTACGCGTAGGAAAATTAAGGTCTTTCTCCCAAACATTGTTGTCTTTTTATGGTTTTTACAATGAAAGCAACAAAAATATTAAAAATAGGACAGAAATGGATGTTTTTGAATCCTGTTTGTCTTCAAAATCGAAAAAACAAGAATTTATATAATATTCAATTTCTAATTCCAAAATGACTTTTTGGCATTAGAATCAATACGCTCAACATTTCTATCAATCGTCAATTTGAATATTGAATTTTCAAGAAGATGAATTTACTGTTTTTTAAGAGATATTACAAAATTTATCACACCACGATTCTTAACTAATTGATTGCCAGACGATTAATATATAAATGTTTGAAAGCTCGGAATGAATTAGAGTTGTACATTTTGGTGTTTAATTTTGACATAATCCTTCTACAGAAACGCTCATAATCTAACTGGCAAACACTTCGTTCTAATTTATATTTCTTCAATTTCTTATGACCTTTTATATAAGTTTATGTTTCTTGATTTTAGGTCTCTTCTGTTTTAAAGTAATTTTTTCTATAATTTTTGAAAGATGTTTCGACTAATTTCAGTCTGTTTCTGTTCTTCAGTCGTTATCTTTGCTACTAGCGTTTGTCAATGTTAAGGTTAGGTTTTTCAGTGGTTGGCGGTGGACACATTACAACTGCTGCCAACAAACCAAACTGTTCGAGCTGCTCTTCAATTTTACCTATTATTTTTTTATAACTGTAAGTGCGATGTAATAAATATTTTGAAGCATTAAAACTCCGCTTTGAGTTTTGGAACAGGCGGTATTACTTTTGATTTTGAAGTTTTTAAATGGAAGGCAGATCTACTGATCTTATTTAATAGAAACAGTGTTTTCAGACTTTATTTGAGGACATTACATACTGTCAGATCACGAAAACCCCAATGCAAAAATTAGAAGAATTATTCCCAAATTTGAATTTATTCTATATTTTGTAAGACTTTTAAGCCACTGCATGCTATTTGAAATGGAGAAATTTGAGTTTTTCAGCTTATCCAACTTATACAGAGATCGCCATAAGTCCGGCAATGCTGTCAAAAAAGATTAAAACGAAGCATATTCGTCATTCAGACAGTTGTGTCTGTGTCATGATAACACGTTATCATTGAGTATACGCGTTTTCAGAATGAACAACTGATAAAAGTTCACTCTTCAAGAAAGAGTTTTTTATTACGTCGTATCTACGTACGAAAGCGGAATTACGAAACTATGTTTACCGAATTTCAATAACAATTTCCGAACTCGCCGCAACCAAATCGATCAACAATGTGGAAGACGTTCTTCCTGTGGACCTTCTCAAGGACCAAGCACCCTTCCCGACCTCCTAACATCAATTGAAGAAGAATTTAAAACTCTTCGCAGATATTCTTTGCCGGAGCTGCTCGTTGCCGTAAATACATTGATCAAGATGGGCATCAATTTGAATACTTACAGTAACCGGTTTTTTAATCCCTTTTCTAATTTATTTTAATAAATTTATTTCAACCCTGCATTTTTGAATCGTGTAAAAAGATTCGAATAATCTATTTCAAATGATTGACCAGAAGAAAAAGATTCATTCGCGTTTGAACAATAATTTTTTATTATAAATGATACAATAAATGACATACTACCATTTCAATGAAAATAATTTTTATATACTTGGTAAAAGATTAGAATAATTTAATACCTGATGATTGTCTTTCTCATTTTAGAACAATAATCAATCAATATTATGAGTTAATTATGTTGTCCAGTCACTGTGAAGGATAGGGATCTAATTTCTACTAAAATCGAAATCCAAACAATTGACTTGAAGCCATAAAAAGACTTCAAAGTATAAAAACAAACCTTAGTTGTCTCTCTATAATCTTGGGATATCCTAGTTTGTGTCTCCGATCGTCTCCGTTAATGAGGGAAATAAATGAAATTCTGCCTCACAGAATGAACAACGTTTCAAGATGTTGCCAATTTCCAACTATAATTCTCATTTACACTCGAGGTAGCCGAATTCACTAGAAATAACTACTACCGAGTACTTGAACTCAAAACTCGACGAGACGAGATTAAAAAGAGATTGAGCATGATGGTGGAATCCAAAATAATACCAGATATGGCAAACGAAACAACGAACAATACAATAACTCACCACCTAGCGAATTCTCGCGTCGAAACAAATATTCACACATAAAAATCTAGAGGATTGTGTCAGGGTAACCTTGAGGAACAATTTTTTTCAAGATTTACTGGAAGATAATTTTTAGAAAATCGGGATGATAAAAAAACTGAAATAATCCACATATCTTTCGGATCAACTTTTTGATGTACTTGTAGTTAATGAAGTAAATTTAACAAAGTTAACACAACGAATTACTTTTGAAAGTTCAAAGTATGAATTGTAATTAATTTTAACCATTTTTTAAGAAGGCTTTTTTAATATTTTCCCTAATTGCGAATAAGTGTTCCGGAAATTGCTATGTTCCATATTTGTTTATTATATGAAAGTTTCTAGAGCAATTTTGGTTCTTTTTTGAGTTGAGTAAGAAATATGACTCGAAATGACGTTAAATTTGAAGATATTTTCCTAGATGAAAAATACAAATCTTCTGACTCTAATTTTTTGGAGACATAACACACGTTTTAATCTAGTTACTAATGCAAGGGCAAAACATATTTTTTAATAAAAATTTTGTTTAAGCCTAAATTAATGTTTTTCAATGTATTTTTAGTTGGAAGTAGAACGATGAATTTTGCCCTTACATTTGATGTTTATAAAAAGTACTTACTTTGGCCAAAACATTTTGCTGAAAATAAATTAAATCGAAATTTTTGAATTTATATATTGTGAATATTTTTATATGACTTGATCACGTTTCCTAAAAATTACTATTATAACATAATCTTATCGCTAAAATAACCTCGAGTGACCTCTCTTCTCATTTGTTATGATGAATTCCACTTTTTCAAAAACATTAACGATGATTGAACATATTTCATAAATGTTATGGTGCAATATTGTGTAAATGTTTCGAAATAATTTGTTTGTTCAATATTAAAGCTTACGAAAATGAAACTGATCTCATAGATACTTTATAACAAGTAGTAAAACCTGTAAAACAAAATCGATTAAGTATATGGTATCAATTTTTCCATATGTATTGTTTTGCAATGATCAAGATTGACGTAATTATGTACAATCAGTTAATTCTAATTATCTTTCATTCAATATTACCTATGACCATTCATTGCTTTTTTATCAAGAAAGACTGTTCAGCAAAAAACTTGGTATTCACTTTGGGAACGATGGGTATGCAAATATTATTTACTTTCTAGAGGGTAACTCTCATTCATTCTGAATGCCAAAGTGACATTCAAATATCAACAATTCTCTTAATCATTCTTTCTTCGAGACATTTTAATCACAATATTATCATAAAATCAATATTTCCCCATTTAATTCGTTATTTTATATAAAATAATCACTAAAGAGTGTAAAATAATAAAACGAAATTCAAATTTGATAAACGCATCATCATTGGCAGCGACGTCAAATGAAACGTCCTGGATTTATCGAAGTCGAAACAGGATGTTGGTTGTGTTTGAGAGAAAAATGCTGTTTATTTTTGTCTTTTAATATTCTGATATTAATAATCATATACGACAATGACTCTATACTTTGCATATAATCAAGATTTTACATTGGTGTTCATTTCGTAATAATTATAAATATCAACGTGAGAAGTACTGCACCCTGCTCCATAATTATTTGTTTGTGGGGGTTCACTCAGTTCTGAAATATTCTCCTCTTAATTGGATTCATTTATTATAGTGAACCTGCAACATCTCTAGACCTTTCAAAAAAATGTTTCTTCTTGCTCTGCAAACCAGACCTTCACAACTTTTATTACCTCCTCGTCGGAAGAAAGTTTACGACCTTTTAAACTATTTTTCAGTTTAGTAGAGAGATGATAGTCGGACGGAGCCGAATCTGGTGAATAAGGGGGGTATTCTAGTAATTCAAATCCAAAATCACGAATTTTTTGCATGGCAACATGAGATTTATTTGCAGGAGGGTCTTGCCAAAAAAACACCTTTGGATAGTTTTCCGCTTCTTTTCTTTTTAATTTTTTTCCGCAGAATGGTCAGTAATATCGAATAGTAATCTCCAGTTATTGTTTTACCCTTATTCAAAAATCATGATTACTCTATGGCAATCCCAAAAAACTGAATCAAGAACTATTCCAACATATTTTTGCATACGAAAGTTTTTAGGTTTTGGAGAACCAGAGTGTCGCCATTCCATCGATTGTTGCTTTGTTTCTGGATCGTAGAAATGTACCTAAGTCTCATCCATAGTAACAATTCGGTTTCAGAAGTCTACATCGTTTTCAAATCGAGCACAGATCGAACGCGATGCTTTTGGTCAACCTTTAAACATTTGGGGATCCATTTTGCAGCAATTTTTTTCATGTCCAAATTGACGTGAACTATATGATGAACGCGTTCGTACGAAATATTCAGTGCTTCAGATATCCTTTTTAGTGGGACTGACACAGAAACTGGCCTTCCCGATCGATCATCATCGTTTACATCTTTTGAAGCTTGCACTCCAATTTTTCACGGTCGCATACGAAGGACATTGATCACCAAGGGTATCTTCATAAATCTGCTTACCTGCAACCTTTTAAATGCAGGTATTTGATGATGGCTCGTTACTCCAATTTTTAGATTTTCACAATTCGTTGAACATCTTTTTTCTTTTAATTTATTGCGTAACCCTGTTTTACTTTTTTAACGTTAAACTTTACACTGTGACTTCTAATAAGTTATTGTTCGTTGCTATGGTAACGCAATATTTTGTTTATGTATGGAACTGGTCTAGGCTAACTAGATATCAATACATCCTCATATTTCGGCGACGGAATATATGAGGTACAACTCCTTTCTTCAACCGTATTGTTATTTTTTATCTTGTGTCATAATTGTATATTGTATGTAATTTTTTGTGCCTTCCTGGACCTAAAACAAATTCATAAGTGAGTATTGTCCAGTGTGCCTTTAGAAACTCACCTATGTGTGGTACATTAAAATGATTTTCACAATAATGCAAATATCTCTTCTCATAACTTCACACCATTGCATTCTTTCCCTTGTGTCGGAACTTGAAGAAAAACTTTACCGGGCTGTCCTTCTGATAAAGTTTTACATTCTACTATAAAATAATGCCTAGAAAACGACTTTTCAACATTTTTTTTACTTTTATTGACATAACAAACTAAAATATGTATAAAGTAGCTGTAACACCTGAAGTAAACAAATACTGCACGTGAAAATTGATGTCATCTATCAAAATTTTACATAAAACTGGAGAAAAATTATTTCGAGGCTTGGTTGAACATCATTTTTTCGCGTGGAAAAACAATTAAAGATATTTTTTTTCTCACATTTAAAATTGGTCATATGAAAAGGGATTATACTGAATATCGGAACTTGATTCCCTGTATCTACTTCAAAAATAATGTCTAAATAAGTACATGAAATAGCTAATCAAATAAATATTTTAATAAAACAGATTTGCAATTTGGTATGGTTTCACATATGAAAAAACTACCTGCAAGCTATAACAGATATCATTTTTGAATAGTATAAAAAATTGGAAATTCACTGAAATAGTTGTGTAGAGTTGAAAGGAAATGATATTATATTTGTTTGACTTTTCCCATAAATGACATTTATAAAAATTTCACAAATAAATCAAATTCACTGTTACATAATCTTATATTACACCCAGAATCCCCATTTTGACGCAGATAGTTTAATATTTGAATCTAATTAATTTTTCGACGTAGCTACAGCTAACGAAGTGAGTTGTTGCTCTTTAAAAGGAGATCATAAATACAACGAATCACAAGAAATATTTCCGATTTTTCCTGTAAATAACATATATAGAAATTTCACAAATAAGTCAAATTTACGTGTCGGTAGAAAGTAGAAAAATATATGTACATGGATAAGGTCTATCGAAATGCGTTAAATATGGGTAGCGTCATATTAGAATGAGGATAAATTTTAAAAGAAGCGCAACATATTATGAGTGAGAAAATAAAATCACTCTAGGTGCACGTGTTCTCAAAATGTTTTCTAATTTTCTTTTGAAAGGTTTTTGAACTGTTATTTATCGCATACAGCTGGACACTTTTTCAACGTTTGTTCCCATAATATAAACTCCTGCTTCTATCTATCCTCCATAATTTCATATTATATCGAGAAACCGAAAAACCACATTTTTACTCAACAATTTATTGTGCCTAAATTCCTGGTAAAGTAGCAGGCAATAAAATAATTCGTAGAAGTTATGATTCATTTAAAAATAAAAGATTTGTGAGGAGAAAGAGGAAGAAAGAGAAACTAGTTGGGTTATTTCATTGGTGGAGACAGGAAATATTCATGTGGGATTTCACAAAATCGCCCTCATATAGGAAAAATTTTCCTCTGTAGGGCTGGGATTAGAGTGATGTGTAGAGTAGCTTTCTTTTTTATTGCACACTTTCACTGTGTGGGTGTCCACCTACTATTTGATTTGAAATTGAAAGTGAGGATAAAAGTTTCTGAAATGTATTGACAAGGTGTTGATTATACAGACTGGTACAGCTGAGGTTGTATTATTTCCTGTCACTGGCCATTTGGCTGATGAGCTAGTTCCCCAGATTGGAGAAAAACCTGCAACAAGGACGAATTACTCGAGTTGCATTCCATCTTCATATATACCTGACTTACCTAAACCTATACTATGATTTTAGAACGCATTTTTAGTGGAGAGCAGTATTTGCTGTGAGGCAGTCCAATTGATCCATCAGTTGACATACAAATAGTCTAAGATCCCTCCGCTTGATCTTGCAGGTATCTGTTTTTTTTTTTGATGAAATTAATTTTAAACGAATCTTGAGGATGTATGGAATGGATTAAGGATAGGTTGCCTTGTAAAAATTAGCCGCAATTACCTGTAATCAATCAAGGAAACATAGATACAGTTTAGAATTTCACAAAATTACTTTACGAAGATTTGTATATGTATAAAGATTGAATCTTGAGTTGTCTAATTCTTCTCTAGGTATTGTTTCAAGAATCCTAAAGTATACCTGAGTACTGATATACTTTGATGGATGTTACACTACCTGTTGTGATATTTTTTTGTATCTTTTTACCGAATCTACTATGTACTTAATTATTTCAGCTCTTACGATATCAGTTTCTGCCGCTTTCCCGACTTTAAATTTTTTAATGGCCTCGTGTAGCTAACCGTATATTATATCTCTTTCTTGTTCAGTACTATTGCTATAGGTTTCATTTTCGTTTTGATTTGGTGTTTGAGTTAGAATTTTGAGGTACCTAAAAGTATTCTTTCCATCTTTTCATTATTCATTTTTCGTTTGTATGTAATGTCTTTGCTGTCTCATGTAAATTTTTACATTTTCTCATTTTGCAAAACTTTGTAGATAAGCTATATAAACATTAAGCAATCATAAAAAGTACATGAAACGAACATAAATGAAACAAAACTTGAAGTGAATAGCTGTAAATACCTAGGCTCAAAAAGAATGGAAAATGAAAGAATCAAAAAGGAACTAGAGATGGGAACATGGCAACAGGAAGATTACTTAGAAATATTACAAAAACCACCCGAAGAAAGAGATACCTAAAGAAATAAAAACACAAATTTTATAGATCACAATTCTTTTGATAGACAAAAGAATAAGTTACTAAACATGAATATGAGATATCAAAGTAAAAAAGAAAGAAAAGCGAAGATACAGGAAACAGGACAAGAAAAACCTGAAAACAAAATTAATAAATACAAAAGTTGAAGCGCAGCTAAGTTGGTGCTCGGAAATGTTATAAAAATGGAAGAAGAGTATACGAAGCATAAAAACAAAAAGAAAGACCGTGAAAAACGTGGAATGAAGAAGTTGCCATGGCTGCAAAAAAAGATATATTGTATTGGACGGAATAAGACAGAAAGTAATGGATAGAAAAGGAATGGAGGAGACTTTGGAGTAGGGATACTACATTGAAGCTATACTTCGCCATTGCACACGACTTACACCCGCAAGAGTAAAAAGTCTTCAGATTAAGTGAGTGATTAAAGCTTTTGTTTTATCTCATAGTAAGATTCTATTCCATTTCCAAATTCTTCTTGTAGTTTTATTTATGACACAAAAATAAGTTCTTAGATTTCACGGTTCTCGTGAGCATATTTATTTTTGATCCTATTGTTTTCATATATTTTAAGCGGATTCCAAGATCTTTTAATTCATAGCTCTTCATCATCGGTAACGAGTATCAGGAAGCAATCAATGATCACTTATTATTTCCAAATTTCTTCGTACTCGTACATATTTCGTGCATTTCAGTTTTTTGTTGATGACAATTAAGTAATCGATCATTTATTCGATGAATTGATTTGTTTCTTGGAAATGGGGAAACTTTGGTTAATGATAATAAGATCGTTCGCTATTGTCTCTTAAAGATCAGGTCCACTCTAGTTCATATTTGGATAGTATAGGCCAGAACCATTGCTTACATAAGCATTTTAATCGACCCGCCCTGTCCCATTTAAAACTACCAAATTTAGATGTCATTCGAAAACTAATTAATCAGTCACCTTGGATTGAATCCTTTGACGTCACTAAACTGTGAGATTTGCTCAAGTGTTTAAATCTCACACATGTGAGTACTGGCCACTTACCGATCACATGGTCTACAGTATCTTTCTCCTCCATGCACCAGCGGCATTCTAAATTGTCTGCAACGTCTTTAGTATTGAGATACCTCGTATGGGGTTAAAAAGTCAATCATCAACATAACTCTTTTGACTACACCAAGAATGGGTTTTGGGTACTTTAGTGGAGTATCTGATCCAAATTTGTCAAGCGAATCAACTCGTTGTCTTTGTTGTTCGACTGGCCAAGCTCCCAAACAAGGATGATCTTGCAGCTATCACTCACAAATTCTCGAAGAACTTTTTTACATAGCACAAGCCCAGAGCAGAGCATTTCAGCCGTTATTGCTCATCCATAACTCTACTGTCTGACCAGACATAAGGTTTGTTCCAACCTGCTAGTCGGGACTGTACTTGGAACGGTTATCGGAAGCGTTTATAGATATTTTTGCGCAATCTCCGGCTATGCACGGCTCTGGCAACAATACTTGCTATCAACTAAGTATCTAAAACACCGTCCCTGACGCAGATTTGTCTACGTACCAAGGATGGTTTTTTATGGACTTTAACGAACCTATTGATTAATGTATTTATTTGGGGTCAATTGAGTATCGTACGTCCACCTTTTACTAAGCGAATAATTTGGCTTTGAGGACGGTAGCATGTTCCTCAAGCAAAAAACAATCAATTATTTTACGTCCAGTCAAGCCATTCATCCTGCAGCCATCCGTGTACCAAGTGGCTCGATTTAGTATTGCGACCTTAGAGCCACCCGACACTCCCTCGGTAGTCTCTAATATGAACGGAAAACAATTCAATCCAGCGCTCCTATGTGGCTCATGTATGAGCCACAAATAGTTTTTGAGGACGGACGATTACGGAATTGTGCAGTCAATTCTCGTAGATATTACGATACTCGGTGCATCAGATTGTCAATATGCACTTGTTTTTAACAAAATTGTGTGCCAGGTAGGTGCTGAGAAACCTGAGACCTGAATATAAACTCAACGCTTAGAAGAAACAGCTAATGCCTTAGGGGCATAGTGAATTTTCGGTCAGGATGAAATTCGAACTGACGTTGTCCCTACGAAAAGAAATTGTATTACGAGATACGAGATGCATTTATTTGCTCAATGAATTAGCTGAGACTTTTAGAAACGATAAAGAGCTGAAGACCTCTGTTACGGGCTTGGTTCCATTTACAGACGCAGATCTCGACGGCATAGAGGTAGGTAAGTGTATCAATTGTGCTGGTGGCTTTATTGAAAGAAAGTGTGTTCTTTTTAAAATAGAAAAACTGCCTTCCTGAATGTGATTCATAACAAAAAATACTCTCCAGCAGACATTCTCTAGCCATATCCTCACTACTAATCGCGAACCATTTGTCAGGTATTACGAGCTGAAGTCGCTCCTTATCGGCAACAATATGCATTATTATTATTATGAAGACATTATCTTATCTAGTACTGCAACGGAGATACCACTGAATCTCAGTCAAATTATAGATATCAGTATTAAAACGTAAGTCTCTTTGTAATAAAACCTTACTATTAGTGTAGTTCCTCAATGTATCGATTAAAAAAATAATACTAAATTTCTGGAAAATACATAATAAAAAAGGGCAAACGAGTAAAAAAACTTGGAAGAAGTACAATACAGAGAAGTGAAATTTGGAAACAAGAAAGGGAATTTTCAAAATCTGAAAGTGCTAGGAGAGAAGTAATAGAACCAGAACAAACCTAGTGGGATGGGAACATTATAGAGAATGATAAAAACAAGATACTTATGAAAACAGGTGCATGAATTAAAACATCAAGAACATAAGGAAATTATGGATACGAAAATAGATAGAATCATTCAAATTATACAACAAACTGACAGGAATTGGTGAAAACAATGAAGGAATACGAAAAAAGTAATGAAAACGTTATCATATAAAAAGATAAGTGATCTGGAAGAAAATGAAATAATAACGTTATTACAAGCTACAATGGAATTCAATCTAATGGGAGATATACAGGGTGTTTCAAATAAAGGTGATCCCGTCTCTAAAACAGATATAAAACCGAAAAATATTTGGAGTTTACTCAGTATAGAATTTTTGTAACGCCATCCGTATTCAAGATAAAGTTGGTTGAAGAAAACAAATATACACATTTTTCAGGATTTTACCGCAACCACTGGCAACATTGTATTGAAATCTAATGAATTTGTTTATATGTTTGACTATCATAGAGGGCGCTAGTTACACGGTTCGTATCAAGTAGAATTGTACATAACAACTTTTTCGATATTAGATTTATTAAGCAAAAAACTCAGATATCATTTAATTATACACTAAAATGGTACTTTTGATAAAACTCGATACTGTGAACTGTTTTAGGAATATTTTGATTTGAAAATTATGAAGTAATAACCGATGCTGTTATGAAGTAAAGATTATAATGAATGTATTAATTAAAAAAAAATCACGAGATGAAAATTTAAAAAATGGCTAATAACATAAAATTCAATTAGATTAGGTGTTGAAAATATCCTCCGTTTTCACGAATACATAAGTTTATCCTTTTTTCTAAAAATTAATGGATTAATCTTCTAAACGGTTGGGAGTCAGCTATGAAGTCATTAAAGTTGAATTCTGTGTCTCAATTCTTGAGGTCTATTTACCTCTGCAGCATAAACTTTTTTTTGTAAGATACGACCCAGCTGTGTAATCCAAGGGATTAAAATCGCATGACCGTGAAGGCCAATAAATCGGAGCTTCTGAACCTCTACCAGTATATCGATTCGGAAAATGGTTACTCAACCATTTACGACACCTCCTATCAAAGTGGAGAAGAGCTAAATAAATAGAGACCTTTGCTCGTTTAGAGTTAAATCTTCTAATATCTTTTATAAGTGATTGCTTGAAAAATCCAGGTACATATCACCATTTAAATTTCCAGGTAGAATGTGATGGATAACACTTTAAATTGATACCTAAAGTTGCTGCCCAAACATTAACTTTAAATGAGTGTTAGTAATGTGATACCCTTTTGACATGTGGATTCTCATCACACCAATATTGTCCATTATGGGAGTCAAACATACATACCTTGTCGCGCAAAAGTGGTGAATAGAATACATTTTAAAAAATTTGAATTGAGGGCCACATTCCTCACGCTAACTGTTGGTTCTTCATTAACCAAATTTAAAATCATATTTTTTTTTATTTTTTTTAGGTCTCTCATTCCCAGTTTTTCGACAACGTCGTTCTATTTTACTGAGCAGACCCCAAATATTTTTCAGTTTTCTTTCTATCCTAGAGACGGGATCACCTTTTTTTGCACCCTATATTTATATTGTTTTCTAGTCAGTACGCTACTGTTCTTTCAACATCGCTAAACAAAATTCTGTCAAATTAAACAACTTATATAAAATTTATTTATATTCAGTTTAAAATTCATATCCTTCTTGTATATAAAGTTCTTTGCCACTGTGTAGATTTGGTTGCCTACGTTTCTATTCCGTTCACGTAAATTTTCAATACAAAATTTTATAAATTTCATTCCAGAGTACAACTAATATTATTAATTGAAATTTCATTACGGTTGATTATTTTCTTTATTAAAAATTTCGCATCAACCATATACTGGTAATTAGGGATTCAATTTTTTTTATAGTACAATATAGTACAATATAGTAAATATTGGTATTTTATTCACATAGGGATACATATTTGTTAAATTCAGTTTATGATCAAGATCTGTAGATAATTTTTGAGGTTAGTAATATTGTATTTAGTTTCTAAAATTTCAGATATTGTTCCGATTCCTACTGGTTATTACTTATTTTATAAAGTTTCTGTTAATTTAGCTACTGCAGAAACCTGTACAGGGTGAGTGATGAAGGACCATACGTAGAGCCTCTCAGGTAGGATATCATAAGATTACTATAAAAGTGTCAACTCTACTTCTTTATCAATTTACAGGATGATTTGTGTAAATTGAGCATAACTTTGGCTAGTGCTTTCACAGTTCATTTGATTTTTAAAATTATTCCATGATGCAATACAATACTATCAAGCATTCGAATGTTATTAGCTGAAAACGAGAAGTCACAGTGCATTGATTTCAATAATTACAAATGAAGTTTCGGACTTTGTAGATTAAGAACAGCTTGTGTAAAGTGAAAAAATTGATCGAAACAAGAATGATCGTATCCGTCATTAAAATCCAGCAATTTGTTTTCCACTGTTATTGAGGTAGTTCACAAACCTGAGACCAAGATATCCTATGCGGTCATGGTATCTCTATATTGACAACGCTCCAGGGCATCGAGCTCAGCTAAAGCAACAGACATTTCAATAATCTCGAATATTAGACCATCTACTTTATAGTCCCGGTACGATTTTTCTTCGGTTGTCGAGTCGCAACTGATAAGACTAAAGACACAACTAAAAATAGATGCTCTTGAGTCTCTATTCTTAGTGGTTCTCGGATATCGTACATTCCCCGCATTATATCCAAATAAACTGTTGTACTGAAGTAATACATGAACTTTTATGAAGGAAATGCTTTCGCCAAAACAAATGTATATAAAGTAGAAATGAACACATTGTGTTTATAAAAGAGCCAGCGGATCAGAATTATTGAAGTTCTAGATTTGAGAACAGATAGCTATAAAATATGGACACTTCTAAAAAGACGAAGCAATGTCCCAACTTATACTACAGAATACCAGAAATTACTGCTAATCAAATAGCCCACCTACTACTAATTTGGAAGGTGAACCACAAACCTAAACTGACTGAATTTTAATAAGAAGAATGACTTCTTTCAATACCACTGAATTAGATACAACCATCAGAATAGAAGCATGGAATCTGGATAAAATTTGAATTCAGCAAATTAAGCACTTTTGTATCTTAACAAATGGATTATACAACTCTTTAATAACTGTATAAGTAAATGTCACGTCCCAAAGGTTGGGCGGAAGAGCCGCATTGTAGCTAAAAAGATTAATCTTAAATCGCCTCTCAGCCATAATTGCTCCTTTGCTCATACCATAACAAGCTGAGTTCCTTCCTTTTAGTATACGGCTGCTGAATCTTACTCAATATATAGATGATTTTCAAGATGTCAGACAGGATTCGCAATTGTTGATCTATAAACAGCATAACTCAAGTAAAACACAGCTTATTCTTTTATTATCAAATTGTTTTATAAATATTATGTATTGCATTTATCTTATACAGCTTTTAAGGCCGCAACTATCATGAGAATAACAAAATAGTTTTATAGTTGTTGTACGAGAATGGTCCCAGAAGTACCTGACCTGACCTAGAGATAGCGGTAGTTACTTGACGTTATTTAGTATTTGTTTGACGCCAATATAAAACAATTGTTCATCGTTATGTGATATACAGTCCCGTGAAGATGTTTCCATCAAGTGTTTGACTATGGATGAAACGTGGGTACATCACTTCACACCCGAAACAAAAGCACAAACAATATAATGAAATGATAAGGGAGAACCGGCTCCAAAGAAGGCAAAGACCGTTCCATCTGCAGGCAAGGTCATAGCGTCGGTGTTTTGGGATTCGCATGGGATATTTTTCACTAACTATCTTAAAAAAGGAAAAACTATCAACGACGAGTATTTTGCTTTACAGCGTTTGAGCCAAGAATCAAACAAAAACGGCTGAGAAGAAAGTGCTGTTTCATCAAGACAATGCACAAGCTCTCATATCCGTTAGTTCAATAGCCAAAATTAATGAATTAAAATTTGAATTACTATTTTATACACTCTATTCACCAGATTTAGCCCCATTGAATTATTTTCTGATCCCAGACTTGAGGCTGAGGCTGAGGCTATTTTGGGGAGCTTGACGATTCTTATTATAAAAAGGTATCGAACTTATTGAACAGTGTATAGATCTAAAATGAGATTATATTGGAAAATAAATAATTTTTTTTCCAATATTGTTGTGTTTTCTTTTTTGTACCAGGTACTTCTGGAACCATCCTCATATAATAACTAGTGAAGAGTTCTCTTGTGGTTGTACAATAGCTCTATTGTAAGAGTTGTGAACATAATCTATAAACGTGTTTCCAACTATTTTGCGTTCCACTTAGCTTCCGATAATTGTTATGTAAACGGTTATTTTCGTTAATAAAACTAATTGGGCTACTACTTGGGAATAATCAGCTGAACTCGATGATCTGACTAATGACCCTAATCTATCTAAATGCATTGCCACTTTCCTTCTCAATAGCAGATCTTTGTCGATTATTAAGGAGAACGTAGTAAATGGAGACCTTAGAATAATGGGTTTCCTAAAGGAACAGTATTTGGTTCAATACTGTAGGTATTCTGTATATGAAGATGATCTTGCTTTAACCACACGATTCATATTTTGGATCAATAGATAGCAACCTTACTAATGTATAACTGTCGACAGGTGGTCTATCAATAAGAAACATTACAAGAACGGCAAGCAAAAAGTTGAAACATGTCACGGTTATTAAAACAAAAGCTGGTTAAAAGGCAGCAAGGTTAATTGTAGGGCACGATATATTAAAACGTGAAACTCGACTCGGTTCACAATCACATCAACGTATTGACGGAGGTCAGTAAACGTAATAGATAGTATAAGTGCTATCAAATAAAGTAAAGTAAAGTAAAGAAAGAGAGTGGAACAAGAAACCCGTTACATGATCATGAACCACCAATCCAGAAAGTGGTTCATAAAAACATCAAAAAGACACTACCACCAAGAAAAATTCCAAGGTTCCAAAATACTCTCTGAATTTCTATCACCAAGAAATCCGGAGGGATGAAAAATGTGGAAATACCTCAATAGGTTGAGACCAGGAATCTGTAGGTCTAGGGATAATATGTAATAATAATACTTTACTGTTTGGCTATCTTTTCTAGCACGATATTTTTTGGAAGATGCTTGTCCAGGCATCTTTTTTGCATAATCTCAAAGCACAAGAATATGTTTTAAAATCTATCCACAATTAAATAATATTTTGAGTTCACAGTTAAATAGGAGAAATTTACAGAAATTACTGACGTTAAAATTTATGTCACATAATATTTGTACATTCAGTCATTATAGGAGATTTGATTTTTAAATAAATTTCGTCAGTTAAGTGAATAATGAATTTTGAAAGTAAAACTAAAATATCTCGAAAACGATTATTATGTGGAAGATATTTTTCAAAGAAACGTTTTCTGAAAGGGTTTATACATTTTGAATCTCTATATTAATCCAATCAGTCAACCACAAATCAAATCAAGAATTATTATTCCATAAAGAGCTAACAATACACCAAATATTAGATAAATTGAATTGATTTTCAAAAATTTATTTTGCGAAACTTGTAGTGCCATATAGTGTGTTTTTAAACACCTCTCCAGCCTATGATTTCATAACTTAAAAGTTTTGCCACTAAACCATAATTTTCTCTTTTATATTCAAAAAGTTGCCTTTTTTTTAAATTCTATAGAATGCTACTTATTTTTTGTTAAGTAGTCCACATGAGTTTTCCATCGAAAAGTACGATCTAACATTATTCCCAAATATTTAATTTCATTTGCTAGTTTTAGAGAGCTGTCTCGAGGCTGCCAAATGGTAAATAAACTGTTTTTTCGAAATTCACCGATAATAATCTATTGTCAAGTTTTAATTTCTACAAAATCCCTTTCAATTTCAAGTTGTACCAGTTTGTGTCTGTATATACGACTACAGTATCATCAGCAAAGCTGATAATTTGATCCCATTTTCTCCAATAAAAATATATTATTCATTTAAATATTGAATAACAATACAATACCTCTTATTTCTATATCCTCTAAGGTTTCTAGTAAAATGGAATGATTTACGGTGTCGAAAGCCTTTGCCAAATCAAGAAATATCCCTATTACTTGTTTAACTTTATGTATCCATTCGTAAATAGTATTTGTTAATAATTGAATTGCATTTTGAGTTGATTTGTGATTTCTAAATCCAAATTGAGAATTTGAAAGTAGATTATGTTTTTCCAAGAATTTGTTTACTCCAATTTTCATAATCTTTTCTAATACTTTGACTACACTTGTTATTAGTGAGATTGGGCGATAATTTGCCACCAATTCCTGTCTCTAGATTTAAAAATTGCTATTACCACACTGTTTTTGAATGCTTTTGGAAATTGCCCTGTTTTTAGTGAACTGTTGATTATTACAGTGAATGGATGACTTATATAATCCACTTTTCCCAACCAATTTTCAGCGTTTCAGCACTGATATTATTATACCCAGGGTTTTTTTTGGGTTTCAAGTCATTTTTAATTATGTATTTGTTTTACCGGACTCATATTTGCTGTATACAAATAAAACGAGTGACAACAACAATATTCTTTTCTTTATAATTATGTAGTCGATTAATAGTACGGGCTAAATTTTTGTCCATTGTCATGAATTATTTGGTTATTGTTTTTAATACTTTGAATCTCCTTTCTTTCTGTTTTGAATACAACTTCCTTGACTAGTTTCCATAACTTTATCGACGAATTTTTTTTCCATTTTTCACCTTTCTTATTGTAATAATTTTTTTTGCTTTCTTCATCAATCTTTCTGTTCCATTTTTACAGTTCTAAAATTTTTTTAAATTGTTGTTAGGATCTTTTTCAATCCTTGATAAAATTTATTTTTTCTGTTAATAGTTTTCATTAGTGAGGAAGTAAGCCATGCTTTCTGTATAATATTTATTAATTTGGTTGTTTTGTTATCAAGATCTTGTTTCAGAAAGATGTCCTTCAATGGGGCGCGCTGTATATCTTTTAATAATTTATTGTTATCAATGTATTATTTATATTAAAAATTAAAGTAAGTATAATATCTTTTCATTTTTTTCTCTAAGAACGAGTTGCAATAATGTGGTATGACCAAGGGCGTTGCCAAGGGGGGCAAGGGGAGGCAGTTACCCCCCTCTAGAGATCAAATGTAGCTTGCCGCAAAACGACCAAAGCCCTAAGGCCTTGCGATCATTTGACTTAATTACTTATTAATAATTTCCACATCACATGATAAATTAAGGTTTAATGTATATTGTAGAAAGTATTGAAATATTCAGAATAACATTAAACTTTATACATCAGTTTTTAAAATC
Organism: Diorhabda sublineata; assembly: GCF_026230105.1. Lineage (NCBI taxonomy): Eukaryota > Metazoa > Arthropoda > Insecta > Coleoptera > Chrysomelidae > Diorhabda > Diorhabda sublineata. The sequence continues at coordinate 9,324,896 of NC_079476.1, forward strand.
ACCGTCATTTTCATCACGACTATATCAGATATGCAAAAACGCAAGACCATTAAACAGTGTGAAAATATTTAGGTAGGTATGGTATGTGTTTACATTGCATTTCTTTCTACGACAGCCCTTTACTAACATTCACGTTAGTTTTGTATAATTTGTGTGCGGCATAACTAAAGTAGATGTTATTTTTACGAACATACAATTTTAATTGGTTTTGTGAACAATGCCATGTAAGTGTTCATAAGAAACACTACAGACAGACAGAATAAATCGACTTGTAATACCTAGTATTGTTACTCTACGCTAGATGGCGATTGTTCAATAAGCTGTTTGAAATTAGAAGGCAGTTACTAACCAGGTAGAACGTTACCGTACATTCTAGCAAAGATTATATACTCGATAAATCTGCTACTCTAAATGAAAATATGAAGACAAAGTTCGATGTTTGCAGCATCTCTCGGACTGGCTCCGTACCAAGAAAAAAGATTTCTATAATCAAAGATTTGATTTAAGATTCATATCCATGCTAACTTCGCGGGAAATTTGAAAATAATTCGAGTAATTTTAAATGCTCGAAGCTAGTTGTCGCATCAAATTGTGAATGAAAGAAAAGTTATATTTAACATATGTCATATTCATCACAACATCATAGTCTTTATATTGTTGATCTTTGCCCTTCAAAATTTTTTATTAATAATATCTATGTAATGAAAGATGCATATGTTAAAACTAATATTTACAAACATATTTACATAATCCTTATGATCTGAACAAAATATTGAGGATATGTCTGTCAAATTCTCCAAAGGAAATATTTGTTTCTTTATGCAAAACGAATGTATGAACTGGGGCAATCTTTCGAAAATTTTATCAGAAAAACTTTTAAAAATATCACAGAATTTTGCTGAAGGCGCAAGTAAAACATTTTTTATGTTCCCTAGAATATATTAATGAATTTGCCTTAATTAAGTCGTTTGACAATATTATATTTTTACACAAGTGGCATTTGAGACTTTTAAATAATTTCTTGGCTACTGAACCTGCCACATAAAGAGTGCCAAGATCTAATCCTGTATAATTTGGGCTTCTATTGAATGGTTTATAAATTGGGTCATTGATTATTGGAGGAAATAGCAATTCTTTTCCTCTGCATAACTTTTCACTAGGATTCATAAGATATTTATTGTCACAATAAATATAAGTTGGCCATTACCAATGGGGTTTCTACAAATTGGTTCAAAATGGATATAACATATTCTATGTGATGATAATACTGTATCTGCAAGCATTAACTTGGGGTTATTTATTCTTTGCAACCAAATTCTGCATTCGTCTTTATTCATAGGAATGGAATGTCTATAAAAAAGTAAAATAAGGATAAAATCATTTAACATATTTAACCATTCAACAAAATGATTTCATAAATACAAATTAATGAAGTTAGGAAGAAAAACAATATTCTCGTATAGATATGAACTTGATTTCAATTTAAATAGTTTTATGTTGATAAATAGTAAATATTACTCTCACCTTTTCACTTGCTTATTTGTGCATTCTGGTACACAGCAGGCCTTTACTCGTTTACTCATATTGACTAAGTTAACACGACAGCACAATTCGCAACAAATAATAACTTTCAATGCACAAAAATGCAAATAGCTAATAAACAAACAATATCAAACACCTTTGCAAAGATTTTATACACTTTGTAAGATGGACGTTGTTCATTCAAAAATCTTGGTTGTTTCTCGATGCATGATTGCAACTAAGTTTCAGAATCCAGATTGACAAACATTCAAAAATAAAACACCAAAAAGTAAGTTTTTAGATGTAAGCCAGTAACAGATATGGCGTTGAAAATCGTCCTGAACTTCCCTTATTCCAGTGCACAGGAACTGCATTCTAGTATGCCGTTCGTTTGGGTATATAGAGACGTGAGCCGCTGCGAGTTAGTCACGTTTTAATTGGAAGCCATCAACGAAACAAGCTAAACAAGCGAATATAAGACTACCTGCTTGTTTGTGTTAGTCAATATTGATTTATATTTCTTAAATAAGAAGATCTCAGTGTTGAGTTGTGAAGTTTCTGAGTGTGTCTCCATTCTCCATTCATCATCTTATCAAAATGAACATCAGAAGGTTTTTTGGTAAGTTATGTACTGCTTTAATCTTGGACTTGGATTTAGTATTTTTATTTTATTTCTTTTAGCTAATAGCTTTGGTAACGAATATACTAGGTAGAGACGTATAATAATCGTTAAGAATATCATTTTCAGTTTTATCTGGCTTATTTTTGATGTGGAAAGAAAGGTTCGATTATGTGAAAGGGAAATATTAAGAAAAACTATTATTTCATTAAAAACGAATTTATTGATTCAATCTCCATGAATTTAACAAAACGTAAATTTTATTTGTGGTTTAATTAAATACAAACTAACAGATCCTTTAAATAAATAAAGCTAAAAAATACAACTAAGTATTTATTTAAATATTTATAAGTGATTGAACAATATAAAACTGCTAGCTTTATCAAAACGTTTTGTTTTGCAGGAAGTTTGAAACTAAAAAAAATGATGGATCACGTAGCAATAGCGATGAACAGGATAATATCGCATGTATCTTCAGCGGTCACCACAACAGGTTATTTTCAGCCGCAGAAACTACCTAGACCAAGTTCCTCTAGATATTTGCACCAAATCCTGATTTATTGATGGATGACTCAGATGACTGCGGTGAAAATGATATCGGGCGATATGTTGGACGGCCACACATGTTATCAACCGAAAAGAAGGAGTTGATTGAAAACAGTTGCTCCCCTTCCGCGACTTATAACTTTACGAAGATGCAAAACATTTAAAGAGAAAATTTAATTATTCTTGGTTGGAAACATACTCTCCATGGTTGGTATATTCCAGGGAGAAAAAAGAGCATTTTGTAAATATTGTACGTTGTACCCACCAAATCCAAATGCATTTAGAGGCATATTGGGATCAATTACTGTAAGTCCCTTTTGTAAGTTCAAAGATATTCACGAGCAGTGCAAAAAGCCACTTCCATAAGGATGCATTAAAAGCTACTAAATCTTTTCCGAAGGTGTGCCTGTTGATTTACAAATGAACAAATATTTCCAGGGAATTATTGAAGAAAATCGCAAAATTATTAAATCTATAATTTTCTATATTATGTTTTGCGGGTCACACGACTTAGCACTGAGAGATAAACATTATGGTGAAGGTATTCTCGAGGATTTATACAGGTTACGAATTGAGGCGGGAGGTCTGATATTAAAGAAACACAATGAGCAATAAGGGAAAAAGAATTCAAACTACCGTTCAAAGGATATTCAAAATGAAATTATTGGTATTTGTGGAAGCGTTATTAGGGCTAATATAATGAAAAAAGTGAAAGAAGCAGTATCATATAGTGTACCAGCAGACGAAACAGCTGATATTTCAGGCACTCAACAAATATCGATTGGGATCCGAAATATTGATGAAGAAACACGGGAAGTCCAAGTAAATTTGTCCTTTTCATTGAGCTAAAAGATTTGGATGCGAATTAGATTGCACATAGGATAGATAAGTTTTTGACAAAAGAAGATCTGAATATAAATAATTGCGTTGGTTTTGATGGTTGTTTAACGATGTCAGAAAAAGACTAGGGGTACAAGCGATCTTACGCAAAAAGTACACCAAATCCCTCTAATTTCATTGCTCTCCACAAACTGAATCTAGTTATCAATGATCTAAATTCTTTTCCTGAAATTAAAAATGCCATGAGAACCAGCAAAAATACTATAAACTTTTTTCGGAAATCAGTGTTGAGGAGGAAGTTGATATCCAATATTTCCAGACTTTGCGAGAGTTTTTAAAGAAAATCTCCCAGTAATTTTGGAAACCTCACAAATATTATCTCAGGTAGGGAATAGTACAACTCGGAAAAATGCTTTCCAACTGCATGCGGCTACTTCCAGAATTTCTTCCATTCTCAGGATTATGTTGGTAGCCAAATACTCGACTTTGATGGAACCCGTTGTCAACGTACTCCAGTAGCTTGGGACGTGGTTAAAGGCTCGGAACACGTTAAAAGGGTTTTACTTCTAATTAAAAACCACCGTGCAAATCCGGAAAAAGTTACAGACGATATTTTAAAGGAAGCTGCTGTTAATGTCGGACTGGAGGAAGACATTACATCAATGCCGCGTATTACGGGGAAACAATGTCATAGAAGCAATCATCCAGCAGAAAGCCCTTCAGAATACTGGAAGAGGTCTTTAGTAATACCATACTTGGATTCAATTATCACCTCCATTGAAGTACGTTTTTCTGAAGATAACACGCCATCATTCGCATTTCCTAAGTTACATCAGGTGCAGATGCAAAAGACGACAACTGAAAATCTGAAACAAACTTGTGAATCTCTTGCCCAGTTTTATGATTTACCGAACATAAAGAATGAAATAGAACTTTGGCAGCAATTGTGGCACGATAGGCTTAATCTAACAAATCTAACAGTTGTTGATGTCCTAAAAGAAGTGAAATTCCTTCTTTTCCGAAACGGAAAAAGCAATAAAATTTTTGATCGCTTAACCATGCACGACCTGTACATTAGATTAGATTTAGTAGCCTCAGAAGACTAAAAACATGGCTATGAAGTACCATGGCAGAAGATCGCCTCAATGGTCGGACCATGATGAATGTACACAGAGCTATAATAGGGGGCCATCCATAAAGTACGTCACACGTTAATGGGGAGGGAGAGTATCACCGTACTGTGACATCGTGTGACAAGGGGCATGGGGGTGGGTCAATAGTTTTGTGACGTCTCATGTTAATATTTAAAATACTAAAACGCAAAGTTTGGATGTGAATTGAAAATTTAAAAAATTTTATGAAATGTTGGACTTTATATTGATTTTATTAGATTATTATTTAATAAAAATAAGTAAAAAATGAAAATTGCTGTTTTCCCTCGATTAAATACATAAGTAAATTTAAAAAATGTGTAACGTCACATCAGGAGGGGGGGTTATAAAAATTGTGACAACCTGTGACAAGGACGGGGGGAGTGATTCAAAAGTCCTAAAATTCGTGTGACGTACTTTATGGATGGCCCCAAGATAACCCAAGATAAAAACCTAATGTGGTTGAAAGTTTTGCAAAAATCCCTGCAGTTTATGTTATAATTAAAAAAGATTTTTGTTGAATTAAATAATTGTTACTATGTTTGAAAGTTTGATTCAGTTATTGTGCTGTCGAGGGCTTGTGAAGTTTTATATATTGATATTGATATTAAAACCGTTCTTCTTACAATCGTCATCGAGGCAAAGACTTCCTAAGTGTAACGCTTCCTGCTCTCCACTGAATCAGACGTTAATATTTTTTATCCTACTTAATAATGCCCCATTGCCCCCCTTTAGTCATAACATGGCGACGCCCTTTTGTATGATGCTCAGTAATGGATGTAGATGGGATTATAATTATTTATTGTAATTACCATTGTTGAATCTATAAATAGATTGACGATTTTATTTTAAGTTCTTGTAGAGCTGTTCTGAAGATAAAACCTTTTAATAAATAATCTAATCGTGAGTTAAGAAGGTAAACTTTGTAAAAAAATTTTCCTTTGTCAAAAGAAATTTATAATTTGTATCTTATTTGAGCTTGGTTTATGCAGCTAAAAAATCAATAATTAACAAATTAAATTACTAGTTGAAAGACACTGAAATGGTACATTCTACATAAATAAAATAAGAAAACAAAATACCTGGGACACCATTGTTGGCATTGTTGGTGATTGTTGGCAAAACAGGTGAGTGAAGTAGTTTTAATAGGAGGTCTTAGCTCTTCAACAATTTGCTATATTTTAGCTGAAGAATGCGAAAGCAGATGGACAGTTTTGCGTAATAGTTCCAGTACAGGTTTACCAGTAATTTATAATTATCTTTAATTTACTGTATAAACTAAATTAACACCAAGAAGGTTAAGTTTTTTAATTTGTTTTAAATAAACCAAGCTTTACATTTTAACAAACAGGTACGCCACTGCTCATCTCAGCGCCAGACCATTTCAAGGTTTCGGCACATTTCAGAATATAGTAGTAGTGAGGCGGCCAATGTAATAGCCGCGACAAGTTTGGTATACATAACACCGGTTTATCACTTTATTTTTAGATTATAAAACTTAATTTATTGTTTTAATTATTTAGTTAGATGTGGATAAACGTGAGAAAATAATTTTTCTATTGAAGATCAGTTAAGGGATCTATCAAATTCTGTAAGTAACAACTTGTTGGTTTATAGGTTAGATTGATATATTGAATAATCAAAATGGAAATATATACATTATTATAGGGCACTAGAGTCTCAATTCTGCCCAGTATCTTTAATTATAAATTATATAAATTATAAATAATGTATAATTTCTGTTACACTATTATATAAAATATATAATTTTACATATATATGTCATAAATTACCTACTATAATTTGAATACAATGATGTATTCCAAACATAACTAAGTTTGGAATCAACTAATGATAACATATTGTGCTTTGTTGCCGAATTTAATGCTACTATTAATCGAAACTTACTAATGAAAATTGTCGAATTTTGATATTATCTGCTTAACCCACTGAAAGAAATACAGTTATTTCAGTTGTATTTTACATGACATTGAATGTTTTTATATTATTTGAATCCAGACACACAAAGTTTATGTTTTATGTCAATGGAATTAATAACTATGTCATATTACACTTCTGTACCAATAGTAAATATAAATGAGAATCTTGAAAAGTAAATATATTTTAAACATGGCAACTATGTTTACTAGAAATCAAAGGTCATTATACCATGTCTGTGCATTGGAAGTTATTCAAACATAGGCGGAGAAAGACAAATGCGTGATAACGCTCAATTTTCAATAATAAAAAGTTTGTGATTCTATCAATACTCATTAGTTTCAGCTATCTACTTCATTATTAGAGGTGCAAATTCATGGATTAAATAAAAATTTTGTTTCGACTGTATTTTCGATAGTATTTTCAAAATGTCCTAAAATCTAAAACCGGTAATTGGCTGTGCTGTTAAGGTGAAAATTATATGTTTTATATTACTACAAGAGCTATAAAAAGTTATACGTAGTGTCAGACTCCAGAAAAACCACACCATAACGAAGCGACAATTTGCTCTACGACGTTTTAGGTAAATGGGTTTCGAAATCCTAACGTGGTTTGACGTAGATCATAATAGAACACTAGAAACGAGGTCAAATCGCTACAAAAAAATATTTTTTGGTTGAAAATAACTGTATATTTTAAAATATCGTTAAACTCAGGTATTTGCACCCATTTTCATAAAATTTAGTTACTTTATTTTTCCTTAAAGATTTATTTATACATTCCAGTGTAGCCGGCAGAGTAAAATGCGTACCTATCATTAGCAAGATATTTGGTATCCACACATGCTAAATTATTTTACTGGCTACTTTTTCGCATGCGAGTTCAATTGAGGTTCTTTGAATGTAGCATACTTTTTCGTGTTGGAACTATCGTCTGCATAACAGCATGTAATGTATCTCACGTTTATAAACTTTGTGTGCCCCAATACCTATGCCCATTGAATCTTTTACTTTTTTCTTAACCTCTGTTATCAAATCGATCTAATATTTTTGATTTTATTTTTCACATATTGAATTGTTAAGTTTGGCTACTGAATTTTAGCAGAGTCATGTTTATAATCATCACATTCCATAAATACTCCACATTTATGTATAAAATAAAATGGATAGTTTTTCATTCCATTTGTGTTGTTGTCCGCTCATTTTTATTTTTATTTCAACAAACGGAAGAAACGTGCTAGTATATTTTCACACAGTTGACAGTACACTAGTGCTTTCGAACCCCCAATCTTAACTGGCACGAAAAAGTAGAGCTGTGTCCAAGTACGCACGCCAATGCACTAGCACAAATAACTGTTCACACATATTATTTGAATGCTAAAGTTAAGTGATTCAAAGTTGCCCTTATAACAGTGGCGCACTATTAACAATTACTTATTTATTACTTGAACTCTAACCCTATTAAGTATATCATCACATTAAATTGTTTGTATTTCATATTTATGTCAGTTTAATAGATTGTCAACTTTAACCACATTAAGGTATCACCTTCAATTATTTATTATCTATCTTATAATTAATGTGACTGTAATCAACCATAAATATCTTCTTTTTGAATTATTGTTGCTTAAGATACGAATTAATATTTAAAGAAGTTGTAAACTATAGTCTATTTCAGAAAGGTATAGAGTAATAAAATGGGGAATTCCGTCCAGTTCGGCTCAATTTCGGTGGGTCTTTGTAATATTAAAATTTTAAGTAATTGTGTAGGAGAATTAGGAAAGTATGTTTTCTGGCCTGAAGTGTCAATATCGAAATATTGTGTAGGGATTACCTAGGTAGTAGATTATACAATTAAGTTTTTCGTTTAACAGGTACCGTTTACATAATGCCTAATTTTTATTCTGTTTAAATAAAATTCTTTCCTTTTTACGATTATCCTATCGGCACGCCTTTGGCACACTATTTTCAGTGTTTGTGAATGGATAACAATAGGCTAAACCCATATATTGACCCAATCCGGGTGGTACTACCTGCACTTGATAAAAGAAAGAATTTTACAATGAAATCAATGCCAAACTATGAAAGTGGATTAAATATTCGTTGGGTCACTCTGTGGTCCCTTTGCATACCTAATGAGGTTTTATTACTCTATACATTTCTGAAATAAACTATAATACTCTTAATAGTTTGATATTCGTCGAGTACGCCAGTCATATTATAGATTGTATTGATATATATATATATATATATATATATATATATATATATATATATATATATATATATATATATATATATATTAATATTAATAAATTGTAAATTTATTAATTAATTATCAGTTTGCTATATAAATTGTTTTGAAAACAAAGTTTGTAAAATCAGTTATTTTATTTAATTCTAGTGGCTTTTTAGTGATGCGCGCACATTTTTTACTCGGTCGAGTACACTAGCAGGTATAAATGTGACTTTAGACTAGGATACATTATATATTCTACGCTCAAAGACCGAAAACGACCAGTAGCCATTTAAAACAGCCACAACTGAGGCTGTAAAGGTATCAGAAATCAGTGTGTTCACAATTATGCATAGTCCTTTGACCAAGAGAAAACTTTTTTCTAAGTGGGTTCCCCCTTTACTCACAGTCGATCAAAAATAACGTGTTGATGATTCAGAGCAGTGTTTGGCCATGTTTACACGTAATAAATCAAATTGTTTGACATTGGAGAAAACAGATCCACTTCGAAATCAAAACGATCAACATCTGATTGGACTGCAACCATGTCCGAAGCGGCAAAAGGCACAACTATCAGCTGGGAAGGTTATGGCTTCAGTATTTTGGGATGCGCATGGAATATTGTTAATCGACTATCTCCAAAAGGTAGAGACAATCAATAGACAATACTATATAGAGTATTTGGATCGTTTGAATGCAAAAATCAAGAAAAAACGGCATCATAAGTCGAACCACTGTTTCACCAAGACAATGCACCGATTCACAAGTCGATGGCAACGATGGTTAAACAATGCAAACGCAATGCGCACAGGACGCGTTGTGGCTGTTCTTATATAGCCAGAACCCGAATGAAATTATTTCAGATTTAGAAGTGAGCTCACGTAATATAATGCTGCTTATAAAACAACACTCATTATTTTATTAAATGTTGAATGATTACGTTTCTAAATGTGTCTATAGTTAATATAAATTATTAACAGTCGTTTTAACGTAAAAAAGTATAATACTACAATCAATCTTCGCTGCTTATCCACCTATTTGTTTTTGCATGAGGAATTGTTGTGGCATTTTGAATTCCATTGAACTTTATGTTTGACGCAGTTAGGTTAGGTTAGGTTAGGTGAGTTATATTAACTATTGACTATATGGATATAAAACATATATAAAAACGTTTTCAATAAACATTCATTCAAATGAGTTTGTACTACTTTGTTACCAAATGATTATTAATAAACAGCATTATATTACGTGAGCTGACGTCTTCTAAATCTAAAATAATTTCATTCGGATTCTGGTTATATCAGAACAGCCACAAGGCGTTCTGGCAAACGCAAGACGCACAGAACCCATTCAAACGGATAGTAATATGGAACAACTGATTAAAAGAATACATTCTTTTTGTTTACAATAAAGAATACCATACTTAACACACTGGTTACACTACCACTACACCAATACCCTCAATTACACTGTCTGAAGCACGTTTTGATAACCAAGTATATCGGAAACTCAGTATACCTTCGGTCTCTGAAGACGATAACTTGGTTATCGAAACGCGCTTCAGACAGAGTAATTGTGGTTGTAGTGGTAGTGTAAGCAGTATGTTCACTATGAATATCACCAACGGTTCCAGAACATCCAACTAACAAAGAATACCACTTTGGATAAATTTTCAGTAGATGAGTATTGAAGGAGACAAAACTTTGCCAATCAATATAGTCAATTTTTATGAATGAGAGTGATCAAATTATAAAGCATTCGTAATCCAAGTTACATATCGAGTATTTTCGTATGAAATAACATTTGTAGCACATCATCAAATAAGTAGTGTGACTAACTGAGAAAAACACATTTTTGTCTGTTGCCTCAAAAGAGGCTCCAGCTTCAGCAATTACTTTTTTATTTGAGCTGAATTTCTTACCAGCGAGCATTTTTTTTTTCGAGATCAGCAAATAGCCAATATTCACTTGGAACTAGATCTGGGCTATACGACGGATGAGGAAGTAATTCGTTCAATTTAACCATCGTTGCCATCGACTTGTGAATCGATGCATTGTCTTGGTGAAACAGTGGTTTGACTTATGATGCCGTTTTTTCTTGATTTTTGCATTCAAACTATCCAAAAACTCTATATAGTATTCTCTATTGATTGTCTCTACCTTTTGGAGAAAGTCGATTAACAATATTCCATGCGCATCCCAAAATACTGAAGCCATAACCTTCCCAGCTGATAGTTGTGCCTTTGGCCGCTTCGGACATAGTTCACCGGCTGCAGTCCAATCAGATATTGATCGTTTTGATTTCGAAGTGAACTTATGAATCTGTATCCTCCAATGTCAAACAATTTGATTTATTACGCGTAAACATGGCCAAACACTGCTCTGAATCATCAACACTTTGTTATTTTTGATCGACTGTGAGTAAACGCGGCACCCATTTAGAAAAAAGTTTTCTCTTGGTCAAAGGACTATGCATAATTGTGAACACATTGACTTCTGATATCTTTACAGCCTCAGCTATCTCACGCAATTTCAATTTACGATTAGATATGTATAACCAATTTGTGGACATTTTCTATGCTTTTCGGGAGTATTGGCCGACCAGAACGTTCACCATCATCGGTGCTTGTACATCCAAGTCTAAATTCAGCAAATCAATGGATCTCTTCGATAAACTTGTGAAGCTATTGCTGAGTTTGTATAGTATATTTTTTTCATCAAAAAGGATGTTAAATTAACACACGAAATTTTTTGAATCCATTGTTTGGAAAATAATAAAAGTAGCTTCACTTAAATGGCCTTCACATTTTTCTGACTAATCGAAATGTCATGAAATTTCACACGTAGTCTTTTGGAAGCTGGTACTTCATAACGTCATAAGGATTTCACAATGGCAGCGCCATCTATGTGTTAGTCACACGACTTATTGAGTGATGTTATATGAATATAAAGAATATATAGGGTGTACACTTATATTTTCACCTATTTAAACTGCTTATAATTTCCAAATAAGTAAAAAAGTGCATTTTTTTCTAAAATACTTTATTTTTTCAAAAGGTATGTTGAGAACATTGTGCCATAGTGGTAACGAGGATGTATTGAAAAATTCTTTGCCTACTATAGAACCAAACAAAATTTCAATGTCAATATATTTTATTACTTAACATATTTCCTCTTAATTGGATACATTTATTATAGCTCTTGCTCTGCAAACCAGACCTCCACAACTTTTATTACCTCCTCGTTGGAAGAAAGTTTCGACCTTCTAAACTATTTTTCAGTTGAGGAAAGAGATGATAATCGAACGGAGCCAAATCTGGTGAATAAGGGGGGTGTTCTAGTAATTCAAACCCTAAATCAGAAATTTTTTGCATGGCAACATAAGATTTGTGTGCAGGGGCATTCTCTTGCAAAAACAAAACACCTTTGGATAGCTTTCCGCGTCTTTTCTCTTTAATTTTTTCCCGTAGAGTGGTCAGTAATGTCGAATAGTAATCTCCAGTTATTGTTCTACCCTTATCCAAAAAATAAATCATGATTACTCCATGGCAATCCCAAAAACTTAAGCAAGAACTTTTCTAGCAGATTTTTGGACACGAAACAGAAACTGGTCTTTCCGATCGGTCATCATATTCAATGAAAAATTTACCTCTTTTGAAGCTTGCTGTCCAATTTTTTTCGGTCGCATACAAAGGACATTGATCACCAAGGGTATTAAGCATATCTTCGTAAATCTGCTTATATCTTAACCCTTTTAAATAAAGGCACTTGATGACTTGATACTCCAATTTTTCGATTTTCACAATTTCGGTGGGCATCTTTTTTCTTTTAATTGCGTAACTCTGGTTTACTTTTTTGACGTCAAACTTTACACTGACACTTCTAATAAGTTATTGTTAGTTGCTATGGTAACGCAATATTTTGTTTATGCATGGAACTGGTCTAGGCTAACTAGATATCAATACATCCTCATATATAGGGTTTATACAGTTCATTTGATTTTTAAAATTTTCATAATGCATTACACTACTACCAAGCATTCGAACGGTACTAGCTAAATTTAGAACTTCAAGGATCGGCTTTGGAAAAATTGATTTAGGAATTCGTATTGAATAATGTATAATAATTTTTTTAAATGCGATAAGTGATTTTGAAAATACATAAATAACCAATGATACCGATATATACGGCAAAGTTGTGTCGCAATTCGTTCAATTTTTAGTGAAAGATTAAATCTTAACAAAAATAAGAAGAATAATTATAATGATTTATCACATCGTAAGGTTTTAATTTAGACAAATTCTATAAATGTAGAGTATTTTAACTGAAATGGGTACCTACAACATAATCTAAAATGTATTTGTAATTTCAAATACAGTCAAACCTGGATAAGTGAGAAAACTCTATAAGTGAGAGTAATAGCCAGGACCCGTCATTTTAAGCTACCAAAACCTCTATTAGCGAGAGACCTCCGTTAGTGAGACTGCTACTTATCTTACTTATTATAAATTTAACATGTTCTATTTTATGACTCATTCTTAACTTTCCTGGAGCTTCCTACCATTTTTTTTGTATTCTCGTCAATATTGTACCTATTCTATTTCGTGGAACTAAATAATATTGTTATTTTATCGCATTCTTTTCAAATGGACACGTGTGCCTGTGTACCGTCCTCTTTGTCGGATTTACTCAGTTTATAGTTATCAGTTGCGAAGGAAAGTTATGTTCTGCATCATGTCAAAACGGAAAATTAAAGTATTGTCATTAAGTGATAAACTTAAAATAGTGAATGCGTTTGTATCCGGAAAATCGCGAAATGAAATTCAGCAGTTTAATTTACCAGAATCCACCTATTATAAAATTATAAAATCAAAAGACTCCATAGAGTCTGAGTGCTTTGATGGACATGGAAATATTAAGAGGGCTAGAGTTTCTGAATTTCCCAATATCGAAAAGTGTCGTTTTGGATAAAACGAACTCGATAAGAATATTCCCATAGATGGACCTTTGTTGAAAGAAAAATCAAAAGAGTTTACTACAAAACTGGGAATCCAGAACTTTTCAGCTAGCAACGGCTGGTTAGAGGGTTTTAAAAGGCGTCATGGCATAGCTTTCAAAAAAGCAGCTGGAAAAAGTAAATCTGTGGACCAAGGTGTGTGCAACCACTGGACTGAAGATCTGCCAAATCCTTTAGAAGGGTATGCACCAGATGATATTTACTTTGTTTTTTAAGTGCCTTCCGGATAAAACATTTACGTTTAAAGGCGAAAAATGCCATGGAGGAAAACAAAGCAACGAATGCTTTACACTTCTCCAGTGTGAAAACATGAGTGGTACGGACAAACTCCCACTTCTCATCATCGGGAAACAAAGCGACCTAGATGTTTTAAAGGTGTCAAGACTCTACCCGTTGATTATGCCAATAATATAAATGCTTGGATGACCAAGATATTGTTTAAAGATTGGTTAAAAAAGGTTGACAAACAAATGAAGATAAACCGAAAAATTCTGCTATTCATTGACAATTGTGCTGACCATACGAACTTACCAACACTTGCAAATGTAAAGTAATGTTTTTACCTGCTAATCCCACTAGTAAACTTCAAACATTAGATCAAGGCATCACACTTTTAAACGCATATTCTTACGAGTCTGGAAAACAGTACCCCTGACATTAACGTACTTCTAGCTATGAAATTTGCTCGAAAAGCATGGTACTTAGTCATTGACGTTACTGTCAAAAACTGCTTCAATAAAGCTGGGTTTTGGAAAAGTACAGATGAGCAAGACCCGCCAGAAGAATATGATGTTGAAGTTGGACCTAGCAACGAGGAATGGACTCGAATGTCTCACGAATCCAATATGTTAATGGCGAGCTTCGAAGATTTCGTTTAAATTGACAACGACGTAACTACCGCTGGAGAACAAACCAACGACGATATCGTCAAGAATTTTGTGAACACCTGTATTGCTGGAAATGACAGTGAAGTCGAGGCGTTCCGAAAACAGAAATAAAGATCATTCCAATGAGGCTAGCTTTAAATGCGTTGGAGACGGTGCATCAGTACTTTGAATAGGCGGCGGTTGTTGATGAAGCAATATTCGCCAAAATTTATGAGTTAGAGAAAAACATTAAAAATACAAAAACAGAAACCCAAACGAAATTAACGGTTTTTTTGAGTGTAAATAAGTTCTAAATAAAATAAAATTACATAGTGCATGAATTTTTGTTTTGTTTTCATAAGCACTTGAAAATATATACGTATGTACATAATATATGTTGTGCATATTATGCACATAATTTTATCATATTACATATTTACTACATTTGTACTTGCCGTGACTTGTTATTGCTGCGTACCCATATAAGAGAGAAACGCTACCCATGTACCTGCATTAGTGAGAAACTCGGGTTAGTGAGAAACCTCTAAAGCAAGAATGAGGTTGTGCTCCCTTGAACTCTCGCTTATTCAAGTTTGACTGTACATCTTTACTGAACACAGAATCAATTTTTAGACAAAAATCGCATCATTTTCGATAAATAATGAATTAAATTGATTGATGAGTCAAACCTCTTGTACTCGTATGTGTTAATGTTTGTTGATTATAAATGATTTCAATTTTATGTCAGATAATAATACATTGTATCAACTGTACCAAATAAAAATAACGAACAACTCTTGGAAGTTTTCAAATCAAGATTGGCGTTCACCATTTCTTGATGTGTTATATCCAATGTCACAAGAATACATCTTTCTTCTGTGTGTATCTACAATACATACTATTGTATTAGCTTCGGTAGAGTTTTTGTTACTTTTGTTAAAAATGCCATAACAGAATATGCCGATCTAATTTTATTAAATGAGTATTTATAATACTGTCTTACATTTCTCTTCTCCACAGAGAATAGCATTAGTTACAATGATTCACAAATCGAGGGTCGAGACGCCAGATTACTTTTCACTAAAAGCAAATAGCTTGTTCAAAGGGAACGACCGCGTAACAGGAAAAAATGATTTGAGACCAGAATATACTTTTCGGGAGCATTTGTGGATATTATCATTATTACTAATGTGTTCACTTCCACGCTAAAACCAGTTTTTTCCATGTAACACACAAGGTTATTGAATTGCAGGTTATTCCTTTTCTTTCAACTCTCTAGTTACTTTAACTGTTTTGGAATCTCCTTGAATGTTCTATAAATATATTCTTGGGTGTTGTATCGGCTGTAAAAGTTCTGCATTTCTTACAATCACAATGACAAATACCTACCAATAATCTCTGTCTGATACAAAATCTAGATAAAATCTTATCACCACCAAAAGGCTAGTCTCTTATTCTAACATGGAAACTGGCCAACAAAGCTTCGTAACGGCGTTATTTAACTGTGAAAAAGCTGAAAATTCGAATTTATTGCATGATGTTATATATTATTTGAAATGCTACAAAATTTGTGATCTTGTGCCATCAAACAGCACCATTCCATTAGGCTATTGTTAACAAGATTTCTAATTAAGAAACCTCAACAAACAACAGAAGTATTCCCTTCGACTATTGCAATCAATGAAAGATGAAAAAGGTATTTAACATGGATACTATAAGTATCAAAGTCTAAGGGGTTAACTTTGTCCGATTCTTAAAAGTTTTTTGGAGTAGTTAAGATATAAAAGCATGAATCTATTTGCGACAATGATCGTTGTTAGATTTGTTTATCGGGACCTCCCAATACTATGTATGAGCTGTGCTTTCCTATTGAATGGGATCATGAACCCTGATATTGTAAACAGTAAACCTTCGATGAAGATTTTTCAAAATTTTGTAGACAGCACACAAAACTGAAGAAGTACAGCCAATAAAAGTTGATAAGAGTTTCTGAAATTAATCAAGTATAGAAGGAGAAGTCGTTATTGAATCTTAATGCTGATTAACGGGAGAAATTAAGACTATAGGACGAAGAGGTCCAAGGAATGTATGAAAAAGACAAAATTCCTGGCTTAAAAATATTGGACCATAGACCGAAATAGACGAGAAAATAAAGACTCTTAATAGTAATCGCCAAACGTATTTTATAACAGAGAAAAGAGAAACATGTGGCATTACTAATATAAATTATTCTTATGGGTATTCAGATAACAAATTGTATCATATTATGGTATTTTCCTATCGGCAAATTATCTATTATGACAAATTTTACCAAATATTATTAATTCCTCAATTTAAGCATAGTTAGAACTTGAAATAGTCGTTATTTCATAACGAAATTTGATATATTTCTTTTTAAATTCCTTACCTTTTGCGATTTAAGCATGTTTCAAATGAATTCTTACACCTCTGTTCCTATTCCAATGTTTTGCATGCATTTTGGAAAACCAATTTACATATGTGTCAATTCAGTTGTGCCGCTCTTACAAGTCAAACTGAAATTTACGGTGAAAATGGTAGAGCTGATCTTCAATCTCCCAGTCATCCAACATTTTACTCAATTTTCAATTATTAGCGATAAAATGGCACTTTTCCTAGTAGAAGAACAGAACGACATAAAGATGGAGCACAGGAAGATTATTGACGCTGTTACTATGAACTCTAGAAAAAGTACTAGACAAGTCGATAACTTAATGTTAATCAAAAGTAAGTATTGTCTCAACAAAATGTCATATGGCCCCATATCACATTTAAATGGTTCAGTGAATACATATTGGAGAGAAAATCCAATGGAAGGAATATTATAGATGGATTAATAATCCTATATCAATGCTGTACAGGACACCATTTATAAATAGAGCCCAATTTACAAGAGACGGGACAAATAATTCCCGTGATTCACGTGTGTGGACAGAAGTAAATCTTTATACTATTCGAGAATGTCGTTCTCAGTTAAGTTTTTCGATTAACGTGTAGATTTTTGTCATAAATGACCAATTAGTAGGTCCTCACTTGTTTGTAGTCCTTTAAGGGGACAACTCTAATTGGACTTTCTACAAAATATTTTGTCGAATTTGCTTGCCAACATGAACGAATTAAAGTGCGACATTATGTCGTTTCCATTGGTTATCTATGTAGTTTGAAAATCACTTATTGCATTTGAAAAAATATTATACAAGGTACATCACGAATTGACAGAAATTCATTTAACACAAAGAATCAACTTTTGCGATATGCACTTTAAACTAAATGAAGCCGACCCTTTCTTGAAAAGAATCATCACTGGTGGGTGATGAAAAATGGGTCTTGTACAGTAACATAATTCGAAAACGATCATAGAGCAAACACGATGAATCAGCACAAAACCACATCGAAAGCTGAAAAACAAAAAAAAGCTTAAGCTGTCAGTTTGGTGGGATTACAAAGGTGTTTTTTGAGGTGCTTCCAAAGAACCAAACGATCAATTCTGATATTTATTGTCAACAATTAATGAAATTGGATAAAGCAAACAAAGAAAAACAGCCAGATTGTTAAATCGGAAAGGTTTAGTGTTCCACTATGATAATGCAAGGCCTCAAACATATTTGACAACTAGTGGAAAAACTATTGGAGCTTGGCTGGAAAGTGATGTCACATCCCTCATACAGTCCTGATCTGATTACCATTTATTTAGAAGTTTGTAGAATTATTTGAATGGTCAAACTTTCTCAAATGACTGGAAGGAGTATGGCAAAAGGTCATTGAGCAAAATAGAAAATATATAATTAATTACAAACTATTCTTTGTTAAAAAAAGTGTTTTATTTTATACTACAAAACTGAAATTACTTTGTCACCCACCCAATATGTAAAGTTCCTCATGACGCACTCTGTATAAGAAGAAGATACTTGATTAAAACCTTTAAAATAGGGAAACTAAACAATTAAGAATTTTCTTATTATTCCATTGGCACACGTCCAGAATGAAATGATTTATTATATGTATCTCAACTGAACTGATTTTATTTTTATTGTATCCAAGAGTTAAATAATTTTGCTTGACAATTAGGTATTTTTTTAATGATTCAATGATTTTTTTAGAATCATTCCGTCTATAAATATTATTGTTTCAGGAAAATGTCTGTTAGAATTGTTCTAGACAATTCTGGTACATACCAACCCGGTGATACAGTGCACGGAAAAGTAGTTTGTAATCAATCATCATCACAGAGTTTTAGAGGTAAAGTAAATGTTCAAAGGTACACTTTAAAGCCTTGAAATGGTTAACTCCATTTATCAATTCACCTTCAGTATCAAATATTACTACACATAAACATTGATATTTTTCTTTCCTTTTCTGATAAAAATGAAATGAAAGGAAACTAGCTAGACGGCATAAAAACAAAGGAAAATAGTACAATGTTTTCAATTTTACAATTTATAAACATGGAAAAAATTGATCATTGTTATGTGATACAATATTTTTATTTGGGACGTTACCCCAACCAATATAAAAGTTGAATTACATTCTACTCGGGGTGAGACTGCACCTTGCTCCACAAAGCGATACTGGAGTATCGTCGACTGAAAGTTCGCGAGCTAACAGATATATTAGACATTTCAAAAAATGCGGTACATTGCATATTAACTGAAAATTTGGAAAATTGACAAAGCTATATGCAAAATGGGTGCAGCGTCGTGAAATGTTTTCATCGGGTGTTTGGCAATGTTTCACAGAAATAAAATCGAATTTTGGCGTTGTTTCATAACCATGGTTAAAACGTGGGACCTTTTTTAAATTTTTTAAAAGACAGATAAATTTTGACGTTTCAACTTTTCTTTAAGTCTTTATCAAAATATGATATTGACACTGACAATTTGCTTATTTATATTAATCTTCATCATGATTATCAAAATAAGGATAAAATCAACTTAGAACTTTGTTACAATAAGAAAAATTAATTTTTCCTTGGTTTCCATATCTCAAATATATTTAATTTATTAGAATTTACAAAATAGAGCTATAAATTTTACTTAAATTATTTAGGTCTTTTTTATCATTTATAGCTTATTCGTTCTTATGAATGTGAACCATTTCTGAAAATTCTCTTTTTCGTGTATTATATTCCGTTTCAAGAATTTTTGAATCTTTATAATTGAATTTATGTTTTTTAAATATTTCATGGTTCGTTAATGCAGTTCTATTTTTTTATCGTATTGATAAAGTGCCACATACTTTTGACAATCGTGCTCAGAAACACTTTTTTCATTTTTTTACGACAGCGAGATATAATTGAACATAAGTTGTATGATTGGAAGTGAGAATTATCACATTTAGTTACTTTTCTTCTGAAAAAATTCTCATTGGTTACAAACTTTATTTACTAAGCGTTAGTACTTGACCTCAATTCCAAAGAAAATCCTTAATAGTGTCTAATATACCAATATTAGACAGTTTGCATCTGAGGCAGAAATAAAAACCACTGTCATTAAAACCTGAGAACATGCAACTGCCCTCCAGTAATGGGTAAATGAGTGAGTTATTCCTTTCACAAAGTATTTTTGTGCAGACTTTCTTAATAGGTTTGTTTCCATCTTCCTGATTTGTTCCATTTCCAGTTATTACACACAATCATATTGGCTTTGGTTCGATGGGACACAGTGTATATTCACCCATTTTTATGAAAAATCTTACCTAATGAAAAAGGTACAAAATATTTTTGTGTTTGAATAACATAATTTCAAATATTTATTTTATTCATTTAAAATTATTCTGTTAAATGAATCAAGGTATGCAAATCTGAATTTTAATACTTTTTTTTAAAAAGCATTTATTTATTATTTATTTAAAAAGCATTTACAAGCATTTTGATAGATTTTATGAATATATTGTGTTGCCATCAATTAACTGTAAATTTAAAATGTTTATATTTTAATTACTCAATTTCAGGTATTCTTTTACCCGGCTCTCACTTGGTAGGGGATAATATATAAAATAATACTCATATATTATATACTATTAATATTTATGAGTAGAATGATAGGTCCTTTTTTTCATGTTTTGTCACTAAAATCACTCTTTTTGAAAAAGTTGTAAGCCAAAAACTGCATTCAAAATACGTTGTTATATTTTATATAACATAATATGCTGTAGTACCATTTTTTCGCCTCTGGCATTATGACGAGCAGTACCGAAAATTCAAATCTCAGCTCTTGTAGTATAATATACTATAATTATTACTATGTTTTAGCGTTAAGATGCAGATTACGAGGAAGAGAACACACAGCTTGGACAGAAAGAGAAAGCTATTACGATAGTCAATCGAAATCGACGAAATGGAGAACAGTTCATTATAGTGGAGATAATAAATTCCTAGCTATAAATCAAGATCTCCTTGGAGAAGGTAACACTAGTTTTTTTCTAGAGATGTTTCTTATACTGTATCTCTTGTCTTCGACCTGATCCAGCAAATGATCTTGTTTGATCATTTTATGACACTCGTACCTAGGCTTGCTCATTGCATTGCTCTTTTTTGCTCCTCATTATTCGTTTCTTCTTGTATATATTTCTTGAAGGTTTTCTTTTAACCAATATTATTTTTCTTATCATGCTGGTTTCCCGTTTGTAGATATTTCCTTGGAAACATTCTTTTGCTGTTTATTTATTTCACATGTTCCTCGTCCAACCATATTTTCTTTCTGCTTGTTCTATTCATTGATATGTGCTCTTTTATAACATATTTATATTTCTTTATATGTGGACTTTCCTTCTATTTCTTAGCTTTTTTTAATCTATTTTCCAATATATTTATTCTTTATAAATATCTCCTATATTTCCGGGATATCTCTAGTTCTTACAACTTGTTATGCTTTTTGTCTTATCTGAATTTATCACTTTGCAATTGCCAGGAAGTAATCAGAATTTGTATTCACTTTATGATCTCACGTTTTCCCATTAATCTGTCTTATTCTTTTGTTAGTATAGGGTTTGTGATTATTCAAAAATTTTCTCACAAATGTCATCCATTTTGAAGAGAATGCTCATACTGCAACATTTACCACATCATTTGCAACTACAACTTTTTCAGTTAACTTTCAAACAGGACAAAGTTATAATATAAGGTTGGAAACTAAGTACTTCCGCTTTTTACTCATAGAGAGTACTTTACCGTTTGTCACGTGATACTGGTCACATTGACGTAACTTTAGAAGCAAGTGGTGCGTGATTCTTATTAAAGCTATAGTGGTTTAATTTTAAATGGATTGCAGAAACGAACATTTTCGGCATATTTTACTTTTTTATATAGGAAAGAAAGCTGCTGCGACTCACAAAGAAATATGTGAAGTTTATGGTTCCTGGTGTACGTGTCAAAATTGGTATATTGGAGATTTTTCTCTCAAAGATGAGCTACTGAAGTTAATAATGACCAAATCATAGTCATAATTGAAGAGGATCATCAAATAACTGCTCCAGAGGTTGCGAAAAGGCTACATGTATCTCACACAAAAGTTGAAAAACACTTAAAATATCTTGGGCTCGCCTCATCGATGAACTGGTGCTTTTCTTGAACGAAGTGCGTCCTTAACGTGTTAAGAAGCTTGGTATTTGGGTACGCCACGAATTGAAAGAAATTCATTTATAACAAAGAATCAACATTGCGATATGCATCTTAAACGAAATAAAACAGACCCTTTCTTAAAAAGAATCATCACTGGTGATGAAAAATGGGTCCTGTACACTAACATAGTTCGTAAACAATCATGGAGCAAACCCGATGAACCAGCACAAACCACATCAAAAGCTGAAAAACCACAAAAAAACTCATGCTGTTAGTTTGGAGGGATTACGAAGGTATTGTGTTTTTTAAGCTACTTCCACGGAACCAAACGATCAATTCTGACGTTTACTGTCAACAATTAATGAAACTGGATGGAGTAATCAAAGAAAAACGGTCAGAATTGTCAAATTCAAAAAAAGTTTGCAAAATTCTTTGAATAGTCAAACTTTCACGAATAACGATGACCTTCAATCGCACCTGTTCAGTTTTTTGCTAATAAGGACCAGAAATTTTATGAACGCGGAATCATGAAGCTGAAAGAAAGATGGCAAATGGTCATTGTACAAAATGGGAAATATATAAATGATTGAAAACTGTTCTTTGTTAAAAAAAAAGTGATTTATTTTCTACTACAAAACCGAATTTCTATGTTGCCAACCAATAATATTTGCAGAGTAAATTAGTGTGAATAATTGTCATGAAAATAGGGTCTATACGATAATTCTAGCAACTTCCACTGAAAATATGCGCGTATAGCACTATTTATTTTGAAGTTTGCAGAATTCTTTGAATGGTCAAACTTTCACAAATGACGATGACCTTCAATCGCATCTGGTTCAGTTTTTAGCTGATAGGGACTAGAAATTTTATAAGTGCAGAATCATGAAGCTGAAAGAAAGATTGCAAAAGGTCATTAAGCAAAATGGGAAATATATAAATGATTGAAAACTCTTCTTTGTTAAAAAAAATTGATTTATTCTCTACTACAAAATCGAAATTTCTATGTTGCCAATCAATAATATTTTCAGAGTAAATTAGTGTGAATAATTGTCATGAAAGTAGGGTCTATACAATAATTCCAGCAACTTCCACTAGAAATTTTATGAGCGCGGTATCATGAAGCTGAAAGAAAGATGACAAAATGTCACTGAGCAAAATGGATGATATATAATTGATTAAAAGCTATTCTTTGTTGAAAAAAAGTGTTTTATACTACAAAACCAAAATTACTTTTGATGTGAATTTATCCATTGGGAAATAAAAAAAATTTCACTTATCCAAATTTATTATTGTCACAAAGTTTGCAAAGTTTTACAATATAATATCAAAATATTATTAACCAAACACACGTCACTGATAAGTAGTGTTACCATCGTCGTTTAGTGAGAATAGAGCTTGAAAACAGTAAAATCCCATCGCAATTTGTGTGTCACCATGAAATTTATTTGGAATGTATTTATAATGATTGAGTTTAGCTGCCCGTGAAAAAATTAAAAACATCGACCAATTTCATATTATTTATCTAATTCATAGTTGCTAATATTTTTTCAGGAACTTTGTCACCTGGCTACCACTCGTTTCCTTTTGCATTCACATTGCCAAAAGTAAATATGCCAAATCCTTACAATGGCAATTACGGATATATCAGATATTATATTAAAGCAGTAATGGATATACCATTTGCATTCGATCAAGAAGATGAAGTTACATTGCATATAATATCACCCATTAATTTCAACTTTATTCGTCAAGAGTTATGTTTGGTAAGAAATCGTCAACAATTTATTATTCAAGGAGATGTTGAACTCAAATTCTAAAATACTGTTGTTTAAATTTATTTATTGACACAAGTCAATTATTTAAAATTTTGTTATCTGTCCCCTCTATCCTTGGGGTGCATAAGGCCCTGACAGGGCGACGCGACGTAAGCGCCATCTATTGGGCAGTCATGACAACAAAACGTCGGCCATGTTGATACTGGAGCATTGCTAGTGATTATTGTTTGATGAAGTATGGCTTTATAAGGGGATATTATGAGAAATTGATTCATCATGAGCCTAACTGTTATCATTGGAAGAAAGCTCAGTAGTGTAGTTGTGACCCATTTGAAGTATGAAGATATGGAGGATGATAAGGCTCAGTGGCCACGAGTGACCGAATTAGACAGACTGGAGTAACTAGTTTTCTGTACGAACTTCACGAACAAAGGAGTTGTGAAGAATTCAAGAGCTTAGAAGCTCACAATTTTCTCACCTCTAACCTTGTATTTTCTCCTCGTGTGAAAGTGCTGTCAGGGGAACGTGTGATAGTGCTTGGCAAGGTTTGTATTCCACTTATTGTGCATGTGGCACAATAGTGTTCTTATTTCCTCTTGTTCGTCTGGGATCGGGATTTAATTCTTATCACATTTTGACTTAATTTATGAATAACTTTTCTTATCACTTTCATTGCTTCCAATTCTCCTAAGTCATTTTATGTGGGTCCCTATAAATTTCCATTCTATGAAACAATATAAAAGTGAATAGTGTTTCTTTCTTTCCACTTGATTTAAGTTTTCCTGCTGTAATTTATATCTTGCGTAATAATATAATAATAAATTCAGAGTATCAGATCACCTTTAACATTTCGATATTTCCATTTCTATTACGGAGTCTTGTTCTGTCTCATTATTTCCTGTACGAAAAATCTAAAATATGCTCTAAATATTCATGTTAAACGTTTTCATTGGGAATACGGATTGATGATAGTAGATATAAAAAGTGCAATATGGGTAATTAGTCCTTGGTACTATCCTTCACACTTCTTTCAGTTACAGTGGCAAAAAATGCAACCTGCATGACTCGCGAACCCCAAGAATCGTACTCTGCTACCAGCCAATCAGATTATCTCTTAAATATTATTGAACGTCCTTTAAATATAGATAACAGTCTATTATATTCAATTACGGTGTAATTATTTAAACAAAGACCAAGTTACAGGGAAAGAGAGAAACCTAACCAACTGGGCAACACTTAGCTTCGTTACAGTATGTTTCATGAGCTATTTCTCAATTGGTCTCTGGTCTTCTGAAAATTATAAATTATTTCATATTATAAGTAGTCCATATAATCGAAATATAAAGCAATATTTTGAGATGTAATTCAAATTTTGACACATTGCCATACTTTCGAATTCGTCTTTTTATTTTTGTGCCAAAAAATTCACAAAACTTTTAAATAATTAATATATTTAAATTAGGAGGGTTTTTGCGACTCACTGTCCAAAGTGCACTACTTCTACGACTTGAGAAGATTGGTCAATCACAGTGACCACAAAAGAGAATGGGAACTTGTTGAGTCGCATCTTTGCTTCAAATTTAACTCTTGAATCGCGGAGAAAACTACCACCCAGCCTGCCTGAAACTGGTACATCGATGCAAGAAACAGAATTTCGACACTGAGATGTGGCCAAACTTCTCAAAGGTTTGAACATCAATAAAGCGACAGTCAGGGATGGAATACCACCATTCGTATTGAAAAATTGGGCAGCTGTGCAAACTCTTTTCTCTATCTTATAAAAGAGGTCTCTTCCCGGCAGATTGGAAAATTGCTATGATTCAGCCCATACTAAAAAAATGGAAAAAAGACGGTTCCCAATAACTACCGTCCGATTGCTTTAGTCCCAGCTATTGCCAAGGTCATGGTGAAAGTCAAATCTTGAGTCTGCTAACATCATCAGCGAACATAAGTATGGCTTTCGTAAATATAGATCAACCATCAACCGGGGACCACTTGGCCTGACTGAACAACTTCTAAATAACTTAAGATCGTACGGTTTGTAACTTCCTCGAAGATCGATCCATCCAGGACGCTGAACACACCTCAGAAAGGTTTAAGATCAACGCTGGTATTCCCCAGGGTTGCATTTTGTCACCTCCTCTCTTTCTCCTGTATACCAACGGTTTACTTGACTACCTTATCTACAGCTTCGCCGACGATAGCACATTGGTACCGTCATTCAAATCAACCCCCCCGCCTCCCGCTCATTAACTTTGCTCTCACCCAAAATCGTAGGCAGCAACAAATCATCACTATTAACACCTATCTAACCTAACCTAACCTATCTTGAAAAGATACTAGAGGAGGGTGGAAGCAATCTGATGCACCAAAGACCCAGGCTTGTATTTTTATAAAGAATACTGGCACTGCAGCTTAGGATTTGGTCCTGTCTGGACATAAAATGTTACCATCACCGCAAATTCACTTGTTGGGTGTTGAGGTTGGAAGCAATATGTCCTGACATAGTCACATGTATGATTTAGCCAAGGCAGCTTCATATAACTTGGAGCCCTCTATAAGACCAACAAGCTATATACTCTAGAACAGCTAAAAGCTTCTAATCCTCTACAAAGTCCAGATTCGTTCATCTTTGGAATATTGCTCACACATTTGAAGCTAGTATCCCAAGCATACCCTGAATATGCTCGACCCAGGGATCACCAGAAACTTGGACAGCTTAGAGCATAAAAGAAAGGTAGCCGACCTGTCTCTGGTTTACCGATAATACCACGGCAAATGCTCTTCCGAGCAACATAATCTTTGTTTAGAGCAGTTTTTATAAGACCCACTCGACAGGCAGACCTGGCTCATGAACACAGAGTTCACCTACAGACGCCCAGAACTTCAATTTATCGGAACTCATTTAATTGGAGAGGTGCAAGCCTGAGGAATCAGCTACCAAGACACAACCTACAGAAGTTCAAGAACAGTATCCAAAGGCACCTCCACCTGTGCTTGCTTTTTATATAAAAAAAATTATTAATTCCGATTGCGGGTCCGTCACTAGAGGAACAACTTTGGCTGTCAACAGAGTATGCAACTAGATGATAAGTCATTCCTATTTGCCAACAGAACAACTGTTAAGCTTGTTTTCGACCAATCTATAAAGTCTCCATTTTTCCATGTCTAATGGCATCTTTAGTTCTGTAATCAATGAATTACCATTAAGACAGAATATAAGGCCTTTAGCTTCCGAGAAAAGTAATTTTAGGTTCGACTCTCTTGCCCCGTAAGAAATATTACTCCCTTTTCTAAAAGATTCCACTGTTAGTCGCGATCCAAGAAGTTGAGACCTAGTCTTAGGTAACTTCCAACCCCTAACGAGATCATTTCCTATTCCTATTGAATAAGCTGGGGACGTTGCCGTGAAATTGAATCAGTCGAATACTCTTCATAATTGGTGAACCTATTATTCGCCCCAGATTGTAACTTAGTGTCTTTCAAATCAATTTAGGTCTCTAGAGTATAAATTTGTGGGGGCACTGGGATTGGCAAGACTCGTTGTGAAGAACAGGTCTTAGAGCTGAAGGAACATTGGGATACTGAATAGTAAGCTTACTTTTGCTGAAAAACCTGATGGTAGATGTACTGATGGAAACAACCTATAACAAAAAGAAAAATGCAAGCTAAGCTCGTCGTAAATTCCTCCGCGAATCTGTGCGCATGTGGTATTGAGAGCGCCAGCGTCGTAAATTGAATAATCCTGTTTCATCATATTTTTACATATTTGTATTTTATTGTAGTTTCTGTACACTTTATATAATAACAATGTTGCCATACACTTTGCTATAAATTTTATTACCTGCTCACCACCATCAACTTCTATCCGTTAAACATACATACGAAAGTTTAACGGCCAGAAGTTGAAATATGTAAAAAATAAGTGAGAAATAAGTAGAGAATCTCATTCACAAACGGAGACTGAACGGGGAAAACTAAGGTTGGATTTGGATTAAAGAGGTCATTTCACATAGTATAATGTTTTTCTTATTTTCTAATTCAATTAAACGGTTTTTCAACGGGGGGCTAAATATATACACGCTATCTTTCACTTATGTAACTTATTGAACACTTACACTAAATTTAACGAACTTATATAGTAATTAGTATTAGTAATAGTTTTACCCACTACTTATATAATTAATTATTCAATAATTTTATAATTTATTTAACTTCACCGATTACTTTTATATTTCGTTCCGTTCATTATTACTTTTAATTATGAACTGAACAAGCTCAAATATTTATTAGAAAAGAATTCCCAGAATTCTAGAAAATGAACAAACGAATAAATAAATAGAAAGTCTTCTTATGAAACATCAAACAAATTCCACTATCGCCAACTTTTAGACTTCCATTATAACCAAACAGGACCGACTTCATGGTCTATGTCATGGACGAGTTCATAATAGGAGTCGTCAAGAAAGGTGTCAGGGCCGATTTTCAATATTATTAGTGTGTAACATGCCATTCGGCTTGATACGTTTTTCTTCAAACTTTTTCAATATTCCTTTGTTTGCGTATTGTGGCACACTTCGGATTTATATATTCTAATGTTCGAGTTTTTAAAGAAATTAATTTATTATCGACTTCCCACTCCATTCAAGAAATTCAATAAAACCTCTAAATTGATTCGAATTCTTCCTCTACCTATCTACACTCCAAGTAAATGTAAATTTTAATAAACTCGTGATGATTTTATTCTTTATATTCGCTGTTCTGCAGCTGCCAGGTTAGGAGTTTCCTCAACCACCAGACTACAAATTTATTCAAATTTACTTTTACTTGAAGTGTAGATAGGTAGAGGAAGAATTCAAATCAATTTATTGAATTTCTCGAATGGAGTGAGAGTTCAATAAAAAATTAATTTCTTCAAAAACTCGAAAGTTAGAATAACTAAACCGAAGTGACTACTGTGCCACAATAATTGAACAAAGTAATATCAAAATGTTTGAAGAAAAACGTAACAAGTCAAATGGCAAGTTACAAATAATAAAAGTGATAAAACTTTTATCGCCATTCTGCAATAAATAGCAAACTATGAAAAATATGTTAAGAATGATGTCTTTTATTATGTACTGAAATGTTTACATATATCCTCCACACACCTTCAAGTATTATAAGAACTCTGTTTTTAGGATCAAGTCTCTTACCAAGACGATAAAACAATATGTTGTTGTTGTTGTGCCAGCGATCCCATCACCATGGAAGTTAGTTTGGAAAAAGAAGCGTTCGTTGTGGGTGAAGTGGCAAAGATAAAAGTAGATATAACTAACATGTCCAATGAAAGTATAGTGGAATTAAATGTGTCAATGAAAATGGTAAGCAAAAATTATTTATATATATTATAATTCGGGATAGTAGATGAATTGTACCAAATTTTTTGTGAATGATTATGTTTGTTAAAATAACTGTTTTTAGAAATCTTTATTCATAACATTTTTGCGGCGTGTTTTGTAACATATTGAAGAGATTTTTAATTAGGTTCTGATGATATTTTTACCACATTAGTGGATGAAATATTTTCTAGTATTTTTTTAATTTGATTTTGATGACCATGATTAATTGAATGTTGATTAGAAACATTTGGAAAATACTATGAATCATGGAAAAGTAACTAATATCTGTAATATATCAGTAGATATAACAATGAAATTTGGAAAAAAAATCTCCACATTGCCGAATTATTTGCTAGTATTTTCAGAGTGAATCTCAAGATTGACATTAATCTGTATATTTTTAGACAATAGAATCAAAAACGACCAGTCCACGGACACACCATAAATATGATACTGAACTGATAGGTCTTATTTCAGATACCGGAGTGGGGGCACATGGACAAAGAGTTTATAATATAGATTTTCAAATACCACAATCAGCAATAATACCCAATTTTTATGGAAGCAGTTTATTTAAACAATGGTGTGTTTTAAAGGTAAATATCCATTCAAATATGAGTTCTGAAACTGATTTCATCCATATAACCAATGCCTTCAACTGCTATTTTTTTATTAAAGATTATGAGTCACTGACAATTCTATTAGGTTTCTAATATAAATCTGCCTAATAGCACCTGCGAAGTACTTATATTAATAAACATAAAAGTATTGTAAATTACTTATAATTATAAATACTTTAATGTGCTTTATATCAAGAGACATATAAATAACTTTTATTTGAAACAGCACACTAGCTTCCCTCAGTTTCAAAAACAGTTGAGTTCATAATCCAACTTGTCTTCAGGCTAACCAATGATGGTTGATCATATTCTTCATATTAAAACTACTTTGCTACTTAATAACCAAAATTTTAATTCTTAATCTATAACCAACAACCGTCTCATTGAGTTAAAAACTCAATTCACTACTTTGGAAAAAAACTATCTACTAAGCAAGAAAATAATTAATTAAACTTTCAATAACCCGACTACCGTTTTCGACGAATGTCATACTATTAAGAACCTAATACCCGTATATATGCTGTCTTAAATACTAAGCTTAGTGTATACAAAGTTATAGAAATGGATATTTGGGGTCGTTAGCGTCACATGAATATAAAATAAAAGTAAGTAATTTGATTAATGGAACTTCAAGTGTCTTAAGGGACACTTGGAACCACTTAACTATTACGTTGGTTGGTCAGTGTACAACTTGGCTTAAGTAATAAATCTTAGCGACTACAATAATATCTAGTTAGGTAGGTAATTTTATGGTCCTTCAGTCACATCAATATAAGAAAATAATTAGATAATCCCCGACGATATGTTAATGGAGTGTAAAATAAGGGACACTTTGTAGCACTTATATGATTAACAGATCCTAATGGTACCCACCAGGTGAGATAATTCATACAAGATGTATCTTTGTCTGGGTTACATTCGTGCAATTTTGCCTAATTTTAAATAGGAAATTGAGCTAATTAGTGCTTTTACAATAAAAGTCCTGTTCCGAAATTTTTTCTTCTTATATATATTTGCAAAGACTAACGAAAATTGTATTCTTTTTGTTTCATGTACCTAGGTTGAAGCTGTCATACCAGGCTGTCATTCAAATTTGGAAATTGAATCTGGAGTACACTTAGGTCATATTCCAATTTTGGAATATAATTCAGAGCCACAACCACCACGTGTAAATTGGATTCCAGCTTCTGAAGCACCAGGAGGTAAATTTTATTGTTACTGAAACACAAATAAAAATATTTCCAAAATGACTGTTATAGTAGATGATGGCTTGATTTAGGTCCAAATAAATTATTTGATAATTTATTTGGCTCAAATACTAGATGGCGCAAAAGCTGTCACTCCCTTTTTCATGCTAATTGTTTCAATCAATGAAAAATTTTCGTTTTGCACTGAGCTGCGTTGATATGAGCTCATGATTTCAAGAAGGGTTATAGGTCGGGTAGTATGAACCATGGCACAATCCTGTTGTCCACTTGAGGCAAAAAAGTCGTTAGCTCCGTAGCGTTTTCGAAAAAATAAAGCCTGATGGTACCAGTGTAAATTACGCATCAAACTTAGGGCTTACCTAATGGGTCTTCATAAGTTATACGCCAATTTTCGATCATTCCGCCTATCCTCATATCTTTCTTAACGGCTAGCAGAGCCTACTCTTCCCAAAGGCACATATTCAAAGTTTTTCACCATAATTTTCTATAAAGACCACTGAATGATTGCGTGGCATGTCGTTTTATCGATACTATTAGGTCACCTTTACTTCACAAACGTCACATCATAACTTACATTAAACATAATTTAATGGATGACAACAGAAAAGAGTGTATGTCCATTTCAACAGGTTTTAAAAGAGAGCAAATCTATGTTATTTGTTATTCTTGTTAAGTATAAAACAGAATTACTCAACACATCACTCAATAAGTCGTGTCACTAACTAAGAAAAAACATTTTTTGCCAAAAATAGATTTTATTCATCAATGTAATCTCCTTCAAAGCAATACTATCATTCCAAAGCTTCTCTAACTTCTCGATGCCGTGTTTGTAGAAGGATTTGTCTTTGGCCTCAAAATAGGCTTCAGTTCAGCAATTACTTCTTCATTTGAGTTGAATTTCTTACCAGCGAGCATTTTTTTGACATCAACGAATAGTCAGTAGTCACTGGGGACTGGACTATACAACTCTATGTAGTATTTGCTATTTATTGTCGCTTCCTTTTGGAGATAGTCGATAAACAATATTCCATGCGAATCCCAAAATACTGAAGTCATAACCTTCCCAGCTGACTGTTGTGCCTTTGGACTCTTCGGACGTGGTTTACTGGCTGCAGTCTACTTACATGATGATTGTTTTGATTCCGGGGTGAAATTATGGATCTATGTTTCCTCCAATGTCAAAAACTTGATTTCTTATGTGTAAACATGGCCAAACGCTTTTCTGAATCATCAACACGTTATTGTTTTTGATCAAGACACGGCACTCACTTTGAAAAAAGCTTTCTAATGGTCAAATGTTCATGCATAATTGTAAAACACACGGGATTCTGATATTTCAATTTACAATTGGATATAACCAACTTTTTTTTCATGTTTTCTGGAGTAACCACCTCAATTGGACGACCAGAACATTCATCATCATCGGTGTCTGTACGACCACGTTTAAATTCAGCAAACCAATAACAAATGGTTCTTATCTAAGGAGCAGAGTCCAAAAACACTTTTGAAGCCATTACCAAGCTTGTACAGTACTTTTTTCATTTAGGAACAATGATAAATTAACACACGAAATTGTTTTAAATTCATTGTTTTGAAATAACAAAAGTACCTTCACTTAAATGGCTGTCACTTTTTTCTGACTAATCAAAATATCATGAAATTTTACACACAGTCTTTTGAAAGTTGGTACTCATGAACACCATATGGATTTGCCGATGGCAGCACCATTTGTGTGTCAGACACACGACTTGATGATGATGTATTTTTTACATTCTCAAAGAAAAAATTAATAATAATGTTTCATTATCATTTTTTCATTTATATGGAAGTTCCTTGTAAAAGGCAGGATAATCAGATGCCAAACTCATTTTCAAAGCTTACAAATGATTGTATTTTTCTTTTTGGTAAGTTTTCCACTTCTTATATTGGTTCACCAATAACTGATTAATTGTAATCTTTTCCCAGCTTACGACTGAGTGTCTCAGTTTGTATTCAATTTGTCTGTCAAGTTATCAATTTCTTTTAGATTATTCTCTGTTGAATTCCTTAGCTCTTGGGAAAGGTATGATAAAGATACTGAACTAAGAAAAGGGGTTTTGACGTGCTTGTTGACAATGGATTATGTAATTAGCTGAGACGCTAGTTATTTCTGAGGCTTCTTTCTATAACAAAATGCATTGAGTTGTTAATTAACGAAAATTATGATTTTTAGAGAAAAAAAATTATTTGTTGCTAAAAAATGAATTTTTTAACCAAGAATCTTTTTTGTCACTAAAAATTAAAATTAAGGTAGCGTTTTATTCCTTAAAAATCATGAATTCTATTATTCTTGAAGATTTTCAAAAAAGGTTTTTTTAATTATTTATTTAAGAAACAATTTGTTATAAACAAATTAATTTTTTTATACTTCATTCTGTAAAAAAAGTAGTTATGTTTTGTTTTTGTTCTAAAACAATTTTTCTATTTTTTATATAACTTATAATATTGTGATGTCCTCTTTCTCATCCGCTCCCTCGCTAATTATAATAACTTTTAAACTATTGCAGATATGACAAATATCTTTCAAGTCTTTTTTATTCATTATTAATTGATTAACAATTTAAGGCTCTTACTGAAGTGAAGTATTTTGGGAATTTAGAAAACCAAAAACGTACTAAATGTTTTTTTATATCTATTTAATCATGTTTGGTACAGTTGCTAGTTCTCAACTAGTTCTTATTTTTTTGCGAACTTTTGGATCGTTTTAGTGGCGGTGGCTCATCATGTACAGGTTCTACTTTTTTTGTCTTGATGTTCCTTGAAGTCCTTCAATTATCGGTTCAAAGTATTCTTCTGTGGTGAAAAGATCTAAAAAAGTGCAAGAAAAATAATAAGAAATAATTGAGAACTTGTAACTGTACAAAATATGATTAAATAAATATAAGAAAACAGAACGTTTTTGATTTTCCAAATTTCCTTAAGACTTGATTTTTTTTTAATAATAATAAATAATACAGCTAGAAGTTAGAAAACAGGCCTAATTGTTAATTAATTATTAATAAACGAAAAGGCCTGAAATATATTTGTCATATCTGCAATAGTTTATAAATTATTATAATTACGAGTATAAAACGGATGAGAAAGTTATATGAAAAATAGAAAAATTGTTTTATAAAAAAACACAACATAGCTACTTTTAATACAGATTGAAGGATGAAAAAAAAATGATTGGAAAAAATAGATTTGTTTACAACAAATTGTTTCTTAAATAAACAAACAAATAAACAAAAATTTCAAGCAATCATTTTTAAGTAGCTTTTAACCACAAGACATGGGAATAATCAAGATTTTTGAAAAAAAATTTTCCATGTACTTTTTTTTTATTTTGTAATTATCAATTTTTTAAATTTTTGCAAGTTATCTATTTTCTAGCCCATTAAGAATAACTTTACTATGGGAAAAATTTTTTGGGTTTTAGTTTAATAATTATGCGGGGTTTGATTTTAACTTTCAATTTAAAAAAAGTTGTTAATTAAACAAATGCATAATTGATGTAAAAATAGGGATAAACATTTTTTGGCCACGGATTATTGTTTATTGATGTATCCCAACACTACATGATTTTTTTTATTCCTTAATATTCATACATAATACGTTTAAATAGCTTTTTTGTTTTTGTGTCAGAGAGACGCAGCGCGCGCCGAAGCCAGACTACTCGGTTTTGGTTCTATTTTCAGGGCTCTGTAAAAATTATAAATAATTGTACTACAGTTTTGGTAGTTAGAACATATTTTTTAGCAAATTTACTGATCTTTTTGTATCTTTTTTCAAATTTTCAAACTTCTTCGAGATAATCAAAACAAACCAAATATCCATACGAACGGAATGGTACCTTGGTCGTAATTTTCGGAGACTACTGAAAAAAATAGTACATATTTATCCTAGCATCGTCTGCATCAGTAGATAATGCAAAATTGTAAATATCTGAAATTATTGTAACAACATGACACAGAATTTCCATTAATTTATTCTCTTCTTTTTCATCACAATTTTTAGTTAGTGTGAGTAGCTCTTGATTATTATTTATTTGATTTGCATCATTTCTCATAAATAAAATATTTACCATTTTTACGGTATATGATGTGTATAAAAAAATTTAAAGTTACATGTCAATTATTTATTTCACAAAATTTCTGCATAAAAAACGAAAATGAAATGTGCAACTCCTTATTCAAAGTTAATATGAATAAATGAAAAATGTGTATCTTCACATAAAATTTGTAGGTATTGGGTTATACGGATATATTAATTACTTAATATATAATGTAAAATTACATTTCCATATTTCGTACTTACCTATAAATTAATAACGAAACAAAAAGTAGATATTGAAAAACTAGCCCCAAAAAAACGATATGACTTTTCAGACGCCGCACAGTATCTATCTTAGTTGGAGTTTTCTGAGTACTCTTTAGTTGAACAAGAAAAAGATACACACTTTAACAGGTTACTGCTATACAATTCAGTCAACAAAGGACGCTATAATCTAAATTTCACGAAAATATGGAGATACACACATTCCTAATTTCACAGATGATTTGCAAAAATTATAGCATAATCTGTTATGGTAATGAATTTTGCGCCATATTATACACTACATACTGTGATATATTACTCAATATTATAATAGAATATCTAAATCTCTAGTTCAAAATCAAAACCATACTTAGTTTATTGCATAAAATGCTATTGTCTTATAAATCATACATTTGTCTTTCCTAAGGTTTATTCCCAACACCTCCAATATTTAATCCGGGTTTGAATCCTCCGCCCTATTCGCCAGAGAAAGCACCACCGTATCCAACTGGATCTCCAGGTTTTCCTACGCCTTTTGGATATGGAGAAGGTTCATCGAGTTCTGCGACTGCCCCGAGAGAGGAGGAAGCTCCTTCAGCTCCATCAAAAGCACAACTAGCCCAAGGTGACAACTTTGAAATAATAGATGGTAAGAAATTAAACAATATAACCTCCAATTTTTTATGTGCATAATCTTGAAGTTATGTTGTTATCTATATAAACATAAAAACTCATTTAGTTATAGTATCGATGTAAACTTTCTATCTTTTTATGTTAACTTAAAAGTGGAAGTAAGGCACTGCTTTCAGACTTCCATGTCTTTGTTTGTTTGTTCCACACAATTTTCAATACATTGTTCCTTTCCGATTTTTTCAAATACTCTTTGCACAGTTTCGGGGAATGCTCGGGATCGTTGTTATGATGGAAGATAAATTTTGTGCCAATCAGGCGCTGGCTAGAATGTACTACATTTTCTTTTCATATTTCTTTATAGCCTTCTTTCTTCAAAATTCCCTTCAAAATTTTACTAGGTGTCCAGTCGCCCTACTTCCAAAAGATTCTGAAACATCACCGAGCCTTCAAAGTGTTTGACAGTCGGGATTACATAAGAATCTTTGACTCATCACTCCATAAAACTCTCCATTCATCATGCGCCCAATTTTTATGTTCTACAGCCCACTACAACATCTTAATTGAAACTATGAAGACATGCGATTAATGCACGAGTTTCAACCGATAGTTCCTTTGTTTTACCCATATTAAAACTTACAAGTCTGAATTTGCCAGAACGAAACACTTCATATATGAACTTCAAAAAAATATGTATTGGTCCAAAAAGTATAATCACAGCATTTTCTTGCATCTTCCTTGCGCATTTATCATTTTTCAAAAAAAAAAATGCCACAATTGCATGATAACTTTGAAACTATGAAAGATATGTAAAACATTATATAGAACAAAAATGTAGCTTTTTTCCAACGAATATTTTGTTTTTTGTTTTATTTCTGTAACTTGGGAAATAAAGAAGATATTGCCGTTTAAAGTATCCACTGTAGTGGCAAAATGACCTCTCTCGAGCCCTCCAACCCTGTCCCTTTAAAAAATAAAGGGCTTATTTACATGAGCTTATAGCTCTTGAAATTTCCTTTAAAATGGTTTTTTATAGGATACTATAGCTTTAAAATTTACCGAGTTATAGTTAAAAAACCAATGGAAGATAAAAATTTTTATTTTGAAATTTAAAATAATCATATTGTTAATTTTCTTATACAAACAGAATTTTTTATTTATTAATATTGATGCTGAAAATGAAATATCTTTTTTTAAAAATAACAAAGAAATTCTAAATTATTGCACGCGATTTAATCATTAAATAACGGATAAAGTAATTTTTTAACACTTTTTTAGTTCAGTGGTGGTTTTTCAGGGTTAAAAGTGAAGTCTTTTTGTAAACAATAAAGAAATATTTAATTCCAATAACAAGCACCGTTGAAGCATTCCAATCTTTTAGAAAGCATTTTTTTTTCATTTTTATCAATATATGGGTGGTTTTTTTGGGGTTGAAAGAAAAAAATTCTTTTACATATGGGGTCGTAAACATCAAATATACAATAAAATACGTTCTAGAACATGAAATACTATTTAATATTTGTGCTAGAACAAGATTTGTACCAGTAAAATGATTAAAACCTAACTTTTTTAATGTTCTTCACTTAAGGGTCAATCAAAAGTCAAAACATCAATGCATCAAAACATTGAGTTTATTCCCAAATTGGTTTTTCTCATCAGTTGTCATCATGCTGTGAGACAGATGTTTTCTGCAAG
The DNA here is from genome assembly GCF_026230105.1 of Diorhabda sublineata. Lineage (NCBI taxonomy): Eukaryota > Metazoa > Arthropoda > Insecta > Coleoptera > Chrysomelidae > Diorhabda > Diorhabda sublineata. The sequence continues at coordinate 9,362,848 of NC_079476.1, forward strand.
ACTAATTTCTAAAAGAGGTGATGTCCATTGGCCCCCAGGTAACCCTGACTTGACGCCTCTTGATTTTTTTGTGGGGTCACCTCAAAAATAAAGTCTACATGAGCAACCTGAGGGACATCGGTCAGCTGAAGGAAAATATCCGCCAGGGAATGGCAGCAATCACCCCAGAATTCTGACAAGAGTTTTCACGAATCTGCGTTCGCGTTTAGAGGAGTGCCGTCTTCGATAGGGCCGTCATTTAGATGATGTTATTTTTAAAAACAAACTTCATTTAATTACCTAATCGTCATATCTTTTATTTCAACAATACCTTATAAATTTTTTTTATCCTATACTTAATAAATGCACGTTCTATTGTGCCACCCTGTAGTGAATGGAAAGTTTGAACATTTAAAGAGCCACGAAACTTTTTGCAGTAAATTCTCTATACCTACTGAAAATGAAAAGCCACTTCTGCGTGGACAGGGTAGACTACCCCAACATTTTAAGGAAGGTAAGAAATAAGATTTATTTTAGATAAAGTATCAGTCATAAAATTTGAGAAAATTACTTTCGTTAATATTTTTTATCTTCATGGAATTTTTGCCAATGTTTACATCTCCTGATTGCTGACAGAATGCTATAAATATTTATAAAAAAATCCATTTCTGTCATTTCATCAGTCTTAAAATTTTGACAGAAAAAATAAAATAAATAAACAATTAATAATATACAATGCCAGAACAAAATTCCATCACCAACAGTCTGCCAGAGCGAAAAACGTGTCCGTACGAGTGCAACTAAGACAGTAATGCAATAGATTTTTCTTAATCTTTTTGCAACATCACTTTTGAAAGATTTTTCCGTACCCTTGACGCAGATATTCTCTAGGTCATTATTAAGGATGCTGAATTTAAAACGTGTAATATTTTTTTCTTTTATAAGTGACAATTCGTAGAAGGTCTATTGCTGTTACCTATAGCTGTGACGTACTTCTATATTTCTTACTGTACATTTCAAGGGTTCTAACACAGAAATAAATAATAGGGATCCTCTAACGGTTTGAGGTGTTGACAATGAACTAGAAAATATCTGCGTCAAAAGTTCAGAAAATTTTTTCAAAAGTGATGTTGCAACAAGATTAAGACAAATCTATTGCCTTATGTATCATTTTAAATCTACGTCTACAGATGTCTAATAAGTGCTCTCACTCTAACCCGCAGGTTCATATGGAACCTTACTGTCTTACTTGCACTCGCGTGGACACGTTTTTCGCTCTGGCAGACTGGTTATGGAATTTCATTCTGGCATTGTATATTATTAATTTAGGAGAGATGTAAATACTCTGGCAAAAATTCCATGAAGACAAAATACTGTCCAAAGTAATTTCCTAAAATTTTATGACTGATACTTTAACTAAAATAAAACTTATTTCTTCCCCTCCTTAAAATTTTGGAATGGTCTACCTCGGCCACACAGGGCTGCCAGAATTGGCTTTTCATTTTCAGTAGGCATAGAGGATTTACTGTAGACTTTTGAAATTACCACCTGAAATTGGTCAATGGCTCTTAGTCTATTGGGTTCACCGATTTTCGCTGTTACACTGAAGCAAGTGCTTTATCTGCTATATATCCTGTATAAATCAAAAACCTCCTTGGCAACTATTTATCTCCATTGATTGTGCGTTGTTAACTTTTTTTCTAGTAACTACACTATCTTATTCTAGAGAGGAAGGAATTCATAATAACACAAGAGTATAAAGTTATAGAGAGATCGAGAGAATATTTCGAGGAGCTTACAAATGTGGATATTGAGGATGAAACGATAGAAATCGCCAGTAAAGACTTCCAGGAAATAAGAAAACAAGTAGTAGAAACAAAACATTAAAGCTAAGAAAAGCGCCAAGGAGGCACAATCTAACTGTTGTTATTAATGTTGAAATATATGCATGTAAAGGAAATAAGCAAATTAAACCAGAGAATGTAACAGGAAAAATACCTGGAGATTGGAACCTAGGAATCTTACTATTCATATATAAGAGTGGAGATAGAAGAAATTGTGAAAACTCAAAATATGATGATTCTGTTCAACATGCCTTATGCAAATATTGCTAGTTTCAGAGATACGGGGTGTTTAAAGTTTAAATTTTGATTTTCGTAACAATTTTTTGTTTTTACAATTTCTCTTTGAAAATTGGCAATTTTACGTTTTTTGGCATGAGGAATCATAATTTGCACTCTAATTTAACATTGCTAATAGAGGGTGCTAGTTACACTTGTTTGTGTTTAGTAAACACAAACAAAACAAAGTAAACTTTTTTAGGCTAAACTAACAACTAAAATAATGAAAAAATATTAAAAAGCTTTAAATTCTACAAAAAAAGTTACTCTTCTTTGATTCGTGTAACTCAATCGGTTATCGAGTTATTTGCTTCTAAAAAGTTCAATAAATCTTAATTTTTTCATAAAAAAATGTTATTATTCCTTAAATATGTAACAGTAACAAATTTGTAAATAAAAATAAAAAACTTCAAAGAAAATGCTCAAAATGTCCACCATTTACTTCAATACACTTTATGATCCGCTTTCGTAAATATCTCTTAATATCAAAATCACATTCGTGAATTAAGCCGTGGTTTAATTTTTCGTTTTTTTTAAGTAGGCTTGTGTCACTTTTAAACAGTTTGTGTAGAAGCAAAAATTGGATAATAATAAGAATAAGTAATACATTAGTACATATACCATTTATTAACAATTTAGTAATTAACAAGTGTAATAGTTATTTATCAATTAATGCCTAGGTATAACGATTTTTCCAATATTGAGATGCGCGATATGATTTGTGTATTTGCTCAGTCAAATTATAGTGGTCCAGCTGCGGCTCGAAGATATTCACAATTATACCCAAATCGAAAGCAACCCAATTATAAACTGTACCGAAATCTTTACAACCGCTTAGGTGAAACGGGGTCTTTACACTCTAAAACTGAGCACGGTGCTACAAAAAAAAAGCACTGCCGATGAAGAAGATGAAATTTTAATTTGTGTTACGGAGAATCCAGATATCAGTATTCGCCGATTAATTCTGCAAACAGGTATAAGCCAATCGTCTATTTTTAGAATACTGAAGAGGGAAAAATTGCATCCATATCATTACACTCCTGTTCAGAATTTATTACCTCAAGATTTTGGATACAATTCTTTTTATTGATGAGGCAACATTTGCCAGACGAGGAATATTTAATTATAAAAATAATCATTTGTGGGATTCTGAAAATCCACATGCTATGAGGGAAACACATTTTCAGCACGAGTATAAGATTAACATTTGGTATGGTGTAATATGTGGGTATTTAATAGGTCCTTTTGAACTGCCAACCAATTTAAATGGACCTCTTTATTTAGATTTTCTTCAAGAACATTTACACGAATTACTCGAAGATATACCTCTCGCTTTAAGACAAAATATGTAGTTTTTGTACGACGGAGCACCATCACATTATTCTTTACAAGTTCGTCAATACTTAAACGAACAGTTTCCGCATCGATGGATTGGTCGTGGAAGTGAGTTTGCTTGGCCACCAAGATGCCCTGATTTAAATCCTTTGGATTTTTCAATTTCGTCGCAAATTAGTTTACAAAGAAAAAATTACTTCTCTTCCACAACTGCGACGGAAAATAGAAGAAGCCGTATTAAAGAAAAAAGAAGAAGAAGAAGAAGAAGAAGACGTATTAAAAATAATAGACAAGGATTATTTAATATTAAGAGATCTTTACGAAAGCGGATCATAAAGTGTATTGAAGTAAATGGTGGAAATTTTGAATATTTGCTTTGAAGTTTTTTATTTTTGTTTACAAATTTGTTATTGTTACATATTTAAGGAATAATAAAATTTTTTTATGAAAAAATTAAAATTTATTGAACTTTTTAGAAGCAAATAACTCGATAACCGATTAAGTTACACGAATCAAAGAAGAGTAACTTTTTTTTGTAGAATTTAACGCTCTTCAATATTTTTTTATTATTTTAGTTGTAAGTTTAGCCCAAAAAAAGTTTACTTTGATTTAATAAACACAAACAAGTGTAACTAGCGCCCTCTATTAGAAATGTTAAATTAGAGTGCAAATTATGATTCTTCATGCCAAAAAACGTAAAATCGCCAATTTTAAAAGAGAAATTGTGAAAACAAAAAATTATTGCGAAAATCAAAATTTAAATTTAAACTTTGAACACCTCGTATCTCGGAAACTAGCAATATTTGCATAAGGCATGTTGAGAAGAATTATCATATTTTGAGGTCTAGAATCTACAGATCAGAGATTTGACATTCTTAATGAATCACCCTGTGTACAGCACAATTGATATTTGTTTTGGACACATATGCTGGATGCCCCAAAACAGAATACCTAATAAAAAAGTTTGAATACAAAATAACAAGTAAAAATTATAAGGGAAGACCAAGAAAAACATTGAAGAAGAAAATGTTGAAGAACCTGCTGAGACAAAGGAGATAAAATAGGAAGGAATAAAAAATAAAACCAAAGATAAAATGTTATGGAGAAAAAAATATATGTCATAACTCCAATCAAGTAGCTATACACCTGACGGTAATAAATAAAAAAACACTGCTTGAGTGTACAAAAACCTATTGTTATTTCACATTATATAACTAGTTATTAAACATCAAATAATATCACTGATTCTATTAATTATCTTTCAATTATTTTGAGTTAATAAAATGTTTTATCATTTCAGGAGAAAAAGAAGAACCACCCCCTCCGTCATATAACGAAATTGTGAAAGGACAATTACCGAATCCTACAGCACCAACTGCGCCTCCAAGTTAATTAAGTTTGAGTATCTTAAGATCTCGATCCAATATACGACAAATGAAATTGGTTCAAGAACACCATTTTATGCTGGAAGTTTATCATCATCAAGTAATTGTATGCAAGTGCCAAATATGAAATAATATCTAGCATTAAACCGATCAATGAATAGATATAGCAGAGTGCCCTTATAAGTAAATCGATAATTCACTTCTACTTAATCTCAATTTTTCCTACAATTATTTATCTGTTTCCAATGAGAAGATTTTTTTACAGAAATTTTCTGTAGCTACAAAGAATGATAACTTTTGGCATATTAATTGTAAACACTCTTTGGTTTAGGTTGAATTATTAGGAACTTTGTATCTTATTATTTTATCAAAAATTTATTATTAATTGCTAGCTTATTGTATCGCATTCAAAATAAAAACTTGTGAAATAATACACTTTCGACAATAAAAATTAATTCATTACAACATTTTTCAAGGAACCATCTTCAGCACTTCTGTACGGTATTTTCTAGGCAACAGGTGATGCTTGAATAAAAATATAATTTAGACAGATCCTATAAGATATAAGAATTTTAGATGTAAATTTCTACTAGCGGCTAATACTCTCTTTAAAATTTCATGTTTTACTTCAATATTTTTTTATTCACTTATTGATCATAAACATCAATACGGTTTTGATCATCATGCATCAAAATGGTAAAGAACTAAGACAGTAAAATTGACTAGCGCCTACAAAGCTTGGATTTCTAAAAAGTTAGGCTAACAACCCATAACAACATTAACAAATTCTTAACCCACTAGTGACCAACTGCAACTAAAGTTGCATGACAATTCAGAATTTTCTGAAAATGAAAATTTTTTAGTTTTTAGACAAACTTTAAAGGGGTGGAGGTAATAAATGAACAGTTGGTTTCATAGTGGAAGGGAGTTCTTGTGGTTAAATCTCTTTTTTGCCATTTACCTGCTTGACTTCATTGAAGAAAAAGTTACTTTCTTTTTAACAGAGCTATTCTTTTCATATTCAAAACTGAAAAACTTTTCCGTATTTTACTAAATCTCTAGTATCTACAGGCCGAATTCAATTTTACAACGAAAATATGAGAAAAAAAATTTGTATATTTGATAAATTTAGAATATAACTTAAAAAAATAAAGTCCTGTGAGTAGTATGAAGTAAATATCAAATGATTTCCAATTGGAAATTGAACATGGTCTGCTGATGAAATGACAATCATGTCGTTACAGTTTTGATAAATTGTGTTCTGGTGTCCCAAATTCCGCGAATTAGTATTCTAAAAAGAATCTCGATTCAAATGACTATTTCATAAGGAAGGAATTGATTTGATCGAACAATTCATACCTACATATAGGATTGAGATTTTCACCAAAAAAGAGGTGGTCCTATTTTTTCTAGGTCATAAATGTTTGTATGGTCCGATGATGGGTATTTCATAGTCTGTTAGGTCCTAACATAGACCTTCTGAAATTCCAGAAAAAATGTGTTCCATACATTATTCAGAATTATGGTCATTAACCACACCTAGCATGTACAAGGAGCTTGGTTTGGTTGGTTAGATCATTTCAGTGTGAAAAGTGTGTATCATAGGTACCATCAACCATAAAATATAAATTGTTGACGTTTTTTATATTAGTAATAAAAATGATGCAATATATTAGTAAAAAACTTAGATTTAATTCAGACTGTAGCTTAATCATTTTGTCATAACTTTTTATAGATAAACATAATTTCAAAAATGTTTGATTTCAATATTCTAATTTAAATACTGAATGTCAGTAACAACTTTAGTTGCTTGGGCGTAACTCCATTGATGATTATTAACAATTTATTTACTCAAGACCATTTTGAAACAAAATGATTTGAAAAACAGTTTTTTTTTAGACAATTTCTTTTCTTATCTTTACTTTTATTTCCCTCTATGACCCCACTTTATCATAAATAACTTTTTACTGCTTTTTCGGTTAGAATTGTATTATTCACGTCAACGTATTGACTAATTAGCTCTTGTAATCTCTTTGATGGGAATTATAAATTTTCAGAAGTTTTAGACACTGTCTCTTGCCAATGAAGAATTTTCATGGTGATCACATGATTATATTGATTTTTAGACGCAGAATATTAATTCAATTGTTGAGAAAGTAGCCTTAAAACGTTATAGAGAGTATAGTCTAAAATATTTTTTTTTGTTTTTCCCTTTGTGCCACCTGGTTGGTGGCATATGTATTATGATGGAAACATTGGTGAAAATAGAGTTTTGATGGCTTCAGAAACAGTTGAAGTGGACCGTCCGTTAATCCACGTGAGACTTTGGCGCTCACCAATAACGCATTTTTTGGTTTACTCTAATGTTTCCAGAATCAACAATTTTTACAAGATTTTGCAATGTTTTTGTTCAAAAAATGTTCTCGTTCTTTGCTGAATTTTCGTAGCTGGTTCAGTTATAATAACAATGACTTGTTACGGTAAGCATGATCAGATTATTAAAGGGTTCAAAATATGTTATATTTTGTAATATCTTGATACATACAATATTTTTACCCAGGAAAAATGAGCTTGCCAGAAAGATTTAAAATTTCAACAGCTACATCGGCCATCATTGAATTTTCATTAGACATTTGAAATTGGCTTTCCTTCTATGAAGTTAAAGGTGATATTCCATACATTCATACAATATGATGCACCCTTAAACACTACTACAACTATAGCTCATTATTTACAAACATATTTGACCATCTTACGTATTAAGTTTTTCTGATGAATCAGAAAAATGTGATTTTAGCAAAACTCTCTCAAATTTTGGCAATTGTTAGGACTCTAGCCCAAAAGTTTTTATTAGTAAAGTTTTTTGTAATCTTAATTCACCTTCCTAGTAGTAATTAGGATGAGAAGTAATTTGCGGTTAACATCAAGGTAGATTGTGACCTTACTTATTGTTGATCATATTGAAACACAAGAGTAGTAGGAATGTGGATATTAGGAAACCAAATATATTCCAGCTGTTGAAACTGAAGATCCAAAATGGCAATCGAATACTCAATCGTCCAGATCCCTTAGTATTTAATTATATGTAGGCATATATAGTTTGAATATATATTGAAATGAATATTTTGTATTTTGTACTCATTTATGTGTTTGAATAAAGTTATAAATGATAGTATAATCTCATTTCCTATTAAAGCGGAGATCTACAAAAGATAAAAGTCTATAACGGAGACATCATCAGAGTTCTTAAGGAAATATCACTATGACGCCATATTTCGTTATTTTTTAAATGGTTAGACGAAGGAATACTTCCTGGCGAAATTCTGGAACCGTTATTGATATTAATAACGAACACAATGTTTTCATTTACTACAGCAACATTCATTATTTAACTTCCTGACGTGCATTTTGTTCACCAAGCTATTGTAATTGTGGTTCTTCTAGATAAATCAACTTCCAACCTATTTCTAATTACTAACGTACGAGGATTGCTACTTGAGTTTTGAGATATGAATTTGACCTTGCCACCATAAAGTTTAAACATTTTTAATGGTGAACGAACTCCGAACGTATTGTTATACGAGTGCTATTTGAGCTGTTTACAGATACCTGAAACATTTGTAAATTCGTAGCCGCACTCCATTACAGGATAACAATAAAGGCATATCCAATTATGAATATTTGTTTTTATAAGTCTATCTTAAAACTAGCAATCCAAATTTTGATACCGTTTGCTCTATTTGTATTAAATAAAGCAAAAATATCAACCACAAATCTGTACCACACTCTTCAAAAATACTTATATATATATATATATATATATATATATATATATATATATATATATATATATATATATATATATATATATATATATATATATATATATATAATTAATCTTGTTTGATGTATGTTCCTCATTTTTTTCGTGAACCGATTGTGCTGACTTGAAATATCTCGAGAACTTATTGAACCCTAAAGTCTATTTATCGAAGAAAAATAGTAAACCAAAATAATGATCTGCACGTGAATATCCCGGACGAAACGCGACGTGGCATCGTTATTGGTCAAATCAATGGCACCATAATATTCCACAGTCGCTCGGGGGCGGCTGTACAGCATTTCTGCAAAAGCCGCTAGATCAGGTGTAGTACAGGAACTGCATTCGGCATCATATTATCGTACTTCAGACATTTTTAAGAAAATTACGTAGTCAAAACTAAGCAGACACGAATACAGCTGACAAAGAAAGAAAAGAGCTAAAAAGCTTCATTTTAACGCTAGTGAAAAACAAGTGAATCTTTATAAAAATAAAATGCATGAAAATGATGGCGTTATTTCCAATACGGCAAATATTTCAGGAGAGTATTTACCGAATCGTTCGTGAGTACAAATCTAATCATTCAATGGCGGACCAAAAAAAGTATCCATAAAAAAATTAACAGTTCAATTGATGATATCAACAGGAGCCCCATCAGAAGAATTGTGCACAACTTTTTCTTTGAAAATGACTTACCTACAATGGATAAAGTTCTGAGACTAGTTAACGAAGATAAGGATTTGCTGGATTTCAAAAGATCAAGATTTCCTAATTTATTAAAAGAAATGGGATGCCCATACAATAAACAAGGAAGGAATCGCAGAAGACGAATCATTTTACATTACGACAATGGGAACTCACACTTCAGTTCAAACAAAAACGATCTTGAACAGTCATAACATCGAATTGATGGGTCATCCGCCGTACAGTCCTTGTTCGGCACCCAATGATTTCTTCTTACTCCACAGTTGCGAGGTTAACGTTTTTCTACCCCTGAAGAAGCGGTTGATGTCTACAAAATCATGTATTGGAGGTACCTCAATATAGAAAAAAATGCCTCGACAATTGGTTCAAACGCATGCAAAAGTGTATTGATCTTAATGGAGAATGTTTTGAAAAACAATATAACCACATTAAAAGATAAATAATCGTTCTTATTTGTCTATCTCAAAAAGTAGCAACCGTCGAAATTTCCAAAAATTTGAAATCGGGTTTAATAGTAACTGTTTTTTATGTTCATAGTACATACTCCTAACTAGAAAATTGTCAATGGATTATTAGATTTTTGAAATGAGAAACTTTTTTGATTCTATTAATACAAGTTCAGTTTTGTTACAATCAAAATTCTAATTGTCTGATCAAAGGAACAACAAACAGCTAAACCTAATTTATCCACACACCAATCAAAAGAACTTATCGGTTGTTCAGAGAGAGTTGAGTTCTGTAAATTAGACAATTCTCCAGCCACTCCATAAGGTATACCGTCTGCATCTTGTTCCACACGTTTATTCGGGTATGTATATTTCCATAAACATAAACTTCCAGCACCACCGGTAGTCATGAAGATCTCCCTATTTTGAGGGAGATGTTTCACGCTCCAAACCGTCGACGCATGCGCTTTTTCCGTTACACAAGCGTAACCCTTCTTTGGATGTTTTGTTTTCACGTCGTAGCAGAATATTTTAGATTCTAAAGTAGTGGCGACCAATTTATTCATCGGAATGTTTTTTCTATCAAATTGTAATCCAACTACACCGTTTTTAACGCATTTAGACCAACGGAGTGACATTGTTTTTAAATCGTATAATTTAATATCTCCGTTATCATATCCCGCAGCTATAACTCTTTCTTCGTTATTATAAGAGTTGCCAAATGCAACCGACCAACAATCTCGAGCCGAAGCTTCCGTTGAAGGAATAAATTTGGCTACCGGTGTATCTTTTTGACGTACGTCCCACACCATAACTGTACCGTCGCGAGACCCGGTCACTATTTCTGGTGCCCCACACCCTGCACTAGCACCAGCTACACCATCAATCGCGTTAATTATTGATGTATGAGCTGTTGTTTTATACACAGGCCATATGGTGTCTTCCAAGTCCCATACTTGTAACCGTCCGGAAAAATCACCAGTTGCTAAATGTCTGTTTCTTAAACTAGATGCTTCGAATGTACTACACTTGAAATGATCTCTTGTTGCAAACTCACTTACTTTTTCAATACCTTCGGTGGTTAATGTATAAATTTCAGCTATACCAGATCCGTTTGCCTTTCCACCAAGAGCCACGAATTTTGCTGAACAAGGTATCCACTTAACATCATGAACCGAATAGTTGATAACTTTTTCAGAGTGACAAATTATTTGCGGTTTTTGTAATGCTTCCATTTCACCATTCCTAACTGAAGTTCCAACTTTTGACAAAACGTAGTTATGGTAACACGCTCTGGTTTCTAGGGAAACGTATAATCGTTACTCGGTACTGAAAAACTAACCGTGCAAACTCCATCTACAATTTATCTATTCTAGATTTACCTTTTTTCATTATAAGACTATTTGTAAATTGACACTGGTTCATTACATTTGTCTCTGTGTTTTCCCATTTTGTTTTCGATTATTGTCTTTTTGATTGTTTTTATGATTTACTTGTTTTTTTATTACGTCAAAATCTGTGTTACGTCACTGGGATTCAATATTTGATTATGTGAATAGTATCCCTTTGTATTATGATTTTCAGCAGTATGCAACTAACCTAATTTTATTTTTATTATTTTTGTTAATTCACATTTACTGTTGCAATACAAAATCTACAAGTTCCTGATATGAAGCAATATTGAAGTTTTCAATTTGTTTACCAATCAGTTTTCATTTTTTTTATATTTCACGTTTATAAATTTTACGAGAGCTGCTACTTGAGATATGGCAACACTGATGTCATGTCAAATATGACATTGCCACGGATGCTATTTGAGTTGTTCACAGATAATTGAAACATTAATCTTGGTCAAAAGATGGATTTGAATCGGACGAACATTTTCGTGCGATGCTTTTATATGACTTTTGACGTGATGAAGCAACCATCTCAAGCACGCTGATTGTTGTTTACCAATCAGTTGAAGTTAAAGCATCCTATTGGCTTAAGACGATAGGTATATAATTTTCTAATAAATTTATATTTAATATTTATAAACTGAATGGGGTTGGGGTTTTATATATGTAACACTTATCTTCAAATTGTTGTAGCATATAGTCATATATATTCAATTTATAACTATGTTTTAATCCGATTTCTCCAACTTCTTCATCTTTATACTGTACCTACGGTCTCTAACCATGGATCTGATAAATGGAAGTAAATATCGAGGAAAGTAATCAATGCTCCTTGGTGAACCAGAAATAGCGAACCTAAAATTTATCATATAAAGATGTTCAAAAGAACGAAGCCTTATGAGCTTGTGGAATAAGTGTCGAGTGCAGAAATATTATTGTAAATTCACAATCTAGTATGGATACTCAGTCTACTATACAATTACAAAATTGTATTTTTTACGAGACCATTTTCTCTTGCCAAGGAACTGCATCTTCGTTGTTACAAAATGCATTGTATTCGTCCCGTGTTTGCTTCGGGATATTCCGCGAATTATTTTTATTGATATTTTCCAATGGTGTCAACTGGAGTACTTTCTAAGATGGTTGGTGTATTATTCCTGATTCGTTATCTTCACGGAACATGTATGATGGAGATCAATATGAACGGAATTTTCTCAAAAAATTGTGTAGATAACAACAAGTTAAAACAATTTTCCTTACTTTTATAGTTTTTTTCGTTAATCCAGTTTGGCTATATGGTTTCATTAAATTTTGAGACATCGGAAAAGCATCATCCCCAACAAAAAAGTATGGCAGTTTTCGGGAACTTCCAGGCAACAGTGCAGGTGGTGGGATATTTAAAGCATTATTTTGTAATTGCATTCCAAATGTTGTATTCTGTAGCACACTTCCATCTGATACACGACCATTAGTCCCAACATCAACCATAATGAACTCGTAGTTTGCATTTACAACCGCTATCAATATAATACTGAATGTTTTTTTGTAGTTATAGTAGTATGATCTAGAACCAGGAGGTTTTTTTATTTCTACGTGTTTGCCATCTATAGCACCAATTACATGAGGGGCATTCCACTGGCTCTCAAAATCCTTGGCAACTTGTTCCCATTCCTCAGCTGTTTGCGGTAACTGAAAATGAAATAAAAACAAATTATTTATCTTTTTTAGTGGATAAAACACCATCTACATCCTATGCTGTTCCGAAGACTAAACAAAAGAATTTAAAGAGAAAACTTTATGATGAACTTTTGCAATTGGCAGCTAACCGTCTTAAAGAGAAACCAGATAAATATCAAACCTGAGCTTTGTCTTGTGCTGCAGATTTAAAGAAAATTAAACCAATGCAACAAATTTTTGCTAAAAATGCTATTGCTGCCATTATTATGAAAGAACAATTAGAACTTTTACACCGTAATTCGGTAAAAATAAATACTCCAACAATTAGGTAACTCCATCACCGACATATACCAGACCCACGCCAACTCCAACAAATTACATCAGCACACCATCGCTTCGGTATTTCATAAACTATTCTCAAGAGCAAAATTCTGAATTTTCTCATGAGGAGCTGCCAAATAACCACCAGAACATGAACAATTTTCAACATGAAAATGATGTTGATCACTCAGTGGTAAACGAACATTCATTATCTCAATATATACAGTATAATAAATGAATGAAAAGATTATAGTATTTATTAATCTTGATTAATTCCTTCATGTATTACTGCATACCTGGTTTCCATAATTATTAAAGAAAGACTGGGGAAATAGCAGAGTGGAACTTGAAATCTTCCATAGTATTTCGAGCCGCTAGATACCGTTATGTTATTGAAAGCCGTTGAAAAGGTGGTATTGCTTTCCTCATGATTGTATTTTTCTTCTCAATCAATGACGTGACCATTTCTAGTAGATGAAATTATTTCAAGTTCAGTCGTACAAAATTTTTGAAATCTACTTCCTCAGAAATCATCAAATCTTTTAAAAGATTTTCGTGAGATTATTTCTGCCTTTTCTTGTACCAATATTTCGACCACCGACGTACTCATTTACGTTTAGCCACAAGCAACATAACTAAAGCAGAAGCTAAATCTTGTTCGGACATGTTGCTTTACGCACAGAGCACACGGGATAACACTATTCTTCGAGTTTGGATTCTAAGTGTCTTGCAATCTTATTGTACAATAAAATATTTTATACATTGTCTTAACTAATTTGTCGATTTTTTTGAACCGAGCAGAAAATAAATAAAAACCCTTATCCTAATTATTCATAACAACAGGATAAGTAATGAGTTTATGTATCCTTGAATAATCATATAAACTTATATCTACACCACTGGTTCGTTAATTTTGATGCAGTTTCAAGGTTAATATCAGCGTGTGGGTTCATATAAACATGTTCATTTAATCGTCATGTTAAATGTTATGAAACATATGGATTAATTGAAAAAATAGTAGTTATAAGTGCTTGACTACAGCTCATCTCTAAAATCAAAGCTTATTGTTTTTATAAAAAATCAGGTTAGTAAAAATATATTTCGTTTAATTCATTGCTTGATCCTTTCACACTGTTGACGCAATCGCATTCGGCAAGCTATTTTTAGATCCATTGAATTTTATTCTCGATGCGATGTGGGATATTTTTGTTTACAAACAGTGACTATACTAGGATATATAACATAAAATAAAAAAATGGATAATAAGAATGATTTTTAAATATATATTTACTAGTGTTTTTGAGGTGTTCTTCAATATTTACTCCACTCGTCAAAATGATACATTTCCTTCGAGAGCTTTGCTTTTCACAATGTCGAAAAGAAACTTATGAGATAATCGGTGTTGGTATATAGAATATAAAAGTATGATTTCAATATAAAATATTTTATAGCGTCATTTACGTTATTCAATAGAGACATTTTAAAAACTTTTGAATATTTCTTAAAACGTTTTTTTTATATGTAAGGGGGTTAACTCTAAGGCCGACCGCCCACGATGCAACTATTTTGAAACAAAGGTTGCAAACCAGTAGATTTCGCCAACAGTTTTGCAATCAAAATAAATTGCTTATTATTAATACCGCAAATAACGCATGACACAGAGAGCTGTTTTTCAACTTCTCCCACGAATTTGAGGTTTAGTTTTTGATCACTCATATTGAAAAAACCATAATAAACATGTGATAAACATGTGTGAAACAAAACCTGTAACGCAACTGCCACCGCGGAATCATGGTCATGTACAAGCGATTGCAAACTAGTTTCCTTCGAGTCACCTCGTGTGCAACTCGCTGCTATTATACGTTGCCGAGGCTGCCAAACCGTTGCAAGATCAACTGGTTTGAATCCTTTGTTTCAAAACAGTTGCATTGTGGGCGGTTGGCCCATGATGCAATAGATGATCATGATCCATTGATCATGGCCCATGATCAATAGATGCGTGCGCTACATCTCGTGACTATTATTAACCCGTTGAGATAAGGATGCGCCAACTCGGCACGGGTAAACGAAAAGGTAGTCCGAGTACATAATACAACTCGCGACGGATTCTTTAAAAGTATTAATCCCCTTTGTAAAGTTGTAAAATTCAAAAATTAAAACCTAAGATTTTTAAATCCTTTAGGTTAGGTAAGGTGAGATTACGCGAGTTTATGTAAGAGGTTGGGCGAGGTTAGGTGAGGTTAGACGAGGTTATGTTAGGTTAGGTTACGTTACGTAACCAAAATCACAATTTCATAAATAATACAGATATTTAAAGAACTGACCGAGGAGATGTAAAATATGTTATTTTTGTTCTTCATTTCATACTTAAAATACCGAGCTGCATAATCTTCCGTCAAGAGTTGTCTAATCTTGATGATAACTACGATCACGAATTGGCACAGAAGTTAAAATTTTGTAGCAGGTATTAAAATTGTTGGCGCACGCCCTAATAGAGAATCTGTTGTAAATTTTGGTAACAAATTCAAGACCGCAAAAAGCCACTACTCCCGGGTAATGTTGTACCTTGATTCTAATTTAATTATTAAAAAAATGTGGACCAGGTATCAGAATGAAAATACTGAGCTACTTTTGAAAAAACAGTTACTTTGGGCGTACTTTTAATGCACATTATAACTTAAATAACCTTCCGCACTAAACTGTGGTTGGTCTACGTATCTATAACCGAAGGACGCAGAAAATGAAAATGCAGTGACGAAAATATTGAGAGAAACTTAATGTCTGAGAAAATAACGAAATCATTTAGAATTAGGGGTCTAGGGGAAAATCGCTATAAACAATTTTTCAAGGGGAAGGAGTCAAGTTTTATAGGTATAGGTATGATGTAAAGACTACAAGGTGTGCTCTTCCCGAGAGCTCATTTTCGACTCGTTCTGCGCATCTCTTTGGGAGCGAATTTTCTTTGGCAGCTTCCCAGCTGGGCGCAATAGCACACCTTGTAGTCTTTACATCATGGGTATAGCTATAGCTTAAATTCGAATAATAAAGTGACAAGGACGATGGAAGGTAGGGCGGGGAACGGAGTGGCTGTTGAACGGGCATACATATTTAGAATAATTACAGAAAATTATTTGTTCCCATCTTTTGCCACGTTCTGAAATGTACACTCACAATTTTGAAGAAAGAAAGGTTAAAAGTACTATAATAAGAATATAAGAAAGTTTTTACGAAATATACAATGTCTTGTGATAAAATATACTGATTTAGCAATTTATTTAATATGTAGAAGGGGACAATGTAACTTTCGATCGTAATACAAAATACGATACCCAGAAAATAAAATGTAAAATGTTTAAGATGTAAAATGATAAATTATTTTATTTTTATTTTAATTGATATGAATGAAATTTGTATAATTTTTTCTGCTTCCAGATAAATATGACCTGTAGAATAGACTTGACTAATCCAATGGATTATGGTCCAGGTAAAACTTTACGTGGACAAGCTTTTTGTCAATTTTATGCAACTGAAACTTTTAAAGGTATAGTTATGGTGTCAATATTCGAAATAATAATAAATATACTATATTCATTTGAGAGAACAATAAATCTCCGTAACCATTACAACTGATATTGATATATTATAGTGAACATGATGTATAGATACTTTTACACCCTAACAGAACCTATTTAGTGCCTTTTCTATTATCATGAGATTGAAAGTTCATATATAAATGTTATAAACATTTGAAAACTAAATTGTACGATGTAAAAGTTATTAATTGATGATTTCTTGACTTATAATGCAAACAACGGAATATGCCGGAATATTGATCATAAGATGTTTAGCGTATATAGTGCAATCCATAACCATGACTTGCGCAATACTAATATAGCCCCTGGATGACAAACAACGTGTTCAACGCTGTTGTGACAATGGGGTTTTGCTACTTTTTAAAATATGAAGAATCGGTTGATGTAGATATTCCAAATGTTCCAATAATTTTATTAAAAATGAGGCTCATAATACTACCTCGATTACTAGAGAGGATATGAAAGAGAATTAAAGGAACATTCCGATCTATTAATGTGCTGAAAAATATTAGACAATACTTTGAACTTACGAGGATATATTGAAAAATTCTTAGCCTACTATAGAACCAAACAAAATTTCAATGACAAAATATTTTATTACTCGGCATATTCTCTTCCTAATTAGGTACATTTATTACAGCGAATCTGCAACGTCTCTAGACCTTTCAAAAAAAAATGTTTCTTCTTGCCCTGCAAACCAGACCTCCACAGCTTTTATTACCTCCTCGTTGGAAGAAAATTTACGACATTTCAAACTTTTTTTCAGTTCAGGAAAGAGATGATAGTTGGACGGAGACAAATCTGGTGATTAAGGGGGGTTTTCTGGTACCCTAAATCACGAATTTTTTGCATGGCAACATGAGATGTGTGTTGTCCTGCAAAAACAAAACACCTTTGAATGTCGAATAGTAATCTCCAGTTATTGTTCTACCTTTATCCAAAAAATCAATCATGATTACTTCATGGCAATCTCAAAAAACTGAAACAAGAACTTTTCCAGCAGATTTTCTTTAGGTAATGGAGAACCAGATTATCGCCATTCCATCGATTGTTGCTTTTTTCCTGGGTCGTAGTAATGTACTCAAGTCTCATCCATAGTAACAAATCGAGCACAGATTGAACGCGATGCTTCTACCCTTGCACGCTTTTGGTCGACATTCAAACAAATGGGGATCCATTTTGCAGCAATTCCTCTCATGTCCAAATTGACGTGAACTATATAATGAACGCGTTCGTATGAAATATTCAGTGCTTCAGATATCTGTTTTAGCCTAATTCGACGGTCGGATAAAATCATATCATGAACTGCATCGATATTTTCGGGAACTGACACAGAAATTGGCCTTCCCGATCGGTCATCATCTTCAATGGAAAATTTACCTCTTTGAAACTTGCAGCCCAATTTTTCACGGTTGCATACGAAATAAATTGATCACCAAGAGTATATCTTCGTAAATCTGCTTACCTCTTAACCCTTTCAAATACAGGTACTTGATGATGGCTCGATACTCCAATTTTTCGATTTTCATAATTTCGGTGAACATCTTTTTGAATGAATGAATCTTCAGTTCATTATTATGGTTACGATTTTATTTTTGAGTATGGGAAATGCTAAACCAAAGATTCTATTTGGGCTACAAAATACAAGTTGAAGAAAATAATTGGAAGGTTCGCGGTTCCATGCACCCTTTATACTATAAAATGATCGAAATTTAATTTTACTGAAACCTATCCCAATTTCTTAGATTGAATGTTCTATTCTAATTTTCGTTTTCTGTAAGATGACTTCGGACTTTGTATAAAATGAATTTTTTATTATAATCTTTTTTTAATTTCACAGTACAATATTTTTGTTTAAGGAATGTTTATTTTTTCTTTAATTTTCTGATCAGGGAAAAGTTAATAGAAAATTCTAAACACTGGCTCTTAAACTGTTCATACTACTGTTCACACTACCACTACACCAAAACTCACAATATAACAATATAACCAAGATATCGTCTTCACAGACAGACGGTAAACTAAAACCTATTAACATGACCTTCACATTCATAATACATTTTTCCATTAATAAATCCTCTCCCGCGAAAAATAATTATAGCGGAAAACCTCATTGGCGGGAAGTAACCCAACATTGTCAAAGCTTTATTTCTTTCACAAAATTCACAAATGTGAGATATGACCACCTACAGATACGCTCCTCATCGTGATTTTGTTGAGAGATACCCAGAATTGCACTTACGAAACAACGAATAGATGACTAGAGAAGGAGTATTGAGATAAACAATTTGCTTCCTGCACCTGTACTGCAGCAAATACAAATCTTCCAAGAATAGATGGTAATCTCGCCGCGCAAGATGTAAACGGTACACATGGTGAAACCCACATTAGCGAACATGAGGATGTAATCACCAACAATCACACTATACCCGATTTTGCCAATATCCAATCAAATATAGTTGATAAAGTATCACTCGAAATACAAAAGGCAATATCTATACCATTAACACCAACATCGTCTATACCATTAGAAATGAGCTTAACTGATGCTTAATCGAGTACAAGAATTGTGCACCATCCTCTAAATGCTTGAGAACCACATCAGAAAAATATTCAAGAAAATAGGTACTCACACACAGCATCCAGAACATCAACATTGTTTGCGTATAGTGTATATTGAGTATATTGATCTGCTTCTGCAGAAGTTGAAAACGAAATTCAAACGTTCATTGTTATACTTTAAGTGTACAAACAATAAGCTACAGAATTACACTTTTCATAGCATCCAAAAAGTATCTTACAGGAAACTTGAAGCTACGTCCAATAACAACACCAATCAACTTATGCCATCGAAACAAACGTTGGAAAAGTATTGGTTTTCATTGTGGTGAACTCCCAAAAACCACCACGAGAAACGCCGACTGGATACCAATCGAAAAGATTAAATATTGTTCCGATGCGGTTTAATGATTTCACACTATAGGAAATCGCTGACATAATCCAAAATACCAACAACTGGAAAGCTCCGGGAGTTGATGATACCCAAAAATTCTGATCTAAGAAATTTCCCAGTGTATACAGGGTATTAGCGAAGTAATTTTCTCACCTCCGACAAAACCCAGAAGATATCTCAACGTTTTAGCCCAGACGGATAACCCCATTTAGCGCATACACGTGCCTTCCTACTATAACATACTTACAGCTTGTATTACTAACATAATTTATAGGAACCTGAGAAAAATAATATCATAGCAAAGAAACAGAAAGGTTGCAAAAGTGATCATCAAGGGGGCAAACAAGAACTTGTTGTGGACAATGTGATACTTAGGCAAGCACAGATAGATCACCGGAATATACCAACTGCTTTTGTAGATTACAAGAAAGTGTTTGGTATTAAACTTCACTCCTAGCTTGTGGAGGTCTTGCAGATTTACAAAGTGAACCCAACTATTGTAAGCTTCCTTTCAACAACGATGAACTGCTGTTCTCTCTTGCAATGAATCCCCTATGTACCATGCTCAATGCTATAAAGTGCGGATTCAACATGAAAACTAACAGAAACACCAACTGTCCCATCTACCATCTTCTCTACATGGAGGATATCAAGCTATACGCAGCAAAAGAGCGTCAACTCAATCACCTTCTCGATATGGATGGATTCTCAACTGATATACATATGGAGTTTGGACTAAAGCAAAACTATACATATCGAAAAATGCATTGTTATGAACGCAAATGGGCAACTTCCCGACGGAGCAAAAGCTAGAATCCAGGATCAGATACCTATATACAAACTGCTTAGACCAGAACTAGAGATATCATAATAATCATTTTTTCCAAAGACAAAATCAATAACCGAAATTGACATCTGAGGAATTATATAATATTGACTACGAAGAGCAAAATGAAGAAATATATGTTTTTAAAATTTTGTCAAATCTGAAGAAAATAAGAATAAACACTCTGTAAATTTTAGAAAAGAGCCACAGGGAAATAATTGAAATATATTTTATTTCTAACAATCCATTACCATACATTAAAAAATTCATAGAAACGAACGAATCAGAGTTGAGTCATTATAAAGGAATGAACGAAAAACTAGAATGGAATCTCAGATTATTGAATGAAAAAGAAGATTTAACGAATAGATTGAATAAATGAATAAATTGAAGGTAAATTGAATGTAACAGAAAAGAACTTGGAAGAAAAGAAGAAAATTGAAGAAAGAAGGCAGGAACAGAAAAATACGGACGATTTTAAAAATTAAAACGCAAAAACACCAACATTAATATAAATATTGCGAAGTACAATTCAATGAGTTTTTTGTGAACAATTTTTTTTAGCTTTTAGCTTTCCCCCAAAAGAAAAAATTCATTTTGTGCTCTTTATTTTCTTTTGTATCTTCGTCATATCTTAAATCCCAAGCAAGTACTAGTATCACAAATACTGGGAAATATAAAATGACAAAGAAACCTGTAGAAACAATATAAATAATTAACGTTGTAACTATGAAATCTTTGACAGCCATGACCTACCCTTTGCTAATGTTGGAAAAAATTTTATGTTTCAACTGATCGTTCGTATCTGTCTATATAACCATTTGACTTGATAAGTTACCAATTTTACAAAATAATATTTTTCCAGTTATAAAGTGCATTTTCAAAGGCATAGAGAAAACAGCTTGGACCGAACGGAAGAGAGAGGGGAACAAAACAGTTACTCGTTACCACGAGGGAGAGAACACTTTTTTATATGCAGAAGCTCTTTTCGCAGAAAATGGTAAGAGAAAAAATACTCCAATGAACAGTTTGTTTTTGAACATCTTAGAATTTGATCCGTTTATTTTTAGTTATTTTTTCAAACTGTTATAACTACTTGGAGAAATCTAGACATACCTTTTTCCTTTGGTTTCCTTTGGTGAGTTGTTTCCATAATTTGAACTAATCCTGTGTAAACACATTGATGATTTTGTTACTTGCATTAGGAAACTGCGAATAAGTTAAAATCAAGTTTTCAATACACTTTTTCCTTAGTAAAACTTCATCTGGAGTACTTTGTTTTAAACCCTCATCGTTACTTTGTACCTCTATTGCAATATTGTCAATAAGTTCATTAATTTAATTGGTATAATTGTGAAACCTTCGCCTTAACATACCAAGGCAATATTTTTCTACAAATATACATTTAGCTAACCCCTTATTGAATCTATTTTTCTGTTAATTCAAGTTTCCTGTTTGCTAGAAAGGTTTTATTACATATCGTGACTATGAATGATAGGGATTATCAGCTCAGATGAAAAAATCATCACATTTTTCTGGAAGAGTTTCATCTACTTTATTACCGTCAAACCAAAATATGAATGTGGCTCCAACCCTCTAACGATATTATATGCAATGTTTCTATTAACCCTAAAATGTACTTTGAGTTCTTTATATTGCTTGCATGTTTCCTGTATCAAATGTTCATTTTTAGGCATTTTTCCACTCTCAAATTCTTCTATAATAGTTACTAGTAGTAAATATTCTCTTCAATTTTACTGGACCATTCACTTTCATCTTTACTATCGACTAAATACTGTGAATCCATCTCAAAAATTTCTCACAACACAACCTGATAAAGCACGATCCACAACATTGACATGCGGAAATTCAAATATGCTCATCTCGAACTACTACTGACTAAGTTTTATTTATTGCTGGAACGTGAAACTTGTCAATTATTTGAACATGATACTGACGGAACGCGATTTTCATATCGCTTATGATCAAGTAGTTACAAACAGAACAAATCTGTTGTGTTCCATTCAAATTTTAGAGATATGGGTATCTTTCATCAATTTTTTATTCTCCCGCAAAATATGAATTGTCTCTTGAAAATTTACTTTTTTATGAACACTTTTACTGACTAGAACTTTAACAAGAAAGTATACACAATTAACAATATGACGATATAACGAAACTAGCACTAAAGTCAGACTGAGTTATATAATTTGGGTTTGGTTAATTTAGATAAAAAATATTGATTATTCGACATTGAATGTTCTATTGAAGGTTTTATCCACCTATAGTTTTTTCATTTTTCTGCATTAACCAAATCAGCATAAGGTATCATTTGTTTAGTCTAACATACTGTAATAATATTTCGTTAATATTTTTTTAGAATTTGTCGAGTAAGCATCCGATATAATTTGTTTATTTTAACGATATTTTGATATATTTTGTTCAGTCTATGTGAAAAGAGACAATAATTGTGTTTTATAGTTGAATAATTATTTATTGAATTATTAGAAAACAAAATATAATAATTAGTATTAATATATAATGGATTTTAGGTCCACTTCCGCCAGGACCGTATGTATACCCGTTTGCTTTCAACCTACCAGGTAACATGGCGAGTACCTACGAAGGTGTTCATGGAAGTATCAAATACTACTTAACTTTGATAGTAGATAAAGGTATTATCAGTAACTATAAATATGAAACAGAAATACAAATTAGATCACCTGTTAATTTCAATTTGATAAAGGATAAATTACAATTGGTAAGTAAATCATTATCAGCATATCTGATATTTCAACGTTAATTGAAATATGATGTTAGTTTGTGATGAACTCGGCTTTGTTGTAAAGAAACGCAAATCAACTCGATTCATTGTTGTCTACAAGGTGACACTATCGTTTTTAATTACTCTCTTCACAGTTTGACTGCCTAAGTGATTATTATGTGAGTTAAATAACTTATGTCACAACTTTGAAAAATTATTTATTAATTTATTAACATAAAATATAAACAAAAGCTATAATTAATTATATTTATGGTTGTCACGTCACATTAATACAAAAATAAGAATAAGTAATTTGTTAAGTTAATGGAACTTCAAGTGTCTAAAGGTCAAATGGAACCGCTTAAGTAAGACGTTGATTCCCGTCAGGGGACGGTCAGTTTACAATAGATCGCAACGAATACAATAGTAAGTAGAAGTTAAATAGGAAAATTTATAATTCTTCACAGTCACATTAATATAAGACAATATAGGCACCATGCCCGCTTTGCCTGTACGAATATGTGAGTTGCTATATTCACTTGAAAATGCGATATGCATTACGTTCATATCATACAACATAAAAAATGTAAAAATTCGTACATTGTAAATAAAAATTATCTATTTTTTAAAGAAATAAGTATTTACTGAAAGGAAACAATATTGAAATTATCAAAATATTAAATGAAATTAAAGACTTACATTTTTAGATTAAGCAAAAAAGCCAAAAATGAGGATATTCATCCCAATCTGTGCAGTATTCTTTTTGTAAATAAATATCTCCTGAAACATTTCTCTCGCTGCAATCTCTGCAGTATTTTCTTATAGCACAAACGATTCCATCGTTTTTAACTAATGCACGATTTCTCGAAATATTTCTTGTTGTTTGACATTCAACCTTTTCGACATTATTATATAGTGGTCCATCGTTGTGTAAGTCATTGACAATTTATACTGGAAATTTATTTTGAATTGGAAAGCATCTTAAAACTTAACATTTGACAAATCGATTGATGATTTTCCAGCATTATAATTAATTAGAGCATCTGGTTTACTTATAGGTCCTGTATTACGTTTGGAGGTTTAGAAGCTATCAGTGAGCTTAGTGGACAAAACAAGAATATGACGTTTATCATGCCAGGTTACTTATCACTTATACACCTCTTGGATTTTCTTTGGCGAACATTTTGCCCTTCTTTAGTTTCTTACCCACAATTTCTTTTGGGTTATCTATACGATTAGCTCTCAAAGTTCCAATCAAATGCCTATGGTTGTCTAGTAAAAAATAAGCATTCAACGATGGTACAATAATTATCAGTGATGATTATCCAACCTGTATTCAGAAGCTTTCTAGACAAATTAATAAAAACTTTTGTTGAAACTGTCTCTTTCTTTACGAGCATACATTTTCAAATTCCAAGTAAAGCCTTTACCACAGCAAAGCTGGCATTTAAAGGGAACTATACTTTCATCAATACAAAATATCGTTTGTAGGTACTTTTTGCGTTGCATATAAATTTTTGTTTGACAATTGTATCGATTGTCATTATCAAGAATTGCGTATCAACAGGTGGCAATTGATGTCTTGTCTAAAGTAATTGTGGCTGCGTCAATTGAGTTCAACCCTCATGTGGCAATAGAATCGAATAGTTCGTGATTACCAACAGGGTTTGTCCATTTACTTTTATTTGTGTCATCAACAACATCACCTCCACCATCGTCGGGCACATTGTTATCTACAAGTGGAATGTTTGTTACTGGATTTATATTTATATCATTATGGATACAAGATGGATCTGTGGTTTCAGAAGATTCAGCCACACCAGTTTGATTTGTTTCTATACTCCTTTTCTCCGGACAAATATTTTAATCATCATCTGGTCTTCAGAATCAAACGAACTGAAGTCGTCATCTGACTCATCTAAAATAAACAATAGCAAGTTCCGAAAATGCGAATAACATAATTAACACTGGTGATAAATTGCAATTGATCAATGATGTTCAAACCCTTCCTTTTTTCGAAAAAAAAAATGCAAAAGATTACAATTTACGGAAGAGAGATTTGCAATTTCATGTTGGTGACAGGTTATGGAAAAACGTCTAATAAATTTGCAGCTAAATTTACTCCTAAATACGCCCCTTGTATTGTCAACAAAGTTATCTCTAAATTAGTTTATAATTTAAAAGGTTTTAGATTTAAAAAATCATTTTATCGAAGTTGATGAAATTCTCCCTGATTTTCTGATTTTGATCAATCAGATCATATGAATTGAATTGAATTTCTCGAATGGAGTGGGAGGTCGATAACAAATTCATTATTCACGATCACCACAAATAGGTGACAAGTTGGCCAAAGAGTTGAAATCAGTCAAGTACGTTGAATGTTCTGCCCTAACTCAAAAGGGATTGAAGAATGTATTCGATAAAGCAATCTTAGCAGCTTAGAACCACGGGAATCAGACAAGCGCAAAAAATGTAATATTTTGTAAGCCTGTTTGGTAGAAATATGAAAAATATTTCTAATGGACAAATGGACAGAAGGTCCTAAATGAGAGATAATTTATCTTCTTACGTTTCAAGATTTTTTGAATCTTTATAATTAAATTTTTGTTTTTTTGATATTTCATGATTCGTTAATGCAGTTCTATTTTTTATCGTATTGATTACCTCTTAGTCTATTTTATAAATACTGAGATGTCTGCTCATATTTATTGAAATAATTCGATAATCATTGGGAAAGTTCTTGTACATATGGTAAAGAAAAATGTTTTATGTTTTGATGTTTTGTTTCTGTTTTGTGTTTTAATTGATTGTAGTATCTATTTATCCTTTTCTTGAATATGTTGATTAACATTTTTTCCAGAAAATTATTTTGTTTCAATGCAGTTTTTGCTTTTTGAATAGCTAAGCATCTAAATTCAGGATCTGATAGTTGGATAGATCTATCAGCCAATCTTATTATCACTGATCTTTTTTGTGACGAAGGATGACACGAATTGAAGTTTAAATATCTTGAGGACCAAGTTGCTTTCGTATACCATTCTGTTCTTCTGTTATTATTAATTTTATATCATGTGACATCAAGAAAATTGATCCTATTATTTTGCTCGACCTCGATTGTGAATTTGTGAAGTTTTTTATGATGAAAATTGAATTGTTTATTCATGTTTTCAATTTGATTCTTTAGTACTAACTGTGACGCTGTCTACATAGATCAGACACCTCAGTATTTAGAATATAGACTAAGAGGTCATCAATACGATAAAAAAAGAACTGCTTTAACGAAGCATGAAATATCAAAAAAACACAAACTCAATTATAAAGATTCAAAAATTCTCGAAACGGAATCTAATACACGAAAAAGAATTTTTAGAAATTGTTCACATTCATAAGAACGAAAAAGCTATAAAGGATAAAAAAGACCTAAATAATTTAAGTAAAATTTATAGCTTTATTTTGTAAATTCTAATAAAACTACAAATAATTTAATTGACTACTGCTATATATTTCAGTTAAACAACCTTCTGTCACGACTCTTTTTTGGAATATCTTGAGAATATCTTGAAATTCTTGGCCTCCTCTACGATTGGTTATTGAAACGAGCATCTAAAAGCTGCTAACTTATACATCATGGTGTAGCGCTACATCCTGTTGACAAAAGAAGTTGGCTTTTCATTGACATTATCTTTCAGCTTGAAGAATCAATAAGGTGAAACAGTCATCAACTAACCACTGATAGAATTTTTGCAAAACTGTGTTCATTGATATGGATCATATTAGTTGAGTTCTCAAGCTATTATCAACTTGTATGGATGAAATTTGTTTTTTGACAAAATGCTAAACACTAGCTTTTGACATACGAGATACATGAGCGATTTTTGTTAATCATTGTTTGTTATCCATTAGCAGATGACCAAGAACAGCTACATGGTAGCGTTTTTTTTTATAGAATACTTACGATCATATTTTTTGTTTGAAATAGGGTCCGTTTCTTAATTTTGGTTGAAAACTCTAGAATTGACACTAACACATTCTGTTTCACTTATGCAACCGTTTCTAAAGTGTAATAAAGCATGTTTACAATTATAATAATACTGGCTACGACGAATTATAAAATTATATTTAAATAATTTTTTGTAGCATGTAGAATGTAAATTGATAATATCAAAAGTCTTTACGATCCTAAAAGAATTGCATACTTTCTAAAAGAAAATCATTAAAATTAAAAAAAAATAACAGTGTTGTATAAAGAAAGAAATGAGCTTCAGCTTTATGCCACCCCTTGCCACTTGATGTTTCTCTTCTGTGCGCTAGAGGGAGGACAATAGAATATATTATAATAATTGTATCGACCTTTTTGAGAAAATGGGCGAATTTCGGTTCATATCTTAACACATCTGAGTCAAATCATGTTTTACCGTATTGGAAAATTCATATTATTCGAATACTGGGTATTAAAGACATTTGATAAGATGATTTTTTTCCAGCAAGCATAGCATAGACCTACATTACCTTGGTATATCCGATTTCGACTTAATAACTGCCGCCAAAAACGAATATATTGTAACGTTTTTCGTATATAATTACACTCTTTCTATTACATAAATAATTTCTTCAAAGTTCTAGAACAAAAGAAATGAATAAATAAACGTTCCTAGAAATTATTTGGACGCTATAATAAAAAGTTCTAAAAAACACGTCTAAGACGCTTCCGCCATTTATAGAAAATGTTAAAGACGCCGCGCGAATTCGTCGAATTTTATAATTCCATTGTAGCTGAACAGGGCCGGGCTAAGAACCCATTTTCTGACCTTGATCATAAAAATCTAATAACTACTAGTAGGCAAACGATTGGTATAAAAAAAATTAAATTTAAGACATTAAAAGTTCCAAATTAAGATTAATGAGATTAATGATCTAGAAAAAAAATAATAGGAAATTCTGTGAAACATTTTGTGAATTTTTGTGACATTCAAAAAAGGTGATCCCGTCTCTAGGTAGATAGAAAACTGAAAAATAACAACTACTGGCAACATTGTATTGAAATTTTATACGATTATATTTTGGAAGCTGATAGATCCAATTAATTTGTTTTTATGTCTGACTCTCATAGAGGGCTCTAGTTACATGCTTCGTACCAAGTAGTATTGAACATAACTTTTTTAATATTGAGAGATGTATCAGGCAGAATCCCAAGTGAACTTGAACATCATTCAATTTTACACCAAAAAGGTACTCTTGATAAAACTCGATACTGTGTACCGTTTTCGGAATATTTTGATTTTACAATTATGAAATATTAGCTGATGTTGGTATGAAAGCATGATAAATATATTAATTAAACAAAAAATTACAAGTTGGAAATTCAAAAAAAGACTAATAACATAAAATAGAATTCAATTGGAAGAGGTGTTCAAAATGTCCTTCGTTTCGACGAATCTATTTATCTTCTAAACGGTTGGGAGTCGGCTATGGAGTCATTAAAGTGACGTTGAATTCTGTCTTTCAATTTACCTCTGTAGCATAAATTTTTTCTTTAAGATACGACCAAACTGGGTAATCCAAGGGATTAAAATCGCACGACCGAAGAGACCAATGAATCGGAGCTTCGTCACCTCTACCAATCCATCGATTCGGAAAATTGTTACTCAATACTCAACCAATTACGACACATTTTACCAAAGTGCGGTGGAGCTCCATTGGGCATAAAAATAGAGATCTTCGCTGGTTTACCGTTAAATCTTCTAATATCTTCTATAAGTAATTGTTTAAAAGATCCAAGTATATACCACCATTTAAATTTCCATGTAGAATGTGATAACCTATCAATTTGTTACCTGAAGTTGCTGCCCAAACATCAACTTTAAATGAGTATTAGTAATGTGATATCCTTTTGCAATATGGATTCTTATCGTACCAGCACTGCACATTATGGGAGTTAAACAAACATTGTCGCGTAAAAGTAGCCCGTCCGTAAAAAGAATACGTTCTAAAAAATTTGGATTTAGGGCTGTTGCTCTTTAAGTATCCTCCAAGTACTTGAAGAAGACGTATTTGTTTGTCTTGCCACATTCCTTACGCTCACTGTTGGATTTTAATCAGCTATTTTTTAAAATCATATTTTCATTATTAATAGTTCTTGTTGTTTTTGGCCTACCAGAGTTTATTTTTTTAGGTCTGACATTCCCAATTTCTCAATAACGTTGTTCAATGGTTCTAAATATATTTTCACTTGGTAAGTTTCTTCGCATAAAGCGTAACAGCTGCACTAGAGTTTTCTAAACACTCTCCTAAGGTTAATAACATGTCAGCGTATTCAAAATTTAATAAAGTTTGATTAACAATATCTAATTTAACAAATAACAACGCTTCAGAAATGTTATTATTATTATTGATTAAACGTCATAACTCAGAGAAAATGCTATTGCAGTGTAAAATTCAAAGTTAAATAATTATGGGTACCTACTCCGCTATTGGGAGCCTTAGTATAAAACAAAACAAGAGTTTGAGCTCCAGAACCGCAAAACATGATCATCAAATTGTTGTTTGAATAATATTAAGGGCCCAGTAGCTCAGTGCCCATATTTATTTAACTTTGAAGTACAAGATCCTATACTGATTAGACTGGATTTTTGTGAAACGTTACAAGAAACGAAAGCCTTCAGTCCCAATTTTTTAAACTGTATTCGTTATATAGATTGGGTTTTAATTTATGCGACAAAATATTTTCAATCCGCACAACGCTTACTAATTAATAATAATAATAATTAACAACTTTATTATTACTTCATAATTGTCAAATTAAAATTTTCCGAAAATGGTACACAGTATCGAGTTTTATGACAAGTACCTTTTAGGTGTAAAACTAAATAATGTTTAATTTCACTGGAAATTTTGCTTGATAAATGTAATATTGAAAAAGTTATGTTCAGTAGCACTTGGTTCGATCCGTCTAATTAGCGCCCTCTATGGGATTCAGATATAAAAACAAATTCCTTGGATGATCTAGCTTCCGAAACATATTCATATAAAATTTCATTGTTGTGGCAAATTCGTAAAAAATACAAATTTTTTACTGAGCAAACTTCAAATAGTTTTTAGTTTTCTATCTGTTCTAGAGACGGGATCATTTTTTTTGGAGACAGCCTGTATAATGTAGTATTTATTTTATACTTGATTTTACTGTGTTTTTTATTTTCTATTTTAATTTTTCAATAAATTGGTACCCTATATTTAGTCAACATCTTTCATATTATATGATTTGGTTCGGTACCTTGGATAGAGCGCTAGGAAACATAATAACTTTAAACAGACCACATATTGGGTTTTAGCTGTGTTTTGGAATAAATTAATTGAAATAATTCTTTATTGTAGCAACCAACCATTTATAAAGATGAAAAAGTTTTGTGTTGCTGTTGTTGTAAAAGTAGTCCTGTCACTATGGACTTACTGTTTGATAAAGAAGCTTTCATTATTGGGGAAGTAGCCAAAATTCGAATGAAAATAGTTAACATGTCTAATACAACAATACCAAAAGTGGTTATGTTTTTACAACAGGTAAGAGACAAACTACGTTCTCATATATATATTTTAATAAACTGGTGAAAAAACTTTTCCAATATCAATTGCAGATTATAAAAATTGGTTCGAAACCCTTGCCGAAAATTTTGTTTGATCTACTATATACCTCATTCTATAAATTTATTATTTTTATAAATACTTCTAAAAATATGTATATCTTATGCGAGAAAGTATTGGTTAAAAAGCAATCGAATCATTATAAATTGGACGGCATTATATGCATAGAGATATTACAGATAGAGTAGGCATGCTATAGGCGCCCATACAAGTAGGAGCGTCTGGCCGATAGAAAGAGAGAGAGAATAATTTATGTATTGCTGTCTCTGTCTAATGGCGCATGCGCGTTGATTAGATTTCTTGTACGCACTTTACCATTGCCCATTGAATCAGAGACACGCATGCGCAGTTCGCAACGAAAGAAAGAGATAGAAATACATAAATGATTCTCTTTCTCTTTTCATTCGCGAGACGCTCTCACTTGTAGGCATGCCTACTCTATGGTAATATCTCTATGATTATATGCCGTTATTTCGACAGATGTACTTAATTGTAGTCCTACTTGGAACTTAGAAAAAAATCATTATTATACCTCGTTAACTTGCTACAACTGAATATTAAATTATGAAACGTAAATAGACGAGTGAAATGTACCTGTCTGTAAAGGCGTTTGGCTTAAGCAGGGTTCCAGACGTGAACTGAGTCAGTTTTGTACCCCATTTGTTTTCTTTCTGGAAAACGAAATTTCAAAGCAAAAACCAAAAAGGAAAATAAATTCTGTGCAAATAAAATAAAAGAAAAAACAACATTTCATTTCCAAAGTATCTTTATAAATAATCATGGTAGTCAGAATCGTTTGAACTATAGTCATCATTTCATTGAATTATGATGGGTTGTAAAAAGGGTGATATCACTTACTCATCTTCTCCTCTGACAACATGTGTAATATAGGTTTTCCAAAGCTCTCCTGCTAGAACTTTCTGTACGAGCTCTACAACCTCTTTACTGAGTTCTGGAGACTGATTACATTTTCGTAATTCTGATTTTACATTTGCCCGTATCAACTCTATAGTTGCAATATGCAATAGTAACGAGGTAGTTTGACAAAAATATGACCCTTTTATTTGCACAGCTTGTCAATTTTCTCTAACATTAGACCTTGAATAACAGTGAGCAAATCTTTGTTTATTGGGCCTTTTTTACGATCGCCGACAGGAATAAGAATTTTTTTTCTCAGACAAAAATGCTAAAAGTTGAGGTTTGTTACTTATACTATTTGGTATCTTAAGGAGTTGCCGCGAAAGGTAGGTTGCATTGATCATAACGATTACTGAATTTTAGGTAAAAGCTGTTCATTAAACCACTTTTCAAATAATTCTGCTGTCATATCTGCATGATAATCTCTGCAAAGTTTGTAATGTTTTTAGCAGATATTAATAATTATAACGTGTTTCCCTTTAGAATATGGCCCATTGAAACAGCAATTTTTCTATTGTCAACCCAACCGAAATTTACTACATCGTGACTGTCAAACCATGTTTCATCTAGATAAATTATGTTTCTATTAGAACTTCGGTAGTTTTTTATCTGACGCAATTAATTTTGTCGCCATCGAACTATCCTGACGATTCGGTTATTGCCATCCGTTTATTTAGTTTTTTGTGTTTAAAACCATATGATGACAAAACTTGACCTTTTGTTGTATTACTTCTAATTTCTTATATAAATTATAAATTGTTCTAAGTATAAAATCTTGAGTAGCTTTGTCAACTGATTTCAATTTTTCTTTACATGTTTTTAGGTTCTGTGAATGATCCACATCAATCCCTCGTGACTACTCGATAAATGGAAAATTTATTTACTCAGATTTCATTTCTTAATTTGTTAATAGTGCAATGCGTATTTATGAAATATGGATTGTTCCTTGCATAACTTATTTCTGCAATTGATAATGGAACAACGGATCCAACAATTTAGTTGAATTATTATTTTTGATTTATTGTTTTTCAAATTATTGAAAACTTAATTCTAAGGATGTGGAGTAAGTACTTTTAAACATTGAAACACAAATATCTTCCAAGTAGTATCTCAGGGTGTTACATTCTAGTAGACATATCTCCGTAGCAGCCCTTTGTAATGCATAAAATGTCAGGTCAAAAATATCATCATCGCAAGCACAACGTTTTGTAATAAAAGCGGAGTCCTTAAGGAAACAAGCATAAAGTGAATTTGAAACAACGTGGGTGATAATCAAGCTACGAACCGCCGTAATTTCTGCATGATGGAATTTGTTGCCTAGAAGTTTGTGGTCCGACGCACCGGAAAAGGACAAATTGGCTTAGATTTGTAGCAGCCTACGAAGTGGCCAGTGCCCCAGTGGACGCACATCGGCTGCAGTATATTGGTACTGCTGATAGGGCATTGGAATTTTGGACATCACAATAGTGCAAAATCCCGTGGAAGTTGATGCTAAAGGCGTTGTGGTATGCTGGTTTGGAATCGATAATAATCCGAAACAATGAGGTGGGGTAGTTTGAGCACCTTACAATGATCTTCCAAGATTTTATGACAGGGAAGACAAAGGCTTTGAAGATTTGTAGGAAGTTCTCGTCAGTTTCAAGGATGATCTACGTACATGCTGTGTGAGATAGATACGGATCACAACGATTTTCTTGTGTCGACTTGTCCTGGTTCACGTTTCCTGTAGAAACGATGTAGGCATTTTGAGGAGGGTTGTGCCGTTATGGTTGGCTTTTAGATTTAGTTAATTTGCTGTTAATTTGCTGTTGGTGAAGTATATTTTTGAGATGTTTAGGGTTTTGGGTGGTACAGAGGTGTTCGGTGGTTTGAGATTTTTAGGAAGGAATATTTATTTTCATTTTGGACGTAGCACTCAGAAAGTTGAAATCGGCTTCGGAGGTTTGGAACTTGGTGAGATTCTAGATCAATTCAATAACGACCTGAAATTTTCTCTCTCCAGTTAATTGAAGCTTTCCATGGAGTGAGAGGGTGGATTTGGTATGGATTTTTTTTGGAAATAATGAGAGGACGTAGATAGTGTTGAATTTTCTTTTTAGGGATATAGTTAGTACATATCAAGGGTTGGCTGATCTAAGCTAAAGTTGTGAATAAATAAAAAGTTCATACTATGTTGTTTCTGCTTCTTAGCACTCACTACATTAAACAAAAAACTATAAAACATTATGTATTCTATAGAAATATGAAAGAAATAATACAAATTGTACTTGTTTCAGAAAATTATATATAAATCTGATATGGGATATTCGACATACGATATAAATGAATTAGCCACAGCATCTATAAGCGGAGTCGGTGCACATGGAGACAGGAATTACCTCTTCAATTTTGAAATACCTCCTTCAGCTAATGTGCCGAACTTTACTGGATGTCGTTTATTTGATACAAAAGTATTCTTTACAGTAAGTTTTTTTATAGCGACCTCTTTCGGAACGTAGTCTGTGATTATGTTTGTTAACCTGTATCTACAAATGAAACAATTCTGGTCAATTTTAAATCAAAATGGTTTTTCACTCGTAGGCTGAAGCTGTTATCCCTGGTTTTCATACAAATTTACGAATAGATACTGAAACAATAATACTAGGTCATATTCCTCTTGATAGTACTTCTTCACAAAGTAAGTGTCATTAATTATAGTAAATAGTGTTCTTAATTACTCGTTCCACAGCGCATTATGCATAGATCTTTAAAAAAATAACTAAATATTCACAATAATTTATATGCGTATCTTCTATTTTATTGAGGATACCAACGAAATGTGATTGTTCTGCCTTGATTTTCTCAATATTAAGATTTATGTCAAAACAGTTTTTTCATAGACAATTTATTTAGTTTCGAGAGAGTCAAGAATCAAATATGATTGATAACATTGATATGAAGGAAGAAGGAAGCCATTTACCTATTTTCAGGTCTCTATTCTGGCACATCTTTTCTAAATCTCTCAATACTCTTTTATAAAATTCAGCTCACAGTTTTCCTCTTTAAAACAAAACAATTACTATTTATTACTTCTTTGTTTAATTGATAAGCGTTTTGAATGGTCTGAGAATTGTTGTCTCAAGTCAAGTCATGCCCGTAGAATAAACACTTTTTCCATTAACAATTTTTGCAATGACATGAAATTGAAATATAATCCTATATTTGTGTTTTAGTCAAAAGTAGCAATCAATCATCTGTTTCGTATATTATCTGTTAAAAGAATTTGCAAGGATCCGTACAAAAGGTGAAGTTCTTCACTAAGCTATTGAATAGTCAATCACATGTTAGATATTTGATGTCTTCAAACATCCTGACCGTTCCTTGTTCTTAATTGATTCTTATCATTTTTTAAATCTCTGATACCACTTACAGTCTTTAAAAAGTAACTATATCATTACCTACTTAAACAGAAAGATTTCAGGTTTTATTGAACTTTTTTTCGATTTCTTTTTCAACTTAAAATGAATTTTAAACTCTATACGTTGTTCAAGATCCATATATCATTATCTTACTAAAAAACGACTATATTACATCACTCAATAAGTCGGGTGACTGACACACAGATGGCGCTGCTCAAATCCATATGACTTTAAGGAAGTACCAATTTTCAGAAGACAATGTGTAAAATTTCATAAAATTCCGATTAGTAATAAAGAAGTAACAGCCATTTAAGTGAAGCTACTTTTGTTATTTTCGAAACAATGGATTCACATCAATTTCTTATGTTAATTTATCATTACTTCATGATAAAAAAGTTCAACAATGGCTTCAAAAGTTGCGAATTTCTTTCATTGAAAAGAACCATTTCTTTTTGATTTTCTGAATTTAAACGTGTTCGTATAGACACTGATGATGGTGAATGTTCTAGTCGTCCAATTGAGGAGGTCACTCCAGAAAACATCAAATGACCACAAGTTGGTTATATCTAATCATAAATTGAAATTGCATGAGTTAGTTGAGGCCGTAAAGATATCAAAAGGCACTGTGTTTACAATTATGCACGAATATTTAACCATGAAAAAGCTTTTCCCAAAGTGGTTACTACATAGAGTTATTACTACATCGATTAGTCGATGGCAACGATGGTTAAATTGAACGAATTACTTCCCCATCCACCGTATAGTACAGATCTGGCCCTCAGTGACTACTGGCTATTCGCTGATCTCAATACAATTTTCGCCGGTAAGAAATTCAGCTCAAATTAAGAAGCAATTGCTGAAAAGACAAATCCTTCTACAAGCACCGCATCGAGAAGTTAAAGAAGCGTTGGAAAGATCGAATTGCTCTAGAAGGAGATTACATTGATTAACATATTAAAATCGATTTTTGAAAAACAAAATGTTTTTTTCTTAGTTAGTCACACCACTTATTGAATGATGTTATAATATCAGAATAAAAGCCAAAACGGATTCAAACTTGTCACTGCTTTTGCGTATGAGAAATATAAGTTGATTTTGAAGCAGCATAAGTAATTGCTGCTGTAAAAATTAATTCACCGTATTTTTCACTAGACCTCGTATCCAAATCACAGCTCCAAATTAATTAAAACGTTCTATCTACAATGAATCAATCCATACGCACTGATATGATATCTGATTCTGAAAATGTGCTTTTATTCATTATCAGCTGATTTTTTCTACTGTTATATATAGGCATCTCATAGTGCATACCATTGGCATCGTTTTTCATATATCACTTTATCTTTTTGGTATTCCCACTGTACTTCTCTTATGTGTTTTAGCTATCCATTTGAATATTTATTTGTATAGTTTCAGTGAAACCATCTCCATTTCCATATTTTCTCAGTTTCTGCAGGTCGCTTTAAGCGCATGGGTTCTATAACTCAGGTACAACACATTACTTGTAAGCCTTCCTTTGCAAATATACTGGAAGTCTACAATTGAATCACTCTTTAAATCAACAGTACCTCATTCAAGTTGTATTTGACAATTTATCTCGTTATGGGAATATTGTTTTGTTTACACCATGTGTCGTACATTCAAAATAGTTTGAATACCTTCTCACTTTTTCTAGTCTCCTAATCTAATCCAATATATCAACAAAATGTATTGAAATAATGAATGATAGATACATTTCCAATATATTTGAATAAAAGTATTTTGAAAATAATAGAAAATAATAATTTGAAAACATTCTTCATCATTGTTATTCATAAAAATTTAAAAATTACCGTGCAAGATTATTGATGAAAAGTATGATTAATTGTATGATTAATTTGAAGTATTTCACGATCAAGAAACAGACCCACCACCTTACAATCCGAATGAGTACACCAAAAGTGACGGAACTGATTCTGAGATGATTCCTCTTGTAAATCATGAAAAATCGACTAATTTACCAGTCAGTGCTCCTACTGAAGATAATAATTCATCAGCACCACAAAAACTTGATGAATCCATGTGACAGTCATGACAAAACAAGGTAAGAACTAGCGATTTGTTTTGGTCGATAGATCTCATTATATGGATTGAAAAAGTTGAAATCAATTGAATTTTCTTCATAAAATGCTCTACAGTCAAAAAAGTTAGAAACCTCTTTTCTATTCTATGCTGGTTATTTCAGCGTCCAATCTCTGATGCTCTTGTATTAGAATTATTAATCAATGGATATTTGCGGTTACTTCCGACACTTTTATCCGGTGTCTGCAATGGTACCTCTCGCTTCGTATCCAAGTTCTCTTCCTATTCTCCTCAGAATTTCTTCGTTGGTTTTTCTTGCCGTCCATGGAACTCTCAAAATTCTCCATTAGATCCACATCTCAAAAGCCTCCAATCTGTCAATGGTGTTAACTTTCAGTGTCCAGCCTTCCAGACTGTACAATAGCACGGACCACACGTAGCATTTTGTGAATTTTATTCTGAGGTTGAAGTCAAGCTCAGAGCTCGTAAACACGTTTTTGAATCCCATGAAAGAGCTTATTGCTTTTTATATCCGGCACTTGAACTCTACATCCGATTTCCAGTCTTCATATAATTAAGTTCCCAGATAGTTTAACTTTGTTTAATCTCTTCGCTAATATATGATAGTTCCAAATTCTGGAACTCAGGAAGTCATCTAATTTGTGGGTGACTACTAGGAATTTTGTTTTCTATTATGCTGATGTCGATTCCCATAAGTTATGTCTTCTTTCGGGAATTGATAATTCATTAAACGGTTTACACCATCACTACACAAACACTCACAATTACACTGTCTGAGGTAAACTTTCCACCTTCAGTCTCTGAAGACGATAACATGGTTATCGAAACGCGCGTCAGACAGTGTAATCGTGACTGTTGGTGTAATGATGATGTAAACATTGTATTCAGTATGAATATCACCAAAGGTTCCAGAAATTCCAACTTCGTCATGAAACTGTGTTACAAGCACAACTGTGTTACACTTAGGATGGATGCGTCTTACTACGTTGGAGGATGCATGTGATCTAGGTTCAATTTGCACCAGGCCTCATGTAAACTTCTCTATTTAGATAATTGATACAAGATAGTTCAGCATCACTGATATTTTTTCTTCATGTTTGGTAAGTATATCTATGGAGTCATTCCACCATTCACATTCTTATTAGGTACCTGTTGATTTGGGTGTGGTATATGCGGCTGTATTTTGATATTTTTATAGATAATATTAATGAGCATTAACGTGATTGTTTATCCAAGCTCTGATTTTGCTTTTATATGAGTATACCAATTTTTGTGTTTTCATTAAGAATTTCTAATAAATAGTACAGAAGAAAATATTTTTTTTTTATTTTTTGATCCCATTTCCATTAACTTACAAAATGCACTGTTATTAATTAAAGGTTACTATTATAATTTCGAAACAATTAGACACGTCACTAATCGACTTATCACCTAATAGTATGTAAATTTACATCTAGTGTTTTATGCGTGACTTTAAAAATATTTACGAGGGTTGTTTTGAAAGTTTCCGACCTGATTATAGAACGAGAAATTCGTTTCGATAATTATTGTTATTTTATGTCTATACACCATCGACTTAGTATCAGCCCAAGTAAGTTTAAATCGATGCCAACGCAGTGCAAGAGGGACAAGATAAGAAATAATGAGCTAAAGACGGCAAAATAAGAGGAATTTATATCTGGAGCCTGAGTTTATTTCGTTCGCCTCTGTTTAATTACGAGACTTTATCTTTGAATGCCCAAAGAATATATAAGTGTCTTTTGTTCTTTAATTTCTTACTACCTGCTACTCAATGCAGAATTAAAATTGACTTTATAGTGATTTGTGAAAAACACTCCACCAAAAACTAATGGGAGAATGTACATGGGAATGGGGTTTTAATAGGAGGAAAAGCTCATTTTTTGTTAAGTTCGGTATCGGATTCATGTATCATACATATAAACTATTATTATTGACCATAAACTGATTATTGTTAAGGCAAATAAGTTTAATTATTATTGAAATACATTCTGTATAACGTAATTTACTATATTTTTACATTCCGTACAAATATATACTACTTTATTACATTTTATATACTGTCCCAAACAAATACCAACAATATAATATAATCCTATATTTCTAAACAAGTATGGTAGATTTTAAGAAGATATTGCTCATCCAATTCCCATTCTGCTAGTCCGAGAGCCGGCTGTATAAAAGTCCTATGGATCAGATACATGAATCATTTTTGGAGTATGAACAATAAAGGCATAGGTCTAGAGGTCGACACCCCACAGTGCGTACACCCATTTCATCTAAATTCCAAATCCGGTTCGGAGGAATTGTTCTAAATCGTTGTGAACATATTTTAAGTTGTCAAAAAATTTTTGTAAATTAATTCTATTAAATCTTGTCGATCTACTCAGACTTGTTGCCTCAGGTTTTCGAATTGATGCCTTCCAAGAAAGCCGTGCATCCACTCCTCACCAGCAATTTGTTCTGCATCTCATGTAACAGGATATTTCTTTTTATTGGCCACAGTAAATTTATGAGCTAATTGTCGTACGCCTCTCCTAGTTGACCCTTATTGCATTAAACCAATTTTCTAAATATATTCTGCTAAGCAATTTTCCTCTTCTTCACTAATGCCTTTTTTAAGGCATCAGGATTTACTGATCTTCTAACCAGTCTTGCTTCGTG
Organism: Diorhabda sublineata; assembly: GCF_026230105.1. Classification (NCBI taxonomy): domain Eukaryota; kingdom Metazoa; phylum Arthropoda; class Insecta; order Coleoptera; family Chrysomelidae; genus Diorhabda; species Diorhabda sublineata. Next base: position 9,402,884 of record NC_079476.1, read on the forward strand.
GTATGACGATCTCTACAAAAAAAACAAAAAACTAACTTACTAACTTCATGTACCATGGTTCCAGTCTCCCCAAACCTTATTTTCTGCTGAATCTTCATTACATACAGCCTCTAAGGCCACTTTTAAGGCACCAGAATTTACTGGATCTCTACCTAACCTCATGTGCCATAGAACGCGTTCCAAGGTACATGAGGTGATTTTGTTTCAACGTACAAGAGGATGGATTTTTCCAATCAATTAATTTTAAAGCCTAGAGGTTATATTCAAAACAAACAACAACACTGCGTAATTACTTCCCAATAGTCGCAAGATCTAACTAGAAACACCACTTATCCACAATCATTCGCCGTTAGCAAAAATCGCACTCAAATATTTTGAAAATATTCACTTAATGATTTTTTCGTATTACTGCTACAAAGCGCAGCTGATTCACTGCAGACTAGAATATAGCTATGAAGATGGTTTTAAATTTGAATCGTTTCAAGCTACACTATGTCCAAGGTACAGCAATTTCCTCTACAATATAATATTTATTTTATCTATACATATATAACAGTTCTAAGGATCAGATGCATGAATCATAGGAATTTTATACAGCCGGCTCTCGGACTATGTATATGTATAGATAAAATAAATATATTGTAGGTACTTTTCATAGCTGTATTATAGTCTGCAGTGAATTGTATTCAAGTCATTAAAGTAAATATTTTTAAAATATTTGAGTGAGATTTTTTGCTAACAGAAAATGATTGTGGATAAGTGGCGTTTCTAATTACATCTTGCGACTATTAGGAAGTAATTACGCAGTGTTGTTATTTGTTTTGAACATAACCTTTAAGCTTTAAAATGAATTGATTAGAAAAATGCATCCTCTTGTACCTTGAAACAAAATCACCTCATGTACCTTGGAACGCGTTCTACGGCACATGAGGTTAGGTAGAGATCCAGTAAATTCTGGTGCCTTAAATGTGGCCTTAGAGGCTGTATGTAATGAAGATTCAGCAAAAAATAAGGTTTGGGGAGACTTTCAAAGTGTCTAAAGAAAGCATCAGTACACTCTTTAGAGATTCAAAAAAATTCAAAGATAAAAGAGGAAATTATGAATATGCGGTAAATTTTGTTGTTAAGCAAGTGAAGAAGAGGAAAATTGATTAGCAGAATATATTCAAAAAATTGCTTTGATGCTATATGGCTTAACTAAGAGAGGCGTAAGACAATTAGCTTATAAATTTGTCTTGGCCAATAAAAATAAATATCCTGTTACATGGGATGTAGAACAAATTGCTGGTGAGGGGTGGATGCACGGTTTTCTTGGAAGGCGTCAATTCGAAAACCCGAGGCAACAACTCTGAGTAGATCGACAAATTTAATAAAATTAATGAACAAAAATTTTTGACAACATAAAAGATGTTCACAACCGATTTGGAACAATTGTTCACTCACAGACAAAAATAGTTGCACCAAAAGGAATTAAACAACTAGGAATTGCAACATCATCCGAAAGGAAGCCCTTGTGACTATGATAGCAGCAGTTAATGCTACTGGAAAATATTCCGCCAATGCTGATATTTCCCAGAGTATTTCATTTAAGACAGGAAAGCTATTTGACGCACCTTTTGCAGCAATCGGAGCTGCAGCTCTCACTGGCTGGTTAAATGAACAGCTGCTCTTAAAATTTCTTTACAATTTTATTAAGTTTGTCAAATGTTCAAAGGATGAACGCGAACACTATTCACATTTGTACATTGAGGTAGTCGAAAAAGCTTCGGATGCTTCAATCATCATGATAACTTTTCCAATTTACACAACAAACAGGCTCCATCCAAATGTTTCGGCATTCAAAGTAAATTCAACCAAAAGTTGCAGAAAAAAAATTAAATATCAGGTAGTGGAGACTATGTGTCAAGAGATGACGAAGATAGTGCAAATGAAGAATGCTACTTTTGCAAAAATTCAATGAATGCTAGTGTGGTAGAGTGGTCGTTGAGCTCATAATTTATCCGCAGATATTGATGACAAAAAATGGAAAACCTATGAGTGTGAATTTTGTGTAAAAAAATAAGATTTTTATTATTTAAATGCAGAATTTTTATAAAAGAAAAAACTCCTGTGTTGTTTTTGAGCTTTACAATTTGTTCTTAAGTTCTTAATAAACTCGTCAAGTTACAACAGTATCTTTTTGAATTTATATATAAACTAGTTGACTTGAGATCTTTCTTCCATAGTCAATCTAAAATTTTCAAAAAAATAATAATATTTAATCAGTTTTGCTAATATTCCTATTTATATTCTACATAGTAGTCTGGCTTTTTGCTCTCTTTAGTTCTATATCTCTCTCGACGCTCTCTTTCTACTGTTAGCATCCCGGACTACTTGTGAAATGATAGGTAAGGCGGTAACCTTTAATAAGTCGATACTATACACATCGTTCAGCGATTATCTAATCTTTTCAATCTATCCAAATTATATTTGCCGACTTTCTCCTCACAATAAGCGTTTCCGATGCGATAACGTCTTCGTTTGTAAAAAATATTTCTGGTGGTGCGTTGTCCTGATGGGAAACCACTGGACGCGGCACCCAACACACGGTTTTCTTACGTAGCTCAGTACCGTTTGGTCAACTTTTTTTTTGTTGATATCGCTGGTTGTCGTAGTTTTAGACGTCCCAATCACTCGTCATCAATTAAATTGAATTTGCCACATTTGAATTCAGCTACAAAATGAATGGTCGTGATTGATGGTACATAGTCTTCTTACCAGCTCTTCTTCAATATTCAAGTTCTACTATTTTTCAACAGAAACTAAGTGTCTTGAATGGCAGAAAATTTTCCGACAACCCTCTTATATCCTTTTATAATGGACTACTCCACTACAGTCTCTGTAAGTTAAATAATCAGTAATTCCCGCCAAGATGTAACACGTTAGGTATTAGTAAAGACAGAACAAAAATATTGTATCTAAAGAAAATGGACAGAATGGGCGAAAAAACATATCAAGGAAATCCCCGAATATTGGAGAGATTGGAAAGAGACTCTTTAGCTCACAACTCGAATGTGTTAAAATGAAAAGGAGAAACTTTAGTTAACAATAATACTGGAGGAGTTTTTCGATTCACATGATCCGGATAGGAGCAAGAAGCATTTTTATAAATCCCAAGGTTATAATGATCCTGGACAGAGCTAAATTTAACAGAGAAATACTTAAACAAATTATCCATTTCACATATTAAAAAAAATGGCTGATAAAACTGTTGCTCTTAGGTAATCTGATTTTTTCTTCTTGGCCTGTCTTTGGAATGGCGATAATGAAGAATGAGGCCATTTATGAGACATTAAAAATAATTCCCATATTACTGAGGTATATGAATAAGGTGAGTGACGTAACTATTTAATTCTTATCTTTATGAGTAAGATTTTTAAATACAATTATTCAATAGTGTATATTTTCTTCATACCTCGGTCGAAAGTACGTTCTTTCGTCCCTAGTAACAGGGACGAGAGTTCAACATTTACTCCCTGTAGAAGAAAGAAGAAAATTTAACTTTCGGCCCTTGTAGTGTAATATACTATTTACATATAATTGAGTTATGGAACGATATTGTTAATGTTAATGCCAAAGTTTTGTTGTTGATCTGAGGCAGATAGTAAACTATTGACGTAAAATGCACGCCAGAAGAGAAAGCGCTTGATTGTTGATCACGATAAGTGCCAAACGCCGGACCTATACTAATATCGAAGTATACCAATTTGTAGAGTATGGTTCAAACAACAAATACGATTTTTCAATTTTAAAAAATGTTCAGTTCTTCAAGAGTTATTAACATCGAAAATTGTCGATTTTATATTCATGCATATTCAAAAATTTTAAATTTTGGAATATGTATTATATGGAAAATCGACAACAGACCTTATCTTCTTAAAATGGGCCATATTTGTATAAAAAATTTTTCGAACCGAAAAAACCATTTGTTCATAATTTGTTTAAACAATTGCGATTTAACATAACGTATTAGCTTCTCGCAAAACGCTAGGCATATTTGGATTTAGCGGCTCAAAATACATAGAATAACACTGTTTTATCCTTGGCCCGATAATTGTACATGGCAACATTGAGCGCTCCCGGACTAAACGTGTATGACTAGGCGCTTAAAATTTATCGTGCTCTATTCAAAAAACGCTTGAGTATATGAAAGCTTGTTTTGTCAAAATTAAATACCCAACAACCTTTATGATAAGACCAAATACGACTGAAGGATGAAGGAATCTTTTCTTCTTCTTCATCGTATGTTAGGACTTAGTCCTGTGTTTGCATAAATGGTTGCCAAGCTACAGCTGGGAGGGTGAAGATTAGCTTTCATACCATCTTGTAGATGGTCGTCCTGGTGGTCGGAATGTATGTGGTCTTTCTTCATTTGCAATATCCACGTGGTCTCTCCATTCCCTTCACCGACCCTTCATGTACGACCACAGTCGACATCAGGCACTGAATGAAATGGTTTTTGTGAAGTTTGTAACATTTTTGTTGCTTGTAGTAGATTTTCTTTCGCGGCCTTTCTTTTTGTAGAAATCATATCGTATTTTTCAGTCAGATCTTGATGTGAATACCAGGTAGATTGCAAGTTCTCTGCAATATTTTACTTTGGAATATGGTTTTCAGTATGACCACTGAATGAATTTTGTTCAGAAATATTACCTGTTTTCTCAAGCTGTTCTTAGTTTTTAAAAAAGAAAGAGAGAAATGCTTTATTGTAAGAAATTGTTACAATTTGTAGACAAAATCTTGTAAAAACTAAACAACTAAATAAAGATAAAACAAATAAAATTTCAATATACAGAAGAAAACCACAACGAGTAACAAAGTTATGGGTAAGGTAATGAGTGAAAATTAGTATAAAAATTATTATTAGAATAGAATAATAGTCGTTTACCAAGTAGAAGGCATTTTTCAATAAATATGCCGTCTGATTATTGCGGAATGCGGGAAAAGATGATATCGATTTGATTAAAATTGGTAAGTGATTATGCATTTTTTTGCATTGTAAAATATTGAGCTCTTAACTAATTCTGAGCGTGGAGTAGAGGTCGTGCTCTGCGTTCCTAAGTGGATAGCCGTATAACGCCCTTTCTGAAATTGGAGAAGCGTCCTTACAAATTAGGCGAACGGATCCAAAGATGAATAAGGAAGGAAGAGTTGGAATTTATAATATTTTAAAAAGTCCCTGCAGTGAGCCCTCCTATTTAGTCCGAGTAAATATCTAACAGCTCTCTAAGGGAAGGGTATATCGGAGATGCGATTCAATAAGGGCATAATAGACTGTTAAGGAGATGAATAAGTTCAGTTTTTTTGGAAACTAATCTCAGTTCAAAACAGGAGTTTTTTAGATAAGGCGGCAATATGTAATTCCCATTTCAAGCCCTAAAAATTTTACAGATTCAACGACGTCAATGTATTTTTATATAATAAAACTTTGGTTCTAGAATTCTGAATCCATAGTACTGCAATTTGTTAATTAAAATATTATAATTAACACAACCGAAAGCCTTAGAAAAATCACAAAAAGTTGTTGCAGTGGAGTGATGGCTGTTTAGGCTAGCGTAGACATTATTTAGGAGGGATAATATAGCATCATTTGTACAATTGTTACTTAAAAACCCAAATTGATGGCTAGTAAGTATTTTGTATTCATACAGAAATGATGGAGGCATCTTTTCGACCAATTTTTCTATCATCTTAGATATCGTGGGAAGGAGTGCAATTGGGCGATAAATCGATGTTTGATTTTTATCTCCTCCTTTATGCAGAGGTATAATTATAGCCGTCTTAAGGCAATTAGGAAAAGAAAAGCATTGGCAATTTCTTCAAGCTGTTCTTCGGTTTCGATATTCGCTAGGCAAAAAAGACGATGCTATGCCTTTTTTTGGCTCTAATGACAAAAGGACTTATTATTTTGTTAAATGCTGTTCCGTTGTTTTTGTTACATTAACCTAACACGTCCACTACTATTCATCTCAAATAATTATTTTTCTTGGACGTACTCTGAGCTGTAGCTGTATTTTTATGCTTTCACTGTACTAAAAGAGACGGAAAATCAATCTTTTGAAGTGAAAAAAATATCAAATTGATTTAAAATCAGTGATGGGCTTCTTATGTTCGAACGTTAAATTATTAATTGAACACATTCCTTCCCCGGAACTTAATGCCCCTGAGAAAATATACTGTTGCAACTCTATAGAGAGATCATTATCGGAATAAATTTCGATTGACCTTCCACAAGGACTTTCGCAATTGTCCGGGAAACATTCCAGTTAGTGTCCCTCTGAAATTCATACCACTTTTGAACCGAGTCTCAGAATGCGGTAATAGAGTGGTTTATACGTACGTGTTTAATTCCACATTTTCATCCATGTAAGTGATTTTTTTTCCCATAAATTTTATTGAATGAGTACAGATATTCAATGAGAAATACTGTGAATTAGTTGATACCTTTGTCTGCCACATACGTCTGAGTGACATTTGGAATTGATCTAAAGCTAACACAAGATTTTTCTTAGTAATTACAGAATGTAAAATGTTTGTTTGTATATAATCTTGGGGTAATAATCTAATTATATAGCAATGAGCTATTGATCGAAACTATTTTGTTCGTACCTGAATTTCCTATTCTATTAATTCAATTATAATGAAGAATTTATACCTATTTTTGGTAAATATCTTAAAATTGATTGATCTAGAAACCTTTGCTTTTGTGAGAGGTATTTTTATTATAAAAGATTTATTGTAATCTATATATTCATATATAATTCATTAGATCGACAAGCTCCCATGATTTATATAAGTTACCTTGAAAAATAATATTTACAATTTACAGTATGAAAATATTCTCCTCCAGCACCCTCTCGAAAATTTTAAATAAGAAAGGGGGTCGTGTGGCACCTTGTTGGAAAGGTATTTTAGTATTTTGTTCAGTAATATAAAGTTTTTCAAATTTGTTGCAATCATAACTAAGAAAATTAATTAATTGAAAATGATGTAAGTGAATCATCTATTTTGAGAGTTTTGCATAAAGAAAAATACCACCCTTAGAAAGCTCAGTTGATTCAGAAGTTGAATGAAGATAATCCTGATAGAAGATTCTATGATGAACAGAATGAACGCAGATGTGCAGTTCATAAACAAAATAGTTTTTTCTGATAAAGCGACGTTTCATTTACGGAACAGTTAAAAAACAGAATTGTAGATATTGAAGCAGAGAAAATCCTCACTGGATGTGTGAGGCTCACATTCAATATCATAAAAAGTGAACGTTTAGGCTGATATCATTAACTATAAAATTATTGACCCTTATTTTTTGAGGTTCCAGATTACACTGCGACCCAGACTATCTATTATGTCCCCTTTTCTTGCTGTTACTGGGGATACAGCTTACCTAATAATCCAACTCCTTTTATTAAGTTTAGGATTTAGGTTATCGCTAACTGCAAGAAATCTTGGTTATCTATTTCATACGTTTCCTGGTGCAATGATCTGGAATTCCTAATCCCCCACATTTCAAGAGAATCTGTATGAAATTTGATGGCATTTCGATAGTATGGTATTTTGATCCTATATACTTTCACAACTTTTTCGGTATTTCCTTCCATGGGGCAGGTTTCGGGTTATCCCTGATGACTACATCTCTGAACATCCTAATGAGGTTTTTCGCCACGCTTGCTAATTAATATATAATTAGGTTGAATATTTAGAATTATTTCTAGTGCCGCGTATGGGCGTGTTCTCATAACCTCGTATTGGTTATCATATATACAAGCAGTCTTTGTACCTTGGAGAGATTTGTTCTCGTGGTCTTCAGACCAATTTTTGTACCCCAGATCACTGCTCTATAAGTAACTTACTGTCGTTGTATACATCCTGTGAAATTTCTGAACACCAGGACTTTCGTGGCTTCAATGTTATGTTTGTTCCTACTTTCTACTTAATGGTTTGCATGTCTAGCGATATTGAGTTTTTCTTCCTCGTGGTAATAAAGTAATCAGGAGGCTCTTACGCGGGTTGAAATTAAATCCCATCAAACGACACCACCGACCATAGTTGAGTCCTATTTGAACTGTTTTCTCAAAGTATTTTCATAGTATGAGTGTATTCCTCCGCATAAGAGTTTGTTTACTATCAGGCTCCAAATGAGTGGGTGCGACTCCCCCTTGTGAACATCTTATGTTCGGAGTGCTAGAAATAGCTTAAGTCTAGTATTAATTTAATCTCAAAAGATTTCATTTTGGGACAAAATTTATTAGTGGTTTTCAATAAGTTTCAATATCTTCATTTAAATTCAATTTTCAAAAAATTGTTAATAGTGGACTAGAAGCCCTTTTAAGCACATGTAATCACTTTAATAATACTCAGTTGCCCCTAGGCCTAGAGGATAGACAGTTTCAGAATTTAACTGCATTCATAGTTATGTATGAATTGAAATCCAATAGAAAATAAAATGTGAAAAAGCAAAAAAGCTAGTTTTAACACGCAGCTTTATGTGTGTCACAATCAATAAAAGCGAAGGACAAATTAAAAAACCTTCAACACAGTCAATTACAAAGTCAACAAACTGTTGAAATTATAGCAACTGGTGTGATCCGAAAAGACTGAAGATGATCGATACCACAAGTACATAATTGACTTGAAATGTGCAGACTTAAACAGATAAAATATTAGTATTTGATCAGATTGTTTAATTCCAACCACAGATTTTTGGACGTCATAGTTTTAAGAAATTAGTTCTCCTAAAAATTCTTATGCTATTACTAATTTCGTGTAAGATTTTTCGCCACCGTTAAAAAGCGATGTTAGACAAGGAGTGCTCAACTTTTTAATGCATGGATACCAAATTTAATATAATTTCAAATTAAAGTGCCCAGCCCCAAGGAACTTATCATAAAATATAAACGAACGTTTTCTGTAAACAAAATTTATTTTGAAAGAAACTACTACATTTTTCTTTACAACTGCTATGAGACGTGACGTGTTTCTTAATCTCAAAACAATATATTGCTTATAGTCGGAAGGGAAAAAGAAATTGAGTTTGAAATAAAAATGTACTTTTGGATTATACTTGAAATTACGGAAATTATTCTTATGAGAGTTTATTGATTTTCCCACAAAAAAGAATTTTTCTTTTTGCGTACAATTAGTCGTTTTCTCACAAAACGCGAGTAAAAACCATCAGGAAGCAGAGGTGAATGAAAGAATCCGCACCGCAATCAAACTTAATTATGCGTTGAACATAAATATTTCTGGGAAGAAAAGAAATAACAAAAAATACCAAAATGAACGTATATAAAGAAATATTCCGACCTGTCCTTAAGATGGTACCGAAAGCTGGGTACTTACAAACTCACTCAAAAGCAAAATTCAAGCATTTGAAAAGAACTATTTACGCAGAGTCAAAGATATCACCAGAAAAGATCGAATAAGAAACGAAACGATAAGAGAGGACTTGAATGTAGAATCTGTAATTGAAACAATTTTGGCAAGCTAGAGAAGTGGAAAAGAGAAAAAGAAGACGATTAAGGAAATTGTTGGAAAATACAATTGCCCCAATTTTAGGAGGAAAAAATATCATGGAGAGAGGCCTCATATAGGATTTTATGATGGGCTCAGTATAGGCCTAGACTTGGGGGCAGTATTTAGAACTCTGGCTAGCTTGCAAGCCGTTGTTGGCCCAGACTTGGGGGATGTCCCTTGCAAGCCTGGACCAAGCCTGGTTGCTTGTAAAAATAGATGTTTTTTATATTATTAATAAAATTATAGTTTTATAACAAATGTCTATCAATGAACTCTACTAATTAATGTATATAAAAATATTAGTTAAATAATTATTTTATATTAAACATATAAAGAAGTGATACTATTACTTATTATTCTATTTTTTATTGTCTTTTATGCATAAAAAAAATTTCTAGTGAAATTATATTCGTTCTTTCCGTCATTTACACAGAGATTGCAGTTACTGAAAAAGAAAACTAGAAAAAATTTGAAACGTTTATCGGATACTCGCTGGAGTGCAAGTCAGAAAAAGTTGTAATAGAAAACATAGAGACAATTGTGAGTGGTGTGGAACATTTTCAAGATCCGACAAAGGCAAATCTAGATCAGGAGCAAGCCTGCTTCTGACGGCTGTTTCTGATTTTACCTTTCTAACCTATATACAATTCAGGCTTTCTATACTGGAGGGAGTAAATTTAGTTCAACAATATTTGCAGTCTCCAAAAATGACTCTGAATACAGGAATCACCAAATTAAACGCCTTCAATGAGTATTTAGTGTCCTAACGAAACATGATTGTAGACAATGCTGTAACTTTTGGCATAAAAAATGTAATGACGTCAACATCGAGAAACTAGGAAGAAGGAAGATAAAAAGAACGATGCCGGGTGAATCAGCTCATGATACTGTATTATCAATTCAACAAGAAATACGTTGGGCCATGAAACAAATCAATAATATGTCCCAAATTATTGGAACAAAGTTTATGCTAGAAGCTTCAGATGATGCTGTGATGAATTTTACAAGGAGCAAGTTTTCCAAGAAATAAAAAGGTACCGTAGGCATTGTAATGTTGGGCCATAACGAGGGGTAGAAATTAAACAGCGATTGAACTTCACCATTTTTCTATTGTCTTAATAGTTTGGAATTACCTTTTTACAATGAATGATGACACATAATATTGGTTCATAATTACGATATAGTTTACCTATGTAGACAGTAAATTGCAATATCACCAAAACATAGGTGACCTGGTTATAAATAATTAACAGTTAGTGTACACAGATATAGATATAAAAGAATAAAATAATTGACTTAAAGAGCACCATATCTCCCCCTTTTGGAAGAATGGTCTTCATTTCGGCCGGTAAATGAAGAACATTCAGTTTCACGGAAAAAAGAAATAAGAGAAATGTGTTGCTGTTTACTTTAGAAATACAATTCATATTCCACATCTAAAACAACAAAACAAAAAGAAAAGCTCGTTTTTTTGAAATATTTACTTATGATATAGGGATCCCTTTTTCTAAACTAAATACTAAATCCCATAAATAATTGCTACCCAAAAATATGTTTCCTATTCCTAATTAATAAATAGTACTTAATGTTAAATTATTTTTGTAGTCCGAATCGCACACTATTTATATATTCATTTTTTCACTATATAACTGCACTCTGTTTTTATGCACTGTAATAATCTTATTGTCTTTAAGGTTTATTAGATCACAGTTCACATTGTCGCAGCTGAGGATTGAGAATGGGCCTTTATAACAAAGATCGAATTTTGATCTATTTTCGTTTGTTATCGTCACCAAATCCTCAGGGTTTGGGTTAAGATATTTTGAATTTTGATCGTACTCTATTTTACGTTTCTCTTTTGCCCTAATTAGAAAATCTTTAGCTCTCTGATGGGAAATTTGTAAGTGGTGTCTAAGTTCTAGGTAGTAGTTGTCGGGGTTGTACAACGGGTCAATTTTGTCAGTCAGAGCGTTTGGCAGCTCAGCTCTCCTCCCGAAAACAAGTTCAAAGGGTGTATAGTCATGATATATACTGGGGGTCGTATTGTAACAGAAACTATAAAATTTTATCCATTTATCCCAGTCAGTGTGTGTATCATTAATGTACATCCTAACATACTCGTTGAGTACCCGATGATTTCGTTCGCAGCCACCTATACTCTGGGGATGGTACGCGGTGGAAAATTTTTGTTCGATATTAAGTAGTCTGCAAACTTGTTCTATCAATTCGTTTTTGTATTCCGTTCCCATATCAGTTCTTATCTCGCGCAAAGGACCGTAAATTAAAATCAAGTTTTCAACTATGGCCCTTGCGATAGTTAAGGCATCTTTATTGGGTACCGGTGTTATGACAACATATTTTGTCAATTCGCATTGAGCTGTAACCGCGTAACAATTTCCGTCCGATGTCTAGGAAATGGTCCTATGGTGTCTATACACGTAATATCGAATGGCCGTTGGGGCGTCGGCGTGAGTACCATCGGTTCCCTATGGCCAAGTTTACTTTTATTCATGTGACACTTTTGGCATGATTTGACAAAGTTGGCTACGTCCTTAGATATATTATTCCAACGAAACTTAGCTCTAATTTTCTTTAAGAGTCGCTTCTGCCCGCAATGACCACCAAGGAGTGAATGATCATGGTACTCTGCGACAATTTTTTCTTTTTCGGCTTTATTTGTGATAATTGTAGGTTCATCATATAGTACTATATTTAAATTTTTTAACATAGTTTCGCCCTTTTCTTTAAAATCATTAATTGTGCACATAGTCAATATAGGATCCTTAATTTTTAATTTTAATTTCTTCATGTTATTTTTGCTAGCTAGAATTTCAAGCTGAGACAACAATTTCCATAAAGAAAAGTTGTCGTTAGCAAAATGTATTGTTTCTATAGCGCTGATTTTGTCTTTTTGACCCAGAATTACTCTAAGATAATCTGGCTTAATAGTAAATTTTAAATAAGGGATATTGATTGTCGGTAGTTTGAAACACTTTTGGTCTATTATTTTGTGGGCTAGTTTTTTCGGCAATGGTCGAATTTGTATCTGGAGTACGCTTTGTCATTGAATGAGTTATAGCGAAAATTTTTAAGATGTTTTTAAGATCTTCGACGTGAATACGAGATAAGGCATCTGCGACTACGTTATCCTTACCTTTAATGTATTCTACCTCAAAGTCGTACTCTTCTAAGTCTAGACGCATACGTGTTAATTTGGAAGAGGGATCTTTCATAGTAAATAAATAAACGAGTGGTTTATAGTCCGATCTTACTAAAAATTTATAGCCAAAAAGATATGGCCTAAAATACGTAATTGCCCAGTGTATAGCAGCCAATTCTTTTTCAATTGTGGCCTTGTCAATTTCGCCTTTTGTAAAAGAACTCGATGCATAGGCGATTGGTAGTTCGAATTTTGTGAAAGAATTGCTCCACAGGCCTGTTTGGAGGCATCCGTGGTTAAGATAAATTATTTTCCAAAGTCGGGGTATTGCAGAATTTGAGGTTTTAAAAGGTAACTTTTTAGGTTTTAAAAGGTAACTTTTTAGCTTTAAAAAGGAGTTTAGGCACTCTTAGGTCCAAATAAATTTCGAATTCTTTTTTGTTAATTTGTTAAGTGGAACTGCTAACTCGGCAAAATTTTTAATAAAGCGACGATAATAATTTAAGAAGGCAATGAACCTTTTGACCTCATCGGCGTTTGTAGGTACTAGGTATTTGTTTATAATTTCGAATTTTGTCAGGTAAAATTCCATCGCTTGTAATAGTATGACCTAGATAAGAAACATTATTTTGAAATAATTTATATTTGTTTGGGTTTAGCTTAAGACAATATTTTTTGGATAAATCAAAAAAATTTTTCAAGTTACTAAGGTGATGACTTATAGAACAGCCTATTACAATGAGGTCATCCATGTAGAGGAAAGCTTTTTCTGGGGTTATTCCCGAAAATGCTATGCTCATCATACGAGCAAATGAGTTGGGAGACACCTTTAGATCGAAAGGTAACCTGGTAAATCTGAATGATCCCGCATTTGTACTAAATGAAGTGATGTCGCGAGAATTTTCTTGTATTGGAACTTGATGAAAACCGGCTTTTAGGTCTAAAGTGCTGAAATATGTTGCTCTTCCTAACTGATCTAGAATATCATCTATCCTTGGTAAAGGAAACTTATCAGCCACTAATTTTTTATTGAGCAACCTGTAGTCCACAACTAGTCGCCATTTTTTATCTCCGTTATCAGATTTTTTGGGCATTAGTAAAATGGGACTATTGTAATTGGAAATAGAGGGTTCGATAATCGAGTGTTTTAACATTTTTAATATTTGTTTATTTACCTCTGAAATTTGAGAGTGAGGCATTCTATAATTTTTAACATAAACTGGACTTTGGTCAGTTAATTTAAATTGCTGTTTATAAAAATTATTAATTGTTAGACTATAATTCTCCAAACAAAAAATATCGTTATATTCCTGACATAGATTTACCGTTTCGGCTTTTGCAAAGTCAGGGATTTCACAATGTAATTTCTTCAATAATAACTTATTACGCTGGTCATCGGCACACTTCTGTGATACATGTAATATGTTAAAATTTTGCAAATTTTCATTCTCGATTTTAAAGTTTTTAATTGTCAAACTTTCCAATGTCGTATTTAAGACTTTAACAAATGGGCTGCTCGGGGACGCAATACTGCTGGCTATAAAAACTCCAGGGGCCAATTCTTGGTTTGAGATAACTACGTCCGATTTTAGATTACATAATTGCTCTGCTTTTCTTATAACTTCGCAACGAGGTGGAATAATAAGAGTATCGTCATATGGGCTATTAAAAATTGGTAAAATTATTTGGTTATTATGAATTTGCACCGAAATAGTCCAATTTTCGTAATCTAGTATACATTTATATTTAATAATGAAGTCCTTTCCTAGTATACCATCTACAGGGATTGGAAAATCATTTTCATTGAGAGATTCATTTCATTGAGATTGTCTATTTTGATGGCCACGAAAACGACTATTATGCGAAACCCTTGAACTCCTACGATTATTGTTATAGTGTCCTGATAACTGACCCCTAAAATTTTGCCGTTCCATGTATAGAACACTAGCGTTATCTTGAACATCCATTCCTACGAATTTAGTTAGTACTTTACGAGTGTTAGAAAAAGTGCCTGCTTCCATTATTAATTTGATTTTTTCGGACCTAGTATTAGATTTAATAGGTTTGACGACCGCATCAGTGCAATATATTTCTGCTGTATCAGCGGGTACTCCTTCACTAATGTAAGCTCTTCTTAAACTACCTATAAAGATTTCAATTTCTTCGGCGTATTTAACATTATCTTTATTTGTTTGTTTTAGATTAAGAAGTTTAGAGTTAACTGATTTCGAGCTTTCGGTTTTTATATTGTCTTTAAGTTTTTGTATAATTTGGGTTAAAGTCGCGTCGTTGTCGGTAATTAAGTCTCTAGCTCTACCGCTAAGTTTTGTTTTGACGTAAGCAACTGCATTTGCCTCGTGACCTGTCGAATTTGCATTGAGCAGTGATAGCGCATCTAAAAATGTTTGTAGCTTGTCTGCACTTCCGTCAAATTCATTCGATACTAGATTACTAGCTAAGTTAAAAAAATCGATAATTGAAGTAGGCATTTTTAAGTCTCTGTCAGGTGTCAAGTCTTGATCTGAGTCACTTTCTTCTGAGTCAAATTCAATAGTTTTGTCTTTTATTTCGGGGTTTATACATTCAAGGCAAGAGCTAGCGATTTTATAATTTATACGTAAAACTTGAAATGATCTAACTACCCTATCTCTAACGGTTGTAAATAATTTCAATACTAACTGTTTTTGTTTATCATCCAATGGCGGGAATATTTTCTTTACTATCTCAATGAATGTATTATAATTATAAATTAAAATTTGTAGAACTTCGTTTCTTACTCTACTTGATTTGGGGACTAATGTCTTTAAAATTCTCTTAGATTCATTAATTATGATTATTTTTATATTGGATAACCTTGAAAAGACCAACTCCCAATCAGAAGGCATAAATTAAAATAATTATATGAACACTACTAGAGCCCAATAAAATAACCTAGCACTACTAACAAACGTAACTAATTTTTAAAAGATACCTAAATTTATTTTATTAAATATGTAGCTCAGCCACTAATATTATATCATAAATTTTTAAATTTTAATTAATTATATATAGTCTATACTATACTCCTTTTACGATGTATTGCCACCCCGGTTGCTACTAGTCCACACTCTCCATCTGACACTTCCGTTAAACATCAGCGGTAGTGGCCTGTGATCTTAAAACCATACTTCGCAAAATGTCTCGTTTTAAACCTCTGAGGTAACCCTTTCTAAGCTGTAGTCCTACTATAACTAGCAAACTGAACGTAATAACGTACATAAGCACCCTTATGTCGATGGGCATTTGCATAAGGTCATCTTCCACAATGAAGTTAGAATTGGCTACACCGCTGCTCGCAACTTCACTTTCTTTAGAGTTTTTAGTACCCATTTCGAATTGGAAAAACAGTCACTTAAGTTCACTTTTAACTTTCATCTGAGAACTTTCCCGAACGCGCGTACACTACGAGCATCTCAAATGCGTTGGATTCTGGTAGGATCACCATGTAATGTTGGGCCATAACGAGGGGTTGAAATTAAACAGCGATTGAACTTCACCATTTTTCTATTGTCTTAATAGTTTGGAATTACCTTTTTACAATGAATGATGACACATAATATTGGTTCATAATTACGATATAGTTTACCTATGTAGACAGTAAATTGCAATATCACCAAAACATAGGTGACCTGGTTATACATAATTAACAGTTAGTGTACAGGGTGTATACATAGATATAGATATAAAAGAATAAAATAATTGACTTAAAGAGCACCACAGCATTTAAAAGCCACCGATATGAGTATGGACGTTGCTGCCAAAAGGTGAACCCAAGAAATCCTTCAATTTATACTAAAATGGGACTTCAGTGAATCGTCACCCTGTATCTCGCTTATACTTCAATACTTTTTGACCCTTCGCTCCCCGTTTGCATCATGCATCAGCTTAAACTGATTAAAAATTATCTTCGATCTACAATGGGTCCAGAACGACTGGCTAATCTAGCCATGCTTTCAATAGAAAGAAAAATTTCAAACGGAATCGATTTCTCAGTTATTGAGGAGCTCATTAAATTGATGGCACGAAAACACATTTAACACTCTGCAAAAAATACAAAAAACTATCTTTGATTTATTTTATCTAATTTTTTTTGTCGATCGATTCCTATTTTATTTTCTTCACCCATATCCCTTCCATATTGTATGTATATATGATTATTTAGCCTAAATAGTTTAAGTCGAATTTAAATTTCACTTGCCAGATTTTAACGAAATAAACACTTATTTCTACATACAAATGTGAAATGAACGAAAAGCTTGTGAAAGTACATTTTTTAAAGCTGGGAGGCGTCATTCCGCTGTGCCACCCCGAGCCTCTGACACGATCAGTTATTTCATGGAATAACTAGGCATTCTATAAAATAACGGATTTCAAACTTTAACAGTAACATGTATACCAAATTACCACGACTTAGTTCAACATCTTGTCTGGAGAAGTGTCAAGTTAAATAACCAAGAAATACAATTAAAAAAGTTTTGTAGCAGTATGCTACAAAATGGAAATGAATAATCTCATGAGAGGCCGACTGTTATAGTTTCTATTTAAAAAAGTATTTATTGGTAGAATTCTTGAAGATATAAATAAAATTGGAAATCAGTTATTTCAATGAACAATTATCAACTTTTTCCCAGCATATGAACGAAAAATATTTTTAGGAATATCGGCCACAATTTAATAGAGTCCATATGGTTAAGGCAATATTATAGGGATCATAAATATTTATATCCGCATAATGTTTATTTGAAATTATACAAATCATCACAAATGTGGGTGTTTCTTTCATAATCATTAAAATCGGTTATAATTAGTTTCAGACAAGTTAAATTATAGAGAACGTGAATTTTTAAAATACAATTAGTGTATGGATTCTAAGTGATATCGGTTTTATTTTGATATTAGTAAATTGGTGTACAAATATGGAGACATTACAATTTTTTATAGATAAAAGGGTGAGTTGTGCTCTTAACTTAAAGATTTTATATATTCCTCATTGAAACAATTTTTTGGGTAGTTTGATATATACGAAAAAAATTAACTCCTAAAGTATTTTATTCTAGAAGATAAAATTTCAAATTTCTGAATATATACAATAGATTTGATTCTAAATTGTACTTTTCAGTTTTTTATTCCAATTTTCAATAAGCGAATTAAGGGGTTAGGGGTACATGCACATTTTTTACACTTAACAAGAGCAGAAATTGCAATGAATACTGCTATTTTCGGGTACGTCTTCTCAGTGTTTTGTTTCAATTTTTACAAGTGAACTCTGAACATTTTTTTATTTCCACTAAAGTTTTGAAAACTGCAATGTTCTCTTGAAACTTTACCAGAATCACACTTCGTCAAACATCGGTGTTGCAGGCTTTCTACGGTTTCTATGTAACCTTTTGAACCGGTTCTCCAGCCAAATGGCTGACGATAGGGAATAATGCAGCCGCAGCTGTATCCGCCTAAAAAACAAAACAAACAATAAAACAGATAGAAAAACGAATATATATATATATATATATATATATATATATATATATATATATATATATATATATATATGAACAGGTAGCTAGCTGTTTTTTCGCTATATAGTAGTGTGATGATGGCCCTAATGTAGGAGAAATTTTTGTCTGCAGCGCTGGTGCTGGAGTAACTTAGGTGATAAATTGGATGCTTTAAGTGTATTGTACGTTCTGTGTATGTATGCGTATATGTGGTGCGTGGAATCGAATTTGGAATTTCAAGAATAATAACCTATCGCCTGTCGTCGGCCATTTGGTTGGTGAACAATTTCAACTGAAAATACAAAGTTCGGTATAAGCAGTACCTAAACGCCGACCACAAAGATATGGAAAAACATTGCGAAGTAATTGAATGTTGAAGGTACACCACAGATTAAAATATTATCCTTACTCATTACATACAAAATAAAGACATAAACACAATAAATTAAAAAAGGGATAAATAATTTTATTGAATAGGAACTAAATTTTATATCTGTAATAAATCAGTACTATAATAAGAAAATAAGAATGTACCCAAAATCTACGTTTTCTTCTGTTCTACATGAAATCTCTCTGGTTTAGGACACGTGTAGAACCTGTGCTCAATCCCTCCGATCCCGCACCGATCCGTTCTTTGGAGCAAAATCGGACGGAGTTCTACTGATGTCACGGTCATCGTTTCCAAGGAATAGCCTCGAGTGTCGGTTTTTTATTTTCTTTAGTTCTGTCTCTATGTTGGTTCTATTCGTGAAATAGAACGGTTAAGGTCTGGTGAAGGCAGCCTGGGCTAAATTATTGGCTTTTTAGTTCCTGTGTATACATTTGTGTGCTAGTGATTAGAATGGAATAGCATTGTTTTCTTTCCCTGGTTTATTTGTACTCCATATTTAATGAAAACAAGATTATTTGTGATTTAATCGTTTTTATAGCTGCCCTACTCTAGAGGAGGACTACTATATTTCTTTTGTCTGAATTGAATAGTGCACACCTTTTGAGGCTAGACTTTATACTTGGAAGGTGATAGCATGGGTTTCTATTGATTCGGAGCATCTGATCTTTGTTCCATATACACCTATTATTCCTGTTGCGGCTCTGGAGGCATCTGTATATCATGGTATGTTATGGAATTTTTTTGTCATTCGATAATACTATTATGGACAAGTTCGCGAAATGGGTTCTTAGGCCGGCACTATCCAGCTATAATGAACAAATAGAACAAATTAGTAAAGTGATATTTATAAGTGAATTATTGTGTGTTAATAAATTAGGAACGTAAGAGTTAGTTCAAGTTAATTCACCCCACAAATGAAAATAGTGTAAATAAATACGAAAAATATTACAGTACTAAAAACTTCTTTCTAGAATAATTTTTTTATGTAAATCTTCTATTGGGAGTTCTAGATAGGACATTTTGCCATGTGGACTTATTTCCTAAATTTGTAATTGTCCCCTTTTTTAATCCGTCATTAACTATAGAGGCGTTGCCATGTCTTTTTACGACAATATGTAGTGGAATTAGGTCGATAATGATGACACGCATAACTGTAAGTTATTTTTGGTTTTATAAACATAATATGGTTGTTGCAGTTTAGCGGATATTCTTCATGCCTGCCATCCACGGTGCTTCCTATGTACACAAATCTTCATTTTGAAAAAATCCCGCTTCTTCCAAGGTTTATTTTTTCATAGGTTCCTCTTTGGTTTAATCTGAATTTAGCGCCAATTGCAAAAACTTTAGCGATTTATTCGTTATGTGGAGGATATAGCGCAGGGTACTTTCAAATTTTCCCCAATTCAAACGTTGTCGTTTGTACATTGTCATTCATGGGAACCGGATATTTCTAAACTAATCATAAAAAAATGAATATTTACTTTAAAAAAGTTTTATTGGTACAAAAACACTTATTAAATCATAGCATTTATTACTTACTCACTTACGAAAAAGTATATCCGGCAAGTGATGTCCATTTTGAGCAATACATTGTTGTATTGACAGAAACTGGCCTCAATTCTTTGCAGCATGTCTATATCAATCTGGATGACGTGTCGACGAATTGCGATCTTTAGGTCCTCGAAAATACGCGGCTTATTTTTGTACACACGCGATTTCAGAAGCCCCCACAGAAAAAAATCACAACTACTCAAGTCGGGGGATCGAGGGGGCTAAGGAATGTCGTCGAATCTGGAAACGATCCGTCCCGGGAACAAATCATGGAGGACAGTTATTGTTGCCCTCTCTGTCTGCGCTGTGGCCCCATCCAGCTGGAATATTACATTTTGAAAATCAATTCCTAGGCTTCGTAACTCGAGGATGAAAAACGTATTCAGCATTGCAATGTAACGATCAGCTGTTACAGTTACGGCAGCATCATTTTCTTCAAAAAAATATGGTCCAACAAGACCAAACTTTCCTACACCACACCAGACTGTCACCTTTGTGCTATGAAGTGATCTCTCGTGAAGTTGATGTGGGTTTCTTTCTGCCCAATACCGGCAATTTTGTTTGTTGGCGAAGCCATTCAGATGTAAATGGCCTTCGTCATTCATTAACAATATCAAATTTTCATTTTCTTCAAAAATGATAAGCATTTGTCGACAAAATTGTAATCGCTGCTGGGAATCTTTTTCTTTTAACTACTGCACGATGGCTATCTTGTAAGGATGGAAATTTAGATCTGTATGCAGAATTCGTCTTAATGTACTTGTGCTCATTTGAAGTGCTGCTGAATGCTTCTGAATAGAGCGGCGTGGGCTTCTGACAAAGGCTTCCCTTACTAGTTTAATGCTCTCTGGAGTGCTAGCAGTCCTTTGGGACGTCCACGGCTCCATCTCAATGATTGAAATGTAAATGCTATGAATAAAGGAAAAGTTAGATACCAGTCACGTGCCCCTCCCACTATGAGCGCCTGTGTAAAACCCAATTTAAAATCATCCGTTTCCCGTGAATGGCAATTCTGCAATAATTTTTATCCACGAAGATAAGGTTTCTGCCTTTTTGTAGGTGATAAATGAGCGATTTTTTGCGAAAAAGAGTATTTGGATTTAGGGTCTTGGGTCTTTGATACTTCGAGGGCATCCATTGATTACGTGAGTTCAAAATGGAGGGGGAGAGGTTCAATGGAATCTTACCAAACCTCATGTAAACCCAAGGGCGGGGTACTTAAAAACTTAAAAAAATAATTTTGTCAGCTAAAATAAATCCCATGGCTATTAAAATCATTCGGTTTGAGAGTAATATAGAAAATGATACAACTATTGATAATAGATGTAAGACATGTGGCATTTATTTCGCTTAGTGTGTAGTTAAGCTGCAGAAGCGCAGATCAGCTCTTCATGCGATTCGACGAGAAACTGTAGACAGGATTCAACCAACTGTAGACAAGATTCAACCAATGCGTTTAGTCAAGCGTAGTGCTAAAGAGCAGCTGTGCGTTGTTGATGAAAGTTTGGAATGGATAGACGAAGAAAACGTACTCGTAGATCCTAGATGACATGTGTCCAATTATTTCAATTGAAAAATCTCATGTAAGAGGAGGGGAGATTTAGGCAAATCTCACTAAATCTTACCTAAGGGGGAGAGGAGGAGTCTAAGCTGATCGAAAAATGGCTCACGTAATTAATCTCCTTAGTACTCCTTAGTACTTCATGTATATAAAGATAACTTAAGCTAATCGGTTGTTTCAAAATTGTTCTCTCCTGTCCTTAATTACGAACACTATATTCAAATACAGGATTATTTAACTATAGGTTATAGTTAGTTTCAAATCAAAGATTGCATATTTTTATTTAAAATTTCACTTCATATTTGACGAATGCACTCCTACTAGTTATTTCAATGATGTTAGTATATTTCGGATTCTCCAGAATAATTTCTGATCATACAGATTTTTATAGGATTCGCAACTTTGATGAAAAGTATAGTTCTATCAAATCATTATATGACAATATTCTCAGATTTATAATAACAACAATTTTTCTTTCTGTAATACAAAAGGTGTGTTTAATAGTAGTGGCTCTAGCTTAAGGAAAAAAATTGATCGCAGTCATTCCAACAAAATACAGTGGTGTTCTTCTTGTTGGGTTTGTTGAGTTTTATTAATAACTATTGCCTCATAAGGTAACTCCTAAGATCTCTTCACGTGTCATCCTTCAAATTTCGTAAATCAATTTTTTACTTTCAACTATCATTGATTCTGTTATAGATGATATGATAAAAATATTAAGTTGGAATTTCTGGAACTGTAGGTGATATTCATAGTGAACACACTGCTTACACTACCACTACACCAACTCTCACAATTACACTGTCTGACTGAAGGTACCAGTCTCTGAAGACGATAACTTGGTTATCGAAACGCGCGTCAGACATTGTTGGTGTACTGGTGATGTAAACAATGTGTTCAGTAAAAAATTATATATTTGGCATATTTTATATATTGTTTTCTATTTTTACAGCAAAATTCTAGAATGAGTTGTAAGGTGGTGTTAGATACCACTGGACGTTTACATCCAGGTGATACATTATACGGAAGAGTTGTTTGTAATGTAACAAGCAATCAGTGCGTTAGAGGTGAGTCAATGTTCATAATTCTGAAAAGAAACTAAATCTAGAATACAGAGCCATGTATACGTTATAGTAGAAACAATATCAGTTAGTTTTGGAATATGAAAATTGTCAGGTAAATTAATACTTTGCGACAATAATAACAATTTTGTTGAAGCTGTAAATTAGGAGTTGTCAGTTGTTAAATGTTCCTACACCTCTCAAGACAAGATAATACGAACTACTCTTTTTTACTTTATATAGTTAACAAAGAAGAGGGCTTGGAAAATTTAAAAAAATATATACTTTTTTAACATAAATGCCACTTAATTTCACAAGAATAATGATGTTTATTTCGATGGGATTAGTATCAACAAACTCACAAAGTTTAGAAATCTGGATATACCGCTGAGATCCGTTCCAAATAGGCACTACGTCACCAGTGCCGATTGTGTAGAGGAGCGGGTGCCCCGTTTGAAAAATGCTACTGGCTAGATAGTAGATAGATTATATTCATGGAGCAAAAACGAAAAGATGTTATGTGGACGGAAAATCTTAATTTTGAGATATCAAGTGTTGAAGTTTGAACAAATATATTACATTTAATTTGTAGTAAATTCCACTTTGATTTTTGTTGGACTTTGTTTTCGAGTAAAATAGTTAGAATGAAATAAGGAGTTACCATTGTTTTCTAAAAATTATAGTACCTGTAGATATTATTGAATTAATTTAGTTAATGCTTGGTATCTAGCAAAAGGTGTCAAAATGTTATTATAAAAGTTTAAAAATATTTACCACATTTTGACAATTAGGTACAAAAAAATACTGTAGGGATCAAATTTGCTCCATGTTAAACTGAATTTCAAAAAATATTAGTTCTAAAAAACACATTAAAACTACTATATTATTGTTACAATAATATGTCAAGTCTGTATCCTATATCCTGTATCGTAAGTTCTAAGTTTTGAATATACTATTTAAAAAAAGAAATAACCTACTTATCTCGAAATAATCTTTACAACAAACCAAATATTTGTACTTGATAAAACAGTATTCCTTGTACTGTTACTTTTCATTGCATCACATCATTTTTCCGTAATTTTTCTGCCTTAAACTTACTTAAGCTTAAAAATACCTTATTTGGTGCAGTAATAGTAGTGTAATAATTATACCAATATGTACCAATACCAGGCACACTCAAGAGTTCAAGGGGCCACATGCGGCTCTGGAGCCGCACTTTGCCGACCTCTGGTTTAATAAAATATTTATAGTGGGTTTAACTGCACAGCTAAATCTTTCAATGTGTTAATATCTGCGTTCAAAACAAGTGTATGACCACATCCAAAACTCCGTTGATATGTAAGCTAGTCGTAGACAACCAGATAATTCACCAAGTAATGATTCAAATACTTAGGAATCGAGATTTCAGGATGTGGAGACGTAGAGAACTAAGTAAGAGAGCAAACAACTAAAGCCTTAAGAATAGCAGCATGTTTGAACGAAACCACATGGCGAAATAAACATTTCGAGAATATACAAGGCCACGGTTAGACCCATAATGACATACACTGCATAGACACGACCAGAAACGGCGAAAGCGGAAAGAAGTGAGAACATCAGAAGATTGTGCACTTTCCCGCACACATTTTAGTTTTGAAAGTGTCACTTTCCCGCACTAGTGCGGGAAAGTAAAATTATGCACATTTTGACCATATTAGATAGTTTTTCACTTCTGAGATTATAACTATTGTTACTACAGGTAAATAAATATTCACGAAATAGTCCATCAAACAAAATTTAAACCTTTTCTAGCTTTTTGTAGCATTTTTAATTTTTTGAAAATATAAAATAATACAGATATTTTTTATATAACCATGTAATTGTTACTAAAACGTCAAAGTTGTTCAAAACGTCTTGGAAGTGACCGAATAAGTGCAATCTTCTTCTAAATTAAACCACATTAAACCGAATCCGATACAATAATATTAATTCATCATCAACCGAGGAAGAACTTCCCGAAGCCATTTTGAAGGCTGCAAATGAAACTAATTCCGAGCTGATACCTGCCAACTGACTTAAAATCGTTGCCGTCATCGTCATCTTTATGCGACCTGCAACCGATGCCATCCATCCTCATCGACGTCATCTACCTTCCAGTTGAAACCAAATAACTACACTGGATCGGCAATTCTTACTAGTCTACAGAATGCAACAAATTGTGTTTTCAATATTAATATTTAATATATAATAATTAGTAGTTTTTAGTTACAGTTTTTTATATTGTTATGTTTGTTGGAATACAATAATTTTTGAAAAATGGGTTGGTATACTTTTTGTATATACGGTCGTAGAAAAAATAATGTTCCTAACACATGCGTGAAATGTCTTTCCCGCACTTGACCGCTTGCCCGAACTCCGCTCCGCGTCGTTCGGGACAATTGCAGTCGCGTGCGGGAAAGTATCACTTTCCGCACTTGTTAGGAAAATAACTATTTATCTTATTACTTTCTTTTCTACATCTGAAATATCTCTGGTAAACAAATGTAGAGAAAGGATCCAAAAATATTTTCTTGCGGAACGCCAGCTTAAATTTAATTCATACTAAGTAGTGTTCAATAATTTAACTGAAATATATATATGTATATATATATATATATATATATATATATATATATATATATATATATTATCTAATAAAAAAAAATTTCTTCTCGTACTCCTTTAGGAATTATTAAGTCAATAACCTGTAAATTATGATTGTTAACTTCGCCAAGTTTATTGTTGCCGTAAGATATATAGCCAATAAAACTGCTTTTTATTTTTTTGCACATGTTCCCATTCCATTTCAAATCAGAGGTTTTGGTGTTATCCGCCTTTTAATTTTTCTGGTGGCTTTCAGAAGTGGTAGTCTGTTCTGCACATAAAAGCTAACTTATTCCTGTTTAATATTCATGATTTCCCTTTTCAGTATTTGTGTTTTATTACTTAATATATATCCGTCAGTTGGATTCCGTGATTGTTGCATTTATCTTTTAGATTTCTATTGTTCTCTTCCCTTTTTCCCAACTTTTATTTGGTACTTAATGCTTTTCGTTATTTGTATTATGTCTCGTATGTTATTTGTGATAATTTTATGAATTTATCTACTCCTTTTCCAAGCCTGGCATTTATTTTTCGGTCCAGCATTTGAGTTCATGTTTTATTTTAACTCGTCTTCAAAATTTTCCCAACATTTGGTTTTTGGCTAAGGAACTCCTAGTTTCTTTTTGATTTATAACCTCACTCATTCTAAGTAAAACTGCTTCTTGATTTTAATAATAATTATCCTGTATTTTTAACAAATTTGACAAAACTTCTCTAAATATAAAGAAATCTAGTAAGTCCGGTATATTATTTTGTACTATTACTATTTTTTTTTAATATTATGTCTTGAAATAATTGCTGCACCCATAGTTAGTGTTTGCCTAATAGATGTTACACTTCCACATTCAGTTGATTTTCTGGAATTTCTATATGATTATCGGTCAATTTCTGAATAAGGCCATGCTAGATGCGGTCCGTTGTACTACAAATATTTATGCTGTGTATGTTTGAGAACGTTATGATTATTGTTTTGTATTTGGGATGACGTTAGCACTCCATTTCGATACTGTGAGATCTTTTCTAATATTAAATTTTTTATGTCATTGTCCCATTATATCTAACTTCGAGCTCGACTGATCTATTTAATTTTATTCCTTTCATTTCTATTATTTACCATTTGTCTTCTCCATAATGTTTTACATTCTCTGCATATTAAGATCTCTAAGAACTTTCTGTTCTTTTGACTATATGTTATTTTCCGCGGAAATAACATATTCCTTCTTTAGCATTAATGGAAATAAACTGGTTTAGGACTATAGTTCTAATTCAATTTTTCATGTTTCCTTTCATAGTTCCATTGCTACTATACACACTTTATGGTTTGTAGAGTAATTTTAAGCACAGTTTGCCATTCTGCCTAATGCAACCTTTTATAATCTTTTATAAGATGATAACTTGTACACTTGACTCAACAAGTGTTCTATTACAATACGTCTAGGCGTGATCATATCATTTTTTACGTTGTGCTATTAATCAATACCAATAACAAAAATATATACAACATTAACGTTGCATTGATGCATTCAGAATAATTTATTTTATAGAAAATAAGAAATTTTGAAATCATTGATATTCTTTTAATTTCAGAAATCAGATGTAAGCTCGTTGGAAAAGAGCAGACTATAATCAAATCAGCTAAGGACACATTTGAAGCTCAAAACGAATTTTTAATCGTCAAAATGACTCTCATAGGTGAAGGTAAAAATTTTAAATTTGAATTTTTAAAACATGACTAAAATTGGACAGAAAAAAGAGTATTACGTAAAGAACCAATGAAAAATGAATTTGGTGAACATTGTAAATTTATGGTAATTTTCCAAGAGCAGCTAAAAAATATCGATATTAAAAAATAAATTTTTTATTTTCTTATTATAAAAATATTGAAAAATAATAACAATCAGTTATTATATGGTCCCATATATAAACCTCTCGATCTAAAGATAGTATGGTTGTTTCAAAATATTCATTGGAAATACAATCAGAAGTACATTTTACAAAGTACTACATGCCAATCGTCCTGTTGCGTTTTTCGTCGAATATTTTCTCTATTTCGTTAGTTATTATGCCGCAGTTGTGCCGTTGTGATCTATAGTCAGTTTCAAGTTCTAAAAAAAATTATTAGTTGTCGACCTTCTATTCGCAAATTTTAATGAAATAACTTTATCTACAACGCATTCCACGAATTCACGCGAATTTTAGTAGATTTCTGGTGATAATGTTCTTTATACTCGCTGGTACATTTTTCTGATATTTTTGACTTTGCTTTTCATTTGTAGTTCTCACAAAATTGCTTTTTTATCTTCTATAACCTTATTTTTTTTAAACTTTTCTGGGGAAAACCGTGGTGTTTGCAGCCCTCAACTGTGGTTGTGGAGATGACGCTATTGGTATTGTTGTAGCTATTGGTGAGTTAGTTACTTCAATCTGATAGCTGCAGAGCAAGGAAAAAAAAGAATGAGCAGAAAAATAAGAATACGATTGGGAACTACTGAAGAGCGAAGAAGTGGGTAGATAAAATCTGGATAAAATAAGCTAATGCTATAATACATACAAAAACTCAATTCATACTTTTTAAATATAACTATACATAAATCTGTTCTATTATATTTGTTGTGTTCCCCAAATAAATAGAATATCACTGAGGAATTGATGAAACAGAGTTTTCTAAAGACTACATACAAAAAAAAGCAAAGTTATTAGAAAAACGAGTATAAAGCGAGTGTTTCGCCCAACGAGTCACGCCTTCGTACTCACCGTGAAACTTATTTCGCGAGTATGTTTCGAAGTGAGCCAACACCAGTCGGTTTTTGATTGCGTATTAAAGTGTTTCGCCTTCCGTATTGTTCACATTGTATACATGCACTATGTGTTTCGCGCGAAAATGATCAGGCTGCACTCGGTGAATTATCTCGCACAAACTGACGGCCCACGCTAGTTTCGCCTGGAACCCGAAACGTTTCGTTTAGTCGACCGAAGACATTTTCGCGAAACAGATCGGAAAAAAGTTTAGTGCAGTAACAACCCGGCTCATTATCACCACACTTAACTTGAATTGTTCCTTGTTATAGATAAAAAGGACGCTTCAAATCGAGTTGAATTTTGACTTGATTATTTAGTCTGTTACCTTGAAAGATTTCTAGCAATCCCAGACAAACTATACCAATGTTTGCAGAGCTATTTCATTGTTAGATACTATACTATACTATACGTTTCTGGTCGTTGGTCTCGAATATTGTGATATGCATTTCCTTGGAGACTTCCGCTTGAAATACTGAGGACAAATTCTGATCGGTTGGGTTAGTTGCACTTAGGGCACTTATACATAGGTTCCAACTCGTATGTTTTCAAACAAAACCAAAGAAAATTAACGAATGACAATTTGTCAATAAATTCGGATTTGATGTTGTTTATGTGAAGAATCATTACATGTATTTATACATTAGTTTGTTTTAGTTACTCTAGAACCACGTCAGCACGAGTACCCTTTCTGTTTTACTCTGCCAAAAAATATTCCAAGCACTTTAGAAATGGAATTTGGATGTATCAAATATTATGTCAAGGCGACAGTCGATATTCCTTACTCATTTGATTATGTCGATGAAATAACTTTACCTGTTGAGGTTCCTGTGGATTTCAATGATATACAGGATGAATTACAATTGGTAAGATGTCTTAATTGTGAAGAATGACAATATTTGGTGTTCTTTTTGATAAATTGCTATTTGACTAATATTAAGATGCACCATATGGAATTTCTTGAACCTTTTATTTCTAAGTAGAAGGAATTTTTCCATTTAATTGTACTGTTATTTCAATAAAAGTCAATTGAAAGTAAAATTGGTGTGTGACATTACATATTGCATAAAAAGTAACTAAGAACGATATATTCCCTATTTCTTATTCAGAGATGTTCTCCAGAGGTTCAAATGGGGTAAATAATTCAACCAAATATCGACCATTACATCATTTTCCAAGCATTGTGAGATATGACTAGAAAAGAGGTTAAAAACTGGATTGAAATTTTCATATAGCCATATGTTCTACTAACTCCTCGAAGTAGATATTCCCGCAATTCGCAAGATAATTTATATTTTGAATTTGCAATTTAAAGTGCAGAAGATCAATTGGTCAACAGGTTTTATATTCTATAATAATTATGGCTTGAAAAAAGCTGTATCCAGAAACGTAGCTAGATATATTTTGTGTTGGCAATATCTAAAAGAGTTTAGAAAAAATAACAAATTCTGCTTTGAAAACCCGTTATGTGCAATCTGGTAGAAATGAACGTAGAAATTATTAACTCTTCAGCCAAGTACAAATTTTAATTCACAAGAAAACGCAAAAGACCTCGGTCAGAAGACCATGAAGTAAAGAGCCTGTTTCTGAGCATTCGTAGCAAAAAAAAAACATGGAAAATATGGAGATAAGATATGGAGAACCGTTTTTTTTTTCAACCTCTGATAGGATATAAATGAAAGACAAGTTCGTATAAAACAATATTATTTATTAACAAAAGATTGGTACACTTACGGTTACTTTTCGACATAATCACCGAAGAGATTGAGACATTTGTCATATCTGTGAACAAGATTTTCAATACCCTCTTCAAAGAAAGTTGCCGCCAATTAACAGACCTTGAAACTTCTGGAAATTCCGTAGACAAAGCAGTGTATACAGGGTGTTCAGGGACTTGATGCAAAAATTCGGGAGTGAGTAAATGACATAAACATAACTAAATAGTATATTACGCCAAAAGGGAAGAAAGTTGAATTTTCGACCCTGCGTGTCATAATTCCCGAGACGAAGCCGAAGGCGTCATAACGCGCAGGAAGGAGATTTCAGATTTTGGCACGTGTATGGTACACGATTTTTCTTCATACCTCGGTCGAAGGTACGTAGTTTCCTCCCTAGTAACAAGGGCGAAAGTATGTACTTTCGACCAAGGTGTGAAGAAAAAAAATTTTCATACAACTCATCGTTTCTGAGGTATAGGCATTTAAAGTTGCGAAATCAGAATTTATATTTAAGTATATTTTTTAAATTATATATTTAAACATTATGAATTTTTAATGGATAATTAAATATGTCCATGAAGTGTGTTTGACGGAATAAATAATTCTAGACTACTATCTGAAGGCCAGAGGTAGAAATAAGACCAAGACCACAACGAGAGAAATTCATTTGTAAACTTATATGATTCAATGTATCGTTTCATATGTTTTATACCATGAAGATAACATAATACTAGGGCCGTTTTTTTTCAACCTCCAATCGCTCCGTGCAGATGCTACGCGGGCAGAAGATAGCGGGCATGCGCTGTAGGTGACTGCGGAGCTCTCGAACTACACAATTCGACATTGTTGACATGTAAACATGTCGAAGTTATTGCATTAATTGGCTTTGCGGGATGTTTCGTAGGGAGGACATTTATAATTGAGAAGTAGACGATGTAGAGGATACTGTTTCTCAGTTAGTGGCTCGTTAATCACTCAAAAACACGTTCGACGGATTTTTACTGTGATCAACAGCAATGCAGTGCAATATTTGGATGTGTTCAGAAAATATAAAAATTTGCGAAAACACCTTTCACTAAAAGCACTTTTTGTAAGCTACTGACAAGGTAAATGCGTAGATTAAAGAGCTGTAATACACACTTTTGGCGGGATATTTGAAAAATTTGCTGTATTCCTCAATCTTGAGCATCCAAAAAATTACACCGGACATATTGCTCCAGAGGAACTTCCACATCGCTGTTGGCCAACGCTGCAACTGATATCAATGTTTTAAAACGGCATGGTGTATGGAAGAGTTCATCAGTGGATCAAAAATATGTGTGAAATAGCAAGAATGATACAAGGGGGTGAAAGTTTTGTGAACCAAAATCACACATCTTTCAGCATTATTGAAAGTAAAGAAGTACATCCATTAATTTCTACAATAAATGTTTCTGGTAACAGTAGTCGCTCTATTACTGTTAACATCCAGAATTAGAATAAAAATTCAGTTATTGATGTTAATTGATTTTTTATTTCTAATTATTTCAAACGGGATTGGGAGAATTTAAGAGTTCTGTAAAGTACAAGGATACCATAAAGTAACATTTTCCGGACTCAAATTAATACTGTCGAATTTACAGTACAGTATGAAAAAATATATATTTTTGTTCTTGAAAATTTGGTTACTAAACTTTAACTACATTTATGTTCACTTTACATTACTTTGTTTATATATTGTTTCCATTTAGTCTTATTATGATAGAGTCATTTTTAAATCCAACCTGTCTGTCTTGTTTTTTTTACACTAAATAAACTGAATTCGACTCAGATATATCCATTTGAGTAACATTGTAACGAGTTCATCAATACTTACAACACAATATTCTTCCATCAAACTATATTATGTATAATAATGACAATTGTACGCTTTCATAATTTGTTTCAGAAACCTATTACATTTAGTAACGAGAAGACTGTTTGCTGCCTTTGCTGTACTGGTGGCGAAATTAGCATGAATTTACAATTAGAAAAAAATGGCTTCATTTTGGGAGAAATAGCTAAAGTACAAATCGAGGTGAAAAACATGAGCAGAGTTAACATTGAACAAATCATGCTTACGTTAACAAGAGTGAGAATTTTTTGTTTATAAAAACTGACAATAATAACAAGCCTCTAGTTTATATTTTTAAAAATAGAAAAAAAGTCTTTGATTTTGAATGAATCTGATAGATTGAGTAATCATTTCCGTATACATTATCATTTTATGGAAAACAGTAACCAGATAAGAAACAAGAAGATGGTATGGATCTTGAAATCTACCACCAATTGAGTCCAACAGATTGAGATCTGGCCATTTCATACGTATTCTTCTACGTATCTCTCCCACTAGAAATGATCGCAAATATATATCATGAAAAGGGCAGTTGCGGAATCTTATTGAAACTTGTCTTGTCTCTAAACGGGACGTTAACTTGTATAGGGTTAGGAATACAGCGCTAA
The DNA here is from genome assembly GCF_026230105.1 of Diorhabda sublineata. NCBI lineage: Eukaryota > Metazoa > Arthropoda > Insecta > Coleoptera > Chrysomelidae > Diorhabda > Diorhabda sublineata. The sequence goes on from NC_079476.1 coordinate 9,435,314, forward strand.
TTCTTCTTGTAAGACTTCCAAATATCATACTCCAATAAGAGTTTTGTCTTGGACTACTAGTTCTCTACTATATTTTTCGTGTTTAGTTTACTCACAATTTATTCAGAAATACGAGTTTGTAAGATTTTGTAGGATTCGTACTACTGATGAATATCTAAATTCAACAACTGCTTGATAAAGAATCTCGATTTCCCTGAACAGATAATAGTACATTCATTGTGATATCTTTATCAAGGTCAGTTGGTTAATTGGTAATTTTTTTTATGAAAAAATTAAAATTTATCGAACTTTTTAGAAGCAAATAACTCTATAACCGATTGAGTTACACGAATCAAAAAAGAGTAACTTTTTTTCTAGAATTTAACGTTTTTTAATATTTCTTTATTATTTTAGCTGTAAGTTTAGCCCAAAAAAAGTTTACTTTGATTTAATTAACACAAACAAGTGTAACTAGCGCCTTTTATTAGCAATGTTAAATTAGAGTGCAAATTATGATTCCTCATGCCAAAAAACGTAAAATTGCCAATTTTCAAAGAGAAATTGTGGAAACATAAAAAATTATTGCCAAAATAAAAATTTACACTTTGAACACCTCGTATCTCAGAAACTAGCAATATTTGCATAAGGCATGTTGAGCAGAATCATCATATTTTGAGGTCTAGAATCTACAGTTCAGAGATTGGACATTCTTAATGAATCACCCTGTAAAGTCTGCTTTCTATTTGTTTATCTTGCTCGCAAAATCTGCCCCTACCATGTCTATCGCCAGCAGACCGACTACCCGTTTAATGTCGTTTCTGGTCATCTAAAGAAGTTCCTAGGACTTCTAAGTATTGGGTCTGGAGTGTTTCTCCAATAAACTTCGATCTAATCCATTAGTCATCCCTTCAGTTGGTTGTTGATGTGAAATCTCAAGAGACCACATTAGGAGCCTGATTGACGATATGGAGTCAGTGCTCCTTTTTTGCCTGGTATACCCTGGTGGCCTGGTAGCCGAATAAGAGTTAATTAATTTGTGTTAGCTAGTGCTTTTAGAGCTACTGCTTTTATAGCTACTGCTTTTAGAGCTTGAAGAGCACTTAATAGTGTTCAGCTGCTTAAAGGCTACTTAACCATCGAAGAGAATGCTTGCCAGAGAGGTTCATATTCAAACGCTTCTGAGTACAGATGTTTATAGCTAGCAATAAACATAAGCCTGACAAATAGTGAGTAATTCTCCTGGTGGTATAGAAACATTTTGGTCCAAAAACATCTAAATGATTGTTCCAAGTAAATGTTCAATCCAGAAGGACTTGATAATTGACTTCGTTGGAAAATAGTAGTTGAGTTCCATGAAGGGTAGATGCGCATATAGTTGCGTTTCTTCTTGTGTATGGAGTTAGTGTTATTTTAACGGAGTTGATAGAGAGTTGCTTTTCATTACTCCAATTTCCAATTGTGCTTAGGGACGTTTACATTCTGGCAAAGATAATGGTGTAGTATATTAGTGTATATTAGTGACTATTTCCTTCGAAAAATTTAAGCCAACCAAAAAGCTGTAATATTTTATGTTTACCTAGCAACGATCAAATTTCAGCGATAATACTGCACTAGTGCAAATTATCGATAATTTGCACTAGTGCCAAATTTTCGTCTAGGATTAATAAACATCATTTGGTTTTAATTTTATATTTTAAGAAAAGGAACAATTATTGTTTATTTTAAATTAAATTTTTCTTAGGAAATAGTCTGCCAAAATGCCCTCTCGCGCATGTCAAATTGTCTCATAATTTCCTCGGGTGCGCATTCGCGCACTCGAGAAAATTAAATTATCGACAATTTGACATGCACTCGGGACATTAATATTGAAAATTTGTGCAATTTTGATAATACAGAATCAATAATAAATTCTCTTAAAATGTAAGAGAAGAATTTAATTTATTCAACTGACTTATTGGAATAGGATTTTCATATGGTGTTATTTTTCTAAGGATTAAACAAAAGCTAGTTATTTAGTTATTCAGGCAAATTGGGAAATTCTTTGAAAGAACCGATTTCGCTAATTAACTGATATTGTTAAAATATTTGTTGACTTAAAAACTCCAGCAATACCATCTTTACGTTCCATATATTATATTTATGTTTTTTCGTAGATTGTCTAATGAGATAGTTGGTATTTGACAGAATCTTACGCTTCAAACTTACATAACCTATCACTTTATGTGAAAATTCGGGATTTCGAAAAAAAAAACGATAAGTCTAATTTTTTCTACAAGCAAAAGTACTCATTTTGCATTCACTGTTTCTTGAACTCCTTTAATATGAAGCTGCAACTCCAACCTTTCAAATCGGAACCCACTTCAAAATTCTATCGAAAATGTTGCTCATTCTTGAATCTCATATTATTTGATTAGTCTTCAATTTTGAAGATATTTTTCAGCTTGTCATATCACAACCTTATTTACACGAATTGCTGTCTGTTTAGAAGGTATTTAGATTTCCTTAGGGAAACTCTCCAGTTTCTTTGTAAGTTTACATTTATCCGATGTTTGAAAACAGCAATCACTAATTCAGCGATATACTGACATCAGTACATAGTGAGCTTCCAAACAATTAATGGTTTTCCTGACTATATTCATTCTTGTGTTATAAACTCTATTTCAAAATTTATACGTAGTACCTATATAGAACCGCAGTATACTAATACTTTCTTGAAAATACCTGAACGACTATTTATTCACGTAAATATAGAAATAGATAAATATGATATTTCTTATAATTTCTAGATATGGGACTATAAATCAGAAGGTAGAAAAGAAAGAATCAAAGAAATTATGGCCACTGAAACGGAAACAGGAACTGATGCTCACACACAAAGGACCTATCTAATACAATTTAAAATTCCTCAAGAAATCTCTATACACAATTTGGTTAAATGTATTTTAATAAAGGAAACTTTTCGTTTGCGGGTAAGTTTTATACATCAGCTTTAACTAGTAATTGATTACTAAATAATCTTCAGTCGAGGCTTACGACTCCAGGGGAAAGATAGGTATTAAACACAATAGTTAAAAAGAAAACCTAATATCTATCCATAAGCGAGCTACATACTGGCCCACTGATCCAACTTTACGAATTTCTGTATTGTAAAAGGTATATCAAAAATATCAAGAGATTAAATCTTCTCTTAACCCATTCTCAGACCTTTCGCCTTTACAAAATTTAAGTAATCAAATACTATTAAACCCAAAGTGAAAACTATCAGTAATTCGAAATCAAATCATTCAACACATTGTAGCAGTCACATAAGAAAATTGATAGAAGTGGGAAGGAAAACCATTCACTCCCCAAATTATGGAGCTCTACATATCAACCAGGTAACTCGAAGTAGATTATTAAAGTACAAAAATTCTAAAACGCTAGAGTATTTGAGAAGAAGAAGTCAAAAACATATGCCTCCTATAAATATGCAGTAGATCAATGGTCCAGAAACGACACAGAAAAGACTGAAACATTCGATAAACACTTAGAAAGTGTATTTTGTCTCTACCTTGGCAAAACACTGAAACCGTCTCTACTTCACTAGGCGTTACAACTCAATTAGATCTTCCTATAATAAAATGAAATTGATTGAAGGGGACGATGACCGGGAATAACTTTCAACAGAAGGCATCAGACTAGCACTATGATATTTAATGCCATGATGAGCTTGGGTTTGTTTCCCACCCCAGTGGAAAGTAGCCTAGGTAATTCTCATCTATTAGCCCTGCTACCCGTTCTATCCAAGTATTTGAGAAGCTCATTCTTCAGAAACTAAAACCAATACAAGATTTTGATTTTGATTTTGAACTATTTGAGCTATAGATTTCTTTGATGTTACCAAGACCTTCGGTTTGCTAGAAAAGACTGCTGTACAAACTGAAAATGAAATCACCACATACTTTTTTTGAAGTGCTGGAGTCTAATATTTTGGAAAGATACAAGTAATATGAAGTAAAACACACACATATGGTACCGATACAACTGAGTTACCACAAGGCACCGTGCTAAGATGAATTCTATACCTGCTTTGCATAGCTAATCTTCCGATAACAATCCTGATTACCTTAGTCTCTACTACCCTCACCCTCACAAAAACATATATCGATTATCAGGGAACGACCCCAAAAAGGAGATATGAATTACCTTGGTATTTGTCATAAGGCAAAAGAGAATACAGCTTATTTTTAATTACAAGAAAATGTGCTAGCTCCTGAGTCGTTCATCCTATTTATCTCTAGCAAGGTGATGGTGAAAAAAAACTATTATAAAGCCTTTATAGTCATATGAAATACAACTCTGGGATCAGCAAGCAATACGAACATCTTAATGATACACCGTGTTCAAACCGAAGTACTTAGATCGCTGGGTAATGTCCCATAGTATATTCCCAACTAGGTACTTTCAAAGTTTCAGCAATTATTGAGGAATGTGCCAAACTAGCATAAACTGATTAGAACCAGATGACGACTCAATCAAATGAACTAGTTGCAAATATTTTCAACCATCAATCAATGAAGAGACTGAAGACATATGAGTTATGTTATTGTTTACGTACGTTATACGTAAATTCAAACTCTATAGTTGTAAACAATAAGTAATATCGTATGATGTTAATATTTAGAAGCTATATCAGTGGTTATTTCATCTGCTTGTCATTTATCAAAAGCCATACCGTATTTTTATTATTTTGAAAAGAACAGATTTTATCTATTAGGGCAAAATGACATAAAATATATCACACAAATGGGCATTATAGAATTTGAAAATTCTATATTTACTAAAACATGCTGAATAATTATCTTAATTAGTTAACCTATATTAGCACAGTCAACACAAATCAGTAAGATCTAGTGCAACTGTAGTAGTGTTTTGAATATTCAATACATACTCGTAAGTTATGGAAGCTGTGTCACTTTGAACACAATATTCAGTAGTTCATGTAAAACAGTATGTATTAGCATATTATGAAGAACACTACCTCATTCAAAACGGAAGAATATTATGAATTTCTGAACTCAGATTTGTTTGAAAAACGGCTTTTCTCTTATAGAATTAGTATCATTGAATACTTCAGAAACTAGTTAAAATGGAAAAATATACACCATCAATCAAAAGTTTTTGCCCATACATATAGTTTGCGTGATACACAACAAAACAATAAAAATATGATACATTTTGATATTCATATTTTGAAGAACATATATACATAATGATATAGTAATATATTTAACTTTTTGATTAATCGATTTTTCATTTTATTATTTTCTGCTGATCAGGCGCTGGCCATAACGTAGTACATTTTTCTTCAATATTTTTTATAACTTTATTTCTTCAAAATCCGTTCAATATTCACAAGGTCTCTATTCCCCCTTCCTTCAAAACATACCCAAATCATCATCGAGCCTTCGCCATATTTTACAGTCGGGATTAAACATGGATCTAACATCCTTTCTTCCTTTGACCTGCGCACAAACACTCTTCTCTTAGACCCAAGAACCTCAAGTTTCGAGTCATCAATCTTTAAAACCCTCTACCACTCTTGATGCGTCCAGATTTCATGTTCTTTGGCCCATTGCATCCTCTTGATATTATTTTGACGTATTAAAAGAGGTTTCTTCACTGCCACCCTTTCAAAAGTCCAGCTTTTCCCAATCTCTGGCCCCCTGAGTCGTCGATCACGTTTACTAATCAATACAAACACAACGGTTGTGGTTCTTCGAGGACGCTTTAAGCGTTTTCTATCGCCAAAGCTCCTGGTGGATGCATATTTTTTCACGTTGTAGTCCAAGGTACGTCGAGGTATTTTTAATTCGGTCACAATGGTACGCTTACTTTTGCCTAGACTTTGAAAACCTGTGATTAATGCATGAGTTTTAGCCGATAGTTCCTTCGTTTTACTCATTTTAAAACTTTTCAAGTCTGAATTTTTGAGAAAGATGTGTAGACGAACTTCACAGGCTTAACTGGGACTAAACTACTGTTATAAACACCGAAGAAATAATTCAGTGTTAAAGAACAATAAACAAATCAGTCGAAACTTGGAAGTTGTAACTTGTCGCACCCATGACAAAATATGAACATGCGTTCGTATAAAGTAAACAAATAACGTACACTATTATTTCATGTTTTTAAGACACCGTTTCGACCCCCGCTTGATAATATGAAAGAGAAAATGTGTATTATTTTGAAATATAATAAATGGATTATGAGGTGAGAAAAAATTTTTGATAGGTAATGTAGAAGCTGAGGATCAATGGTAAATAAAGTAAGAGAATTTTTATATCAAATATGTAGTCGTTGAGTTGACACGTGGACACGTGAATGTTATTGATGTAATATAAATAAGGGGTGATATATATATATATATATATATATATATATATATATATATATATATATATATATATATCGCTAATCCTGCTTCGTTAATATATTCCTAATTGGTTATTTAGAATCTTATTGAGTGATTATATAGAGTCACACAGAATAGCGTTACATGGAATTACTTCAAATGATTATCAATGTCTTTCTCTCAATTCACAACTTATCACCGTTATCGAATATAGTCGTATGGCTAAAATAAAATGATAACTTATTTTCATAAAATAAGATAGAACTTTTGCTCAAACCATAATTTGAATTCTAGCTTCCTCTTAATCACTACTACAGTTTTTCTATTCTTAGAATAGAAAACATAGACATATTTTTGCTTTTATAAATATATTTTATAACACAAATTGAAATTCTAAACAAGTACTAAAGTGTGAATTGGAAGTATTTTAATTTATTTTAATTTATTTCTTTCGAAACAATTTCAGGCTGAAGTTCTGCTACCTTTAACTCACAGAGATTTGGTAGTGGATGCAATTGTGAAATTGGGACATATTCCTTTGAAACATTCTACACACAAAGGTGGGTATGTTCTATTTAATTTTAACAATACATATTAGACATACAGTTTTGAAACGATCACAATCTTCAAAGACTGAAAGTAAACTGTAGACAGTGTAATTTTAAGTGTTGGTCTAATGGTGGTGTAAATAGTGTATTCATTAAGGATGGAACAAGATAGATCAACAGAACGAATATGGAAAAAAAGAATTATAGGAAGAAGAAAAAGGGGCAGACCAAGAAAACATGGAACGAACAAATAGCAGACATAGGAAAACAAAGGCAACAGACAATAAATCTAATGATGATACTGGCATAAGACAGGAAAAAATAGAAGAAATGGGTGGTAGGATAGTAGATACATTTCCGTCGCCCTAGTAAGGGCAAAAGTAAAAATGAGAAGAAGAACAGGTTATTATGTATTACAATGTAATAGCTCTCATATGAACAAGTTTGCTACATATTTTTGTACCTATATGTTCAACTAATTCAACTTTGTAATCATGAGCATCTATTATATCTTGTACCAAGATTCATGTTAAAATTATATTCCCTATTTTTTAGAAGATCTTTGATAAAATGTGTTTTAAAAACTTTCTTTTTTTCGTAAATTTGAACGATATTTTTTGACTTATTGATAATACGATTCGATACGATTTATTGACTAGTATAAATACAAAAGCATTTGTGTATTTGTGTAGTTCCAATACTAAATCACAACTAATATTTTCATCAAATTAGATTTTAGACGTAACATATATGTAAGAATGAAATAAGTAAGGCTAAACATTAATAGTTACGTAGTCCCTAATTGCATACAAACGATTTGGTAATAAAAATACTTTCAAATGACCAGCTTTGGCTCATATTTTTGACGTTCTTATCAGTATGACAATCTGAAAACTTGTTACAAGGTCTAATGTCAAGTTTGTTATACAGTAAAAGCAAATACAGAAACCGTGAATACGGTATGGTAATTTGTATGGGATTATGGGGGATACGTTCCTAGGTGACAAAATAATAAATAAATACGTAAAAAACAAATATATAAAAAAATCAATTTTATTTAAGTTATTGAACATTTTGATTAATTATCTTTAGGCTTAGGCAACGGTTTGAAGAATTTTGTAATTTTCTCTTGCTTGGTTTTAAAAGCTCCTTCAATTCAGAATGACACGGAGCAGTCACATTAGCAATTTGCTTCTTAGACTCTTTGCCTCCATAGACGGATCAATGTTCATAAAGAAATCGCAAAGCTCATTTGCCATTCTTAAACCTTCACTAACATTTTTCAAATTAAATGTTACGTTTCCAGTGCTTGTTGAAGCCTCTTCTTCAATAGGCTGTGAATTTAATATTCCATCCAAGTCGGTTTCAGTCAAATCTTCATCTTGCGATTCAAGCAATTCCTGAATGTTACTTGATTCTATCTGCTCGAACCCATCTCGTCCTCGATCACAATTTTTATAACGAATGTGAAAGACGCAAAGCGACTTTTACCATAGAACGGAACAACAACATTCAAAATATGTATATGTACTTCATCATTGAATAATAAGGTTGCTTTCATTCTGTTTATTTACATTCTAAAAAACACCGATTGCGGCGAAGGCGGCTTATGTCAAAGTCGTCGGCAATATCATTTAACAACATATTTTAGGCAAAGTTTTCATAAGATATATTTTACTTTTTTATTAGTCCATTTGACGGCATTTACAAAGGATTTTGGGTTAGATACCTATTGGAATCCTTTTATTATTATGTATGTACTTATTAGATCCGCGAATAAAGAAATTTTTAGCCGCGAATATAGGAATAAAGGAAGCGCGAATAAGGAACTTTTACTGCATTGTGTTTGATGCAGCCTATTAAAATGGTACAATGAGTCTACCTGCACCCTGGTGGTGTAACTGTGTACATTATCTCGTACACCCCTATGAATACACAGTAGGATTTTAACTATGTAAAACCCTGCTCGAGTTGCCCCATAGAGAGACACCATAAGCCAGATGACTGTTAACACAAAGTAAATCGTGCGGATAACGCGATTAATTATGGTAGAGGAGCACAATTGTCCTATTGCAAAAAGCTGCGTGGATCTATATGCTTCCCCCAATTGATACCAGGATCTAATTGATCGAAATGATTCCCAATCATTTCACAGATTCCCCTCTGGTACCTCGTTTTGCAGTGCTATATGCTATTTTTTTTTAGTTTTTGGTACGTTTAATTTCAAGTTGCTTCAATCAAACCAAAGATTGACTAAATAGTTCATTTGTGTCTCTGAGACCCAAATGGACATACAGATGTTAGCGGTTTGAGAAGAAGATTGATTTTTTTAATTTTTTAATTTTTCTTATATTACTTTAGAAACGGCTACATCACGTGTCATTTCCAATACGAATCATTGAAAATAACATCAATGTATCGAAATCGAATTTAAATGTTGAAAACGCACCCTCAGCAACGTTAAATATTATTATTTTGTTTACAAAGCCTGTCTTCACTTCAACGAAATGGGTAAACGACCATTCAATTTATTATAAGTTGTATCCAATATTTTTTAAACACAAACCATTTTATAAAGAAAGCCGTTGTAACCTAAAATGTTCTCCTTGGTCTGAGTTATTTATCTATAAACATTTAGAGAAACCAATAATATATCATTACAAATAAAATTTTAAATTGATTTGGAATAATTTCATAAGATCAGTTTGTAAAGAATTGGGACAACTTCATAACGGAATATTTACAGCTGAATTCCTTCTCTATTCCTGTATAAAGTACATAAGCTCCATTTTCACGATTAAAACTATAATATTTTATGTTCAGTTATTTTAGAAGAGATACATCAAGACAAAATTATTTTTTGAGCTTGATTTTTGACAACATCATAATCATATTTAGAGTAGGCTATTTATTGACAAAAATATCACGGTCTAAAAATTATTCAAATTAGGAATTTATAATATATAATACCTAACCTAACCTAACCATATTTAGAGTAGGCTATTTAATGACCTAAATATCATGGTTAAAAAATTATTCAGTTTGGGAATTTATAATATCGTACTATTTAATTATATGGATAAAAAAATTTCATCCTGTAATTGCAGATAACCTGTTGCTATCTTCGTCTCTAGAAGAACCTTCGAAAGATTGAATTGGAAAACGACATCGTAATTTTATCCATATGGTTTCCTTATGAGCATGTATAGGTAATATCGCTACAACGTTTCGAATACTAAACATCTATATAGTCAATTAGAAGCCAAAAATTGATTATGATAATTAAATTTAAACTTCTTGTATAATAACATTCTCTCAATTCTGTTGATGTGAAGTTTTTGTATGTAATAAAGTTTTTTACTTCAAATCTAGTATATTAATATCAGTTTCATAATGATTTTTAATTGATTTGTTTCAAGCTATTTTCTAACCTATTGTTGTATTCGAATTATTTGGAAGTTAATCAGAGAGTTCATGATGTTCATATAGGAAAATAGGAACAGATTTGGAAATGTACAAGCATGTAAGAACGAAATAGTTGACGGACTTGCTAAAGTAGGGGTCAAACCAGTATCTGTAACAATCTACAGGGACAGGCAAAGATACTCCTAGGAAACTATAAAGAATATCTATTGAATGTATCAATCTAGGCTAAGAATACCAACAGGAGCCTTGTTTACAACTACAAGTATAGAAAGAAAAATTACCGATTACATATTTTCAGATTAAACAAATAAAATGAGTTCAACTTTCAATATACTGTGGTATCAATTTCCAGGTAAATAGGATCAACCCCATTATTTTAAACGAATGTTTTGGTACGTGCTATTTTTTCTAATTTCACAAACAAGAAGCGAAAGCGTAATTTAACACAAAACAATAAAAAAATTTTTGCTTTCCCTACGTGGTCCTAGAAAATATCAACACTTCTTCTCGCTATCTCATCTTATGGTACTTTAATATACACTCATACTACAGTACCAGGTTTGCTACTAAATTTCTGAGATAGACAAATAAAAAGATACTTATATAATAGGATATGGCATCATTGTTTTTCCAAATATTCTCCATTAAGATCAATTCACTCTTGCATGCATTTAAAACAATTCCATTCCGTTTGAGGTACCTCCAAAACAAGTGATTTGAACACAAAAGCCGTTTCTTCAGGTGTAGTAAAACGTTGACCTCCTTATTTGTTTTTGATCTTTGGAAATAAGAATAAATAATTGGGTGCCAAATAGCGCTGTACGAGTGAATGACCCATCAATTCGATGTTATGGCTGTTGAAAAACATTTTTGTTTGAACTGAGAGCTTGCATTGTCGTCTCCATGATTTTTTCGAACACTTCTGGTAAACAAATGCTGGTGTATCGTTCAGAATAAATTGACCGTCTAGTTATAAGACCGTATTTCGTACCTGAACAAAAATTTTTTTGGATTTGGTTCGTCTTGAAAGACTTATACAGTCGATTGTAGTTTCGGGCTCATATACATAGATCTACATGACGATCTTGCAATCTCAGCTCACGCACAGCATCGATTGTTTTCTGGCACAATATCCAGTTTTGGACGACCGAAATTCATCCTATAATTGTGACCAGGATTGAATTCGGAAAACCAGTGTAACACGGTGGCTAGAAATAGTGTTTCATTACAAAAAGTTGAAACGAGTTGACTGGCACACTGCTGAGCGTTTAGTCCACGTCGAAAGATATAGAAAATCATCGTACGAAAATGCTGACGATTTAATTCCATTTTTTAACCAACATGAATGTTTCAAGTATCTGTAGGCAACTCAAATAGCATTCGTATGACAACAAGTTCTGAATACGTTCACTATTAAAAATGTCATACTTTATGATGGCAATGTCAGGTTTGACATATTCACATTAGTGTTGCCATACCTCAACACTTAAATAGTATACTAATATTATGGGATTTACCCTTAATTTATATTTGATCTTATCTTAGAAATGATTTTGGCTGTAATGTACCGTGATGTACTTTACAACACATGAAGGGTTTTTGAGAACTAATCCAATCCAAATGGGAATGTAGAAGGTAAATTATCATGCTCATGTCACAATCAATAACCCTTAATTTTTTCAGCATATTTTCAAAGACCTAGTCTATGTCTTTATAATATACTAGAAATTTACGTAGTACAACTTCTTTAAAACCACTACATGCATCTTCCATTACACTTGCAAATTATTTATGTTTCATTAAGCTATTAATCTGCATCCCTACAAACATTCTCTCCTCTAGTTTGGCCTCTGATGAAGCCTAAAGAATTTTCAAATTCTGTTCTACAAAACTTATCCAACAGGAAATATAGACTTCTGACCCCTGAGAAGGCCTAAAATTTTTAGACTTCCACAAACTCAGTTCTGATTTTCATATTACATTCTTAAAAGTAATTCCTCTAACTTTGCTCAGCGTTCTTCTAACTGAACTAAATAGTCGACCTGAAAAGAAGCAGAAACATTGCCATTATGTGAAAAAGTAGATGAAAAAATTCTTGTCAGAACGTGTATGCTTCCGAGCTCCGTGATCGGAACTAGATCAGAAATTGCTAGGCATTAGACAAGTCTACTCATTGTTTTGTGCAAAATATTTCTATAAAAAGAAGAGTGAGAATTTTTTTGATTCAATCAAGACGTCAGTAATTCAGAAAGACGAGTTTTTAACTATTCTACTAACTTATTCAGTTAGGCTTGTGAAAAGAGATGTGGCTGGTTTTGTTGTGAGGTTGATGGTTCAAAATTACTATCCATAGCATTTTAGCTGGAAGCCGGAAGTTGAGGAGCTTTCAGTATATCCATATCGCAATGACAAAATTAACAACCATCATGATCATTTTGTGGTTCTCTTCAGACCAGAGGTATTAAAAAGGCATTTTATTCCCTTTGACCTTGGTCTTAAGCCTTCTTCACGTATCTTGTACAACTTGATCTCCTAATTTGATTTTGGAAGAAACAAAATATGAATTTTTCACAAATTCACCAATAGAATTTTGGATGAATGTCCAAGAATATAAATAAAATTGTACTCTACGACTAATTTAGAAATTACAGATAATGACAGGAAAATTAATGATATGCACTGTTGCAGTTTTGCGGACTTTAGTCCGATTTGCAGCCTTTTTTTAACGTTGCGTACTTTTTCGGACTTATTTTTTTCATCAGTGGACTATTTCTGTTTTTACTACCGGCAACAATGATAATATGGTTTTGGCCCTCGGAACTTACTGGAGTAATCAGTATGGCCCACCGGCTTGGAGGTAACATAATCACTCGAGTGGTCAAAATGTACTTCCATTGTCAAAATTGATTAAAAAGCCTGTTATACGTTTTTTTTATTTCACCCTTTGAGGGAGTAAAATGTTGGTTTAATTGATTATTTCTTTACAAAAACTGAGCTTAATCATCTAAAATCACCCGATGACAAATTATTTGCAGGCCGATGCTGAATATTCGGGAAATAATCCAAATCACGTTCACTCTTGTTCGGAAACTGATTAAACTTGTAACATTACTTTCCCAACAGGAAACTCTTCCTCTGGAAGTTAAAGTAAATAAATAACGGGTACTCAGATGTGGTGAATAATTAATATTAAATTGGACGCCACTAGCTTTTTGATGAACGACGATAAAAGTAATTTAAAAATGCGAAGAAGCTTGAAACATCTTATGAATTAAATCAATAATAAAAATTAACCAAACTAAATCCAACCCCGGACACTATTAACTAAATTAATATTTATTGTTGTGAACAATAAAAAAAGTTTCAGCAAAAAATAAATTTATTGAAAAAATAATATTCTCGTTAACTGCACAACGAATAAAAAGCAGTTATAAATTAAAAATAACTATTTATATCTATTAAAGATAAGGCTATGGAAATCCGGGATGGCTCCAGTCCTCAACTGAATTACCAGATGTTGGAGTTGTTGAATTTGTTGCTTTCGATACACCAATTGTATCCTTAGGTGTGATTGAAACTTCCAACCTGGCAGCTGTAGAACAGTGGAAAAAAAAAATAAAATGAGATAAGTAGAGGAAGATTTCGAATTTCGAATACATTCCGAGGTTTTATTGAATTTCTCGAATGGAGTGGGAGGTCGATAACAAATAAATTTTTTCAAGAAGTCGAATGTTAGAATAAATACATTGGAAGTGACTACACGTGAACAAAGTAATATTCAAAATGTTTGAAGAAAAACGTAACAAGCTAAATGACATGTTACAACGTAATCGTCATAGCCATGAGCTATTCCAATATAAGTATCTAGTAATCAAATGAGTAGTTATTCTGTTTATTTTTGTTTGAAAATGTTGATTTCTGATAATGATCTATGGATAATACTTGTACGCAGCGTAATTGAAAGGTTACTGAGGATGTTGTATGCAAATTTATATGTGATTGGTACGTTGTAAAGTAACCTGTTCAGATTCGATGCCCAAATTAATGGTTTCTGCGTTCACAAGCTTCTATCTCTCTAATAGCAAATTCACATGAGCATGTTTGGATTTAACTTCATCTTTCTCGAATGCTTCAAATTTTGGCTTATGGAGTTGGAAAATATTGTGTAGATAAGCTTAAACATGTAAGGATCGAAAAAATTATTTTCTAACCTCAAGTCTAGCATAACCTCTTTTCTCCTATTTGAATCCGATGCTCTATGTTTTTTATAATATGGTTAGAAATAAAAAAAATTCTACGATACGAAAAATATCGATTGCAAGAAATCGAGGCACATACATTGCAGGTCGTCTTTCCTAATATTTGTGTTAATTATTAAATTTAGTCAATTAAAATTTAACATTCTCTATGACCTAGAAACAACCGAGACAAGTTTCACAATCTTAGTGTCAGAAAATCATTTTGCATATCAAAATTTTTTCATTGCTTTATTTTAGATCGTATTTCTAAAAAATCTTATTAAAAAATCTCTTAAAAAATTATACGATTATGATTTTTTTCAACTTACAAATTTTTTATTTATTTTTTTAATAATAAAGATAAACAAAAATATTTTTCGATCCAAGTAATATTTAATTAATAATCAAATGTTTTTAATAATTTTTATTGACCAAATTGAAATATATTTATAACTTTTTGGAAATAATTGATATTTTAACTTATTCCTAAAAAAAAAGGAATATCAATACATATGAAAAGTCTTTTAAATTTTAAATGCAAGTCATACAATTTTAACGAGAACCTTGTGCTTGAATACATTTTGAAAGATCTTCAAACCTCGGTTGAATGCTTGTCAAGGAGAACCTTATATCTATTTCAGGATTTAACTTGCTCCGGTAATTGTTTTTGATCACACACAGAGCCGAAAAACCAGCCTCACACATATATGTTGTTAAAAAGGGCAATAATACTAAAGGGCTTCTTTAACAATTATTGGCTTTTATCGGTTTTTAATGTTAACCAGAAAGCACATAAAGATTCAGTGTTTTTGTAGAAACTGTATCGAAGTGCTTGGTCACTTTGTATTTCTATTAATTGTTCTTGAAATTGATTAATATTAACAAATTCCTCATCTAAATCAGTTACATCAAAATTAAATGGCATTCGAATCCAATTATATTTGAAAACATCGTCTGCAGGGAAATATCGATCAAAGTCTGCTATTAGTTTTTCTAAATGATTAATAATAATTTTCTGTATTTCAAAATCTGTGATATCAATATTATTGTCTTCAACAAGTAAATTAAGAGTCGAGAATGATACTTCTTTACTTCAACCATATTTCTCTATAATTTGAGTTTATTTTTAAAACATGTAATTTTTTCAGTTAATTCAATAATAGTATGATTACGTCCCTGCATAGACGTATTTTAGATTATTTATTTCAATTAAAATATCTGACAAATAAGCAACTTGAGTAATCCACTTCAACTCGGAGAATTTAGATGCTAATGGGTGTTTCTTTTCTCTAAAAAAAATTCGACTTCTGTCCGCAATGATAATACTCTTTGAACAACTTTGCCCCGGGACAACCATCTAACTTCAGAATAATATAATAAATGTTCGTATTCTGCACCAAATTCGAAACACAGTTCGCGGAAAATTCTACAGTTCTCTTGATTTGATAAAATTGACTACCGCAACAATTTCATCCAAAACGATACATAATTTGGGTGATAATTTTTTTGAAGAAAAATTTTGTCTATGTAACAAACAATGAATCGATATAATTTGTGGATTCATTTCTTTTGCACTTGTCTAAAATCCCTTTTGAGATGCTGTCATGGCAGCTGCACCGTCGGTGCAAATACTGAAATACTGATTCCAATTTAATCCCCCTTCTTTAAAAAACGATTCGATTATAAGAAAACTATCTTCACCTCTAGTTGTTGTTGACATTGGTTTGAAAAATAAAATGTCCTCCTGTATATCTGTTAAACCTGGATACCGCACGTAAACCATGAGTTGAGCATCTTTTCTTACATCTGTCGTTTCATCCAGTTGAATACTAAATAAACCAGCAATTTTTATAGCAGAAATAAGTTGATTCTTAATATCAAATGACATATCATTATTTCGTAAACGAATTGTATCATTTGATAATGGTATCTTTTGTAACTTTCATCTCCGCACATGATACGTGCCATGTCAATGGCAGCAGGTTTTATAAGTTATTCAACAATATTATGGGGTTTCTTTTGACTTGCAATATGCCAAGCCACATAAAAAGAAGTGTAGCTTGTTTCGCAGAATTTATAAAACCATTACTACTTGGTGCATCCAATGTTTTGCATCAAAATGTCTTTTAAGTTTGTTCGGTTTCATCGATTCATTACTTAATATTTTACTGCACAACACGCATTGCGGCTTGTTCAGTCCTCGATCATAAATGCAAGTAAAACCTTTTATTCACGTTTTGCCATTATTCGGGTGATTACAATTTTACAAGCAGCTTGATCACTACACTATTAATAATAAGAGAAAATTTGTTTCTAAAATGCTTGTATTCACGTTTCACTGTTATTCACAACACAATACGCAGAAACGTGTCTGCGCGCACGCAAAGCAATGGCGTGCGTATTACCAACACCTCCTGGAAGAGAAAGCCTCAGGACAGGAATTGGACGTCACTTCTAGAAGGCCATTCGCGAAGAGCGGTAAATCGGAAACATTGTATTAGGGAATGACTCTTCTAGGAGGTGTTGGTATTACTTATTATTTGGTGTATTACTAACTTTTTTGGTTCGACTCAGCGCGACCCAAGAAATATGCTTCGCGACCCAAGTTTGGTTAGGTTAGGGTCGCGACCCATAGGTTAAGAACCGCTGAATTATTGTGGAGCTATACAGTTGTTCTTAGAAAAAAGTTCCTGATGGCTAAAATGATGATGGTTTAAGTAAATTCAAAATTCAAAGCTATTATATTTTACTCACAACACAAGCACCAGAGCTTCAGTAGTTAAACAGAAATTTTCCAATTAAGGTGTTATGCAAAATTTTCGCAGGAAAAAATTGAGGCCGAGGCCTAAATATCCTGCCGTGGATATAAACACTGCGATAGTGAGACCAATCATCGCGTATGAAGCAGTGGTCTAGGGTACTAAAATATGTCTGAGAACCACGAGAATCAATCTCTCGAAGATTGCAAATATAGCCTGCATATGCACAACAGACGCCATGAGAACATGTTCATTGGCTGCACTGATTCTAAACCTTCCACCTCTCCATATAACATTGAACAGTGTGGAGAAAAAATCTCTTTTCCCTACAGTTTCAGAGTTGCCTGGGATAAACCGAAGCCCCCCTCAAGAAATGATGAGACATGCCTTGGGATGAAATGGTATACGGGCGGTTCCAAATCAGCAGACCGAACGCATCGAGAACCAAGCTTAGGCAATGCACTAAGTACTTTTCTCATAGGGAAATATACGATTGCAAGATCTGTACAGTTCAAGAAACAATCAAGAAACAAGAAATTATCGCCAGCATAAAATTATCATTTTGTCCAATACCAAAGCAGCCATTAGAGCTGCAAGCTACAACCTAAGCTTGCTTGGAAACGAATATCAATGAGCTACTATACAAAGGCCGATAAGCTATTCGTATGGTCTGAGCCCTTATGTGGAAGCGGTTACAGAACAATAGATAAAACACTCTAGGAGATAGGTAGAAAAAAAATCAGTTACTTGAATTATCTTCATGGAATAAGACTAGAAGCAAAGAAACTCTATTGAAAGTATCAAACTAGTAAAAACATTCCCGAATACTAACAGTAAACCTGTCGAAACACTAACGACTCACTGAATACTTGGAGATACTAGGTTCAGCAGAGAATGCAGCGAACAGATTGTGCTTCGCAAAAGACGAAATATGTATCCCCACTCTCTCTAAATATGAAAGAAAACGGAACCTCAGAGTATTACACCACATAGAGTATAGGAAAGGGAAGACGAAAATATTGGTAGCTAGAGCCATTTCCCGTCTTGAACTTTCTTTCTGAAAGTACTGGGAAAACTGAGTTACATGAACGTATATTCAGCTAATATGATAATCTCTATGTATACTAGACATAACGTTTCTACACTGCTCATAAAATCATAACAATATTTTTCCAATTTAATAATAATTTTTATTCATTGCTCTTACAGTATTTTTGGAGAAAATATAGAAAAGTTTATGTTAAAAGTTCTCAAAGATGTTGCTCTCAATTATCAGTTTAGTTATTGGAAACGATACAATCATTATATTTTAACATGAAAATGTAATATTCTTCATCTCATAAAATATCGATACTATATTTTCTGCGTATCAACAGAAACCATGCCTTCTTGCCGTATTATATGATTTTTCTATTTAAACATATTAACAATGTATTTAATCAAAACTTTTGTTCGCTCTTTCTATTAAACTGTTCCTCGTATTATGCTCCAGACCCAGACTAACGTTTATATTCTCTCCAAATCTGCCAAATCGAAAACATCCTTCTGGCGCCTTTTAGACTACCTCATTCTCTAGTTTCCTTTTTATGGTGTACAGACCACAGTCTATGTATTCTAGTTGAATTTAAAGTTAATTGAACTGTGTGCTATTAAGTATTGATTAATTTGGTGAGTTTTTTCAAAATTATATTTAGTTTTATAATTCTAAATATTTGAAAGAAAACTTAAACTGTGATTGTGATCAAATTGGACTCACTCAAGTGGAATACACCTATTAATTCTTTATCTTCTTAGAAATTTAAAAGCCATTCAAAATAACCATATTCTATTTTTTTTCTGTGTGAGATAGAATCTCAAAAGATGTTACTGTGAAATTAGATTTTTTTGTTCAATCTACAAAATATATTAACAAACCCTCAAATTTAGAATATATCACTAGCCTGGTTACTAATTTATTATAATAAAATAATGAATTATTAACCTTAGTTATTGAGTGTTACAATTTATTTGCTTATTAGAATCATTTGGCCTAGTTCAAAATTATCACATACTAGCTTTTATCTGCGATTTCGCTAGAATTGAAGCCATTAACTAAGTATCAGAGATCATTACAAAAAAGATGAATCAATTTGATAACTATATTTCATTTCATGACTGGGATTACTTTTTTTACTACCGTGTGTAAAGTACGTACTCTAGACAAACTTGAGAGTGCGTAAAACTTTACGCATTAGTACGTGAAAAAATACACTTTAAGTAGTAGTGCGTGAAAAAACGTATTATAAGGTATTTATTCTTACTTTAGATGTTAGAGTACGAGGCTTTATATTTGCCAAAGAGAAGAACTGACAAATTTAATAAAACAAAAATTTATGAGGAAAATTACAATCAAACTTCTGTATTTTGATAAAATTTTTGCTAGTAGAAAACAGATTGTATGCAATTCGTATGTAAAATCCTTTTTTCGACTCATGTGATTGTCGCATTGGAGCAGGTGATGTATTTTTCTGTAACAAAAATGAATAATTTTGAATTCTAGCAATTTAAAAAGATATAAGTGCAGAGTATTAAACTAGGATATTTTTGTGAACTATATTATAAGTTTTTCCGTCGGGAGCAAATAGTTCACTGTGAGAAAAGCATGGCTTTTCTAAATGAACTCTCGCAACCTGTAATGTCTGCCCTTGTGCTTTGTTTATAGTAAGTTGAGTTGAGTAAGTTGAGCTTTAACCACAAAAATGACACCTAACCTCAAAAATTTCAACGGTTTTATACCACAAATATAATTACAAAAAAAAATAACAATAAATATGGAAACATTCCAAACAGCTGAAATTATACTCTATTTATCGAAGAAAAGTAGTAAATCTACATATTCACGCACTTGACCAGAGTTAAAAACGCCAAAGCCGACCATGTAACATACAACAAATTGATAATATAAATTATAAATTATTATGCACAATTATTATTACAAAATAACAATGTAAACGTGAAGTTTGGAATAGATAAAAAGTGGATGTCAATCAAATTGAACTTGATTTGATTACACACATACAGATCACCTTATCTTTAGCATGTCCAGCGTTTATCCATGTTTCATTCAGGTAGTAATTTTTTTTGTTTTCTTCACGAAAGTTCTTAATTTTCCCAAGGTAGCCCCGTCTGCACACAATTATTTCTGCTTTTTCTAATAAGAAACTGTTCCTTCCTCGTTTTTTGTATTGAAATCCCATTTCTTTTGCTAAATTATGAGAAGTTGATCTTTTAAAATCCGTCAAGTCCATATCTTCGTTAACTATTCTCAGAACTTTATCCACTGTAGCTAACTCATTTTGAAAGAAAAAATTGTGCACAAATCTTCTGATGGCGCTCCTATCGAAATCATCAAATGAATTGTTAATTTTTTTCTAAATGGATACTTTTTTGAATCGGCCACTTGAAGAAGATACTCCCGTATGTGCCGTTTTGGAAATAACGTCATCAACAGTATTGTCATCATCTTCTTTCATTTCATTTTTATAAATATTCACAATAATTTATATTAACAACTTCGTCAGCTGTATCCATGTCAGACAACAGACAAATACAAACAATCTCATTGCAGTATGATAATACGATGCCATCCTTATACTACACCTGATCTAGCGACTTTTGCAGCAATGCGGCACTGGTCCCTTCCACGCGGCTCTTCATTTGTGATATATATTGGTGCCTCTGATTTGGACCAATAACGATGCCACGCCCCGTTTCTCCAAAGCTCTTCACGTGATGATCATCCATTGATCACAGTTTTGGTTCACTATTTTTCTTCGATAAATAAACTTTATAGTCAATAGAATTGGATATTGACGTGACCGTCGGTAATACAGTGCAACGGTATTATAGTACTCTGGGTTGAAACTTCATTACTAGATTTATTTACCATGTCTTAGTCATATCAACATCATTAAATTCTCTCACTAATAATTGGATTCCTCTTTCCACTTTACTTATTTAATTCATTTTCAATTTCATGTTTCAATTAATTCTCTTATTGTTTTCCTTGTTTTAGTCTTTTGTACTAGTACTTTACCTCTCTTCTTGATTTTTAGACCTATATAGAATTTTCGGAAAAAAGGGCTACAATTGATCGCTTGATAGGATTAATTATTTGATAATAAAATCAACTAAGCAAACTGTCAATTAAACTTTAGTTGGTTATGTTTTAAGTGGATATCAAAAAGCAAAGCTGGCAAATCGAAAAGTAACTCCACTTTACTATTTTGGTATTTACAGTGACTCACAGCACAAGAACCAATCAATTCTCTCAAATTTTATTTAGAAAATTTCTATAGGTATTTATTCAAATATATGAATTATTACATTATTAATTATTATTGTTATAACAGTTCTAATATAATCGAAAGGAATCACTTATAACGAAATGTAACGTCTGCAATAGTAATTACAAAAAAAAAATATTTTAATAAGATTACTCGTTGGATTAGCGGCAGATTATCAATATTTGGTTTGAGTTTTGTAAGAAATACGCGCAAAACGCTTCTATCTGCAGCCATATTTTTTAATACCCTTTTTCAGATGCCACTTTAAGTTCCTCAATAATGCTAATATGGTGTACCTCCTCCTGTAATACTACATTCACCATTTCCGTTTCATCAAATGGATTTGTGACCTACTGTCATATTTCCATCGACAGAATAATCTGATTTTAAAATATGTCTGAATATCTTAACAAGGCATTCTACTTGCGATAAGTTTGAAAACTGTGAAAATTTGCACCAACCAATAATTTCCTTCATAAATTTCAATAGAAATTGAGGAGGCACCCTTGTTATTTTAAGATGAGCTCATTAAATTTTTTGAACGAATCTGTTAAATACGGGATTTCTGATTTAATATTGTTCATATTTTCTTTCAAATCAGTATATTCACTTTTCAGAAAATCTTGATAAACATGCACCTTTCAACAACCAGCGTACTTCGATATGTAACAGCAATCGTTGGAAGTCTTCATTATATTCATCTCACAATTATACAAATAAGCGCGTATTCAAAGCCTTGTTTCTTATTTTGTTATCTGCATTAATCACAAATTGGAGTGATTGGTGCAATTATAACTCAAATTTGTCGCTACTTGATGTGGTCGGTCGATAACACAGTTAATTGCAGTTCCCTCTGGTATAATTCTCTTAAGATGGCTTATAATTCCATAATATCTCACGGCAGGAGCTCCATCTGTTGCGACCAAATTAAAATTTATGAATGGAATCTTCGATTTTGCTTCAAAAAACTTCCTCAGGACATTAAATATTGATTCACGTTTAGTGTTTAAAGTTTTCGCGAATAGTGGCTCTCCATGAATTTCTTGGCTCATATCAAATCGAACATATGCCAATATGAATGCTTCATTGTCAAGTAAAGTTGACACGTCTTGTTAAATATGAGTTGTCAACATCTAAGCTCATGTCATCAATACGTTTTTGTTAGTATTGTTAGGAAAGGAGTTCTTTTGAGTATATCAAAGGAAGATTTTTGCAGAACAGTTTCTAAAACCTCGTAAACAGCTGGTAAAATCAACTGTTCCCCAATGGTGAGCGGTTTTCCGGATGTTCCAGTAATGAGATATTGTAAAATGCCCGCAAGTCATCATCGTTGCTTTCAGACGTTAACCTACCTGTTTTAGTAATCTAAGACTATCTAACTTAACAGGGTATAGCTTTTTTCACAGAATATAATTATGCAAAGTTTAAATAGTTTCACACTGAATATATAATATATACCACCTTAATAATTCAACCGGTTTCGACAACAACGTTGTCATCATCAGAAATGAAATAATATGATATGATCAATTATTATGTATATTATGAAATAAACAAAGTTCCGGCGCCAAACAGTTTATAATTATTAAAAGCAATAAATCGCTAAATGCCCCATACACTACGTGAAAACACTACAATCTTAACCGAAATTACGCGTACAAAATTGATAGTGTATGGACGTTCTTCATCTCCGACATGACATGAAATTCAAATCCGTCGTGAAAAAACATAGTAGTTCTGCAAAATGGCCGATACAAGAAAGTGGAATAAAGATTTTACTATTAAATTTTTGCCAAGTTTATGGAAAATAAAAACTTCAAAATATTCCGACGAAATGATGTTAAGAAAAAGATTGACTCACTAAGGGAATCTATTATAAAAGAGATGGAAAAAGTAAAGACCTCACACAAATCTGGAGCAAGATATCGTAATGTTGCCGTAAGACGTTTACGACAGGATATGGACTGCCGAAGGCGCGAATCTTGCTTTTGTATCAAAGGTGTGACACGGTTTAACAATTCTAAATAAGTATCTTCTTAAATAATGACACCAGTTCATTTTTTCCAGTTTGAACTCTTTTAATAGATTAACATGGGAAAATTCGTTTCTTTTTAATAACCAATCTCTTGCCTATTTCGAACGTTTTCTACATGATTTATTTTTTAAAGTAAAAACCAACTCCACTGCAATTATGTCCTTGCGGTTCATTGTGAAACTGCAGACGTTCTTTTCCGACATTGTGTGTGTGTTTAAAAACGGCAATTTTGCACATACAATTTTAACTATTCGGTTAAGTTTGGTTAAGATTGTCGTGTTTACCCGTTGTGTCTGGGTGCCTTAAGATCCATAATAGAGTTTTATAAAAGCGTCTTATTTTAATGTGTTTTAATATTATTATTTAATTTCTTATATTTGAATATATTCCTGTAAATTCTATAGAAACTTATGAACAAGATTTTGATATGAAAACTTTGCAATAATTAAATGAATTAGGTAGGTAATAAAAATAAAGTCGGAATAAAGTTTCTCTACTTTCTGTTATTTCCTCAAAATATGTAAGTAACTTCAATACTATACATATGTACATTATAAATTTTATATTGTAATAAATAATATATTTGTAATGTGATAAATTGTAAAATAAATAATAAATCAATTGCATATAACAACTAGACAGGTAGGTACGTACTTCTTCACTATAATATTGATTCACTTTACTTCTCTTTTTGAAAGTCTGGAAACAAATTCCGTCACTAACCAACACTAATACCGATTCACTTTTCTTTATGAAATTCCGGAAACAAATTAGTATCGTTTATTATTGACATTCGTATTTATATTAATGAAGAATCAAACAAGGTCATGCAAGACTGCAAGCACATACACCACAAGTCGCATTAAAATGCACGTCTGAACAAGGATTGCGGACGAGACGGCGGCCGGCGTGGCAAGCGCAAGCCAAAACGCGTTGTACTGAATATTATGGAATATGCAAGTTTTTACAAGTACCATTCACTGAGCTCCTTAATATATTATCCACCTATATTGATAGAACTCAAGTACACATTTTAGTTCTTCATGGATCCCCGCTTACGATTGTCGACCCCCATTTTTTGTCACGCTCAACATAGACCACCGTCGAGTTTTCTGTAGACCCCTGGTGATCCATCTGAACCCCTTTGAGAATCACGGTTCTATACCATTAAGCTCATTTAATTCAATACATTTTTTATTGAAAATTGAATATTTTCCAGATGCAAATGAAGCGAAGAAGTACTACAAAGTTAATATGAGCTGCAAAATCTTATTGGATACACCAGGCATAATGAGTCCGGGAAGTACGATGTACGGTAGAGTTGTTTGTACATTCATATCTAATTTGAATATTAGAGGTAAGAACTCTTTTATTTCAAACTAATTACTAAGTATCACTAAATGTGAAAAATTCAGATAAGAGTCTAATTACAAGTTTACCATTTATATATGTTCTCACTGGCATTGGCAGCGTTACATCCGAGAGATATGAATTCACTGAGTTATAGTATGTATAAACTGTATAGTTTCCTTCCCATCAAAACGTATGGGTCGTCGGTATCTAAAAGTCGAGATTTTTCATTTAAACCTGAAATGAATTTTATACTGGTTTTCATCAAAACTATACAATTAAGTTGGAATTTTTGGAACCGTTGATTATATTCATACTGAGCACACTGTTTACCACCACAACACTCACAATTTATTATATGATGCCCGATTTGATAGCCAAGTCATCCTATTCCGCGAATGAGGGTAAACTAAAGTTTTTGAAATCTCTGAAGACGATAACTTAGTTATCGAAACGCGCATGAGTGTAATGAGAGTATTGGTGTGGTGGTAGTGTGAACAGTGTTCTCATCAACACCATACAATATCATTGGTAAAAAAGACGTTAGAACCTAATCATTTTCACCTTTACTAATTCATGCTTCCTTGATTGTGCTGGTTCAACTCTCCACACTCACACCTTTGCGAAGCAGCAGATATGTATGTTTGTTGATTTCAACCACAATAATTTATGCCAGTACTTCCTGAGGACAATAGAACGTGGAATCGATTTTGTTTGGATTTTGTGTATTTTATCAATTTTTGTTGACTTGACTTGGAGAAGCCAGCCACCTAACATAATCTAACCTAACCCAATAAATATGCTCCTTCTCTTTTACCATTATGTTGCAATTTTTACTTTAAGTTCCTCCAATGAAAGTTTTCCTAATTATTGGCCTTTTTGCTACTTCATTCAAGTTTTTAGATGGTCGTCCCTGTGAAGCATGACTAGTTCCAAGTGTAGGAGTACTCCGACCTGCAGGTTTTAGGAAGCTTTGGAAGCATGCTTCATTATATTTGGCATAAAAATGATTTGATTTTCTATAGAATTTCACCCAGAAATGTTCCTTTTTAAAAAGTAGTAATCAGAAATAATTTTTGCTTACTTTTTTCTCTAGTCAGTTTAGAATTGTATCATTTTTTTTTGAAATATGTTTAAAAATAATCTTCATTATCTTCTGTTAAATTAAAATTGTCAGCCTTCAACACATCAAATAACTCTAAGTAGTTAACGATGAATTTTGACTCCGAAAACAAAGAATTATTTATTCACGCAAGTACATCAGTTACATGTATTCAGATAAGAATTTTTTGGTTCTCATCCGTTCCTTACAGTTGAAAGTACCGTAGAGTCTGAATTATCCGACCTAAACCGGCCGCACCAAGCTTGGATAAGTGAAAAGTTCGAATAACATGGAAAATGATAAATACGCCGTTAACAATTAGTTAATTTTATTTAAACATTGAAAATACAAGGCTGAATTAAAACATAACTGAATTAAACAAACTAAAACATCTAACAGATAAGTAATAACATATATTTTACAATATGTAAATGCCGTAAACCATGAAAGCAAACTTAGGATTTGGTAAAAAAGTTCATTATATTCTTTTGTTTGCCCGCTGTTTGTCGTTTTCTGGCCACCAAATCTCGTAGTCTCCTCGTAAGTAAAAATTCCTCCAGCTTCTCTGCATAATTTATCGCTATTTCTAGAGCTTTGTGTCCTTCGCTGTGTGAAACTTCCTGCGCTCAAATTCTCTTCATCTCTTCTTCTTCTCCTCTTCCGTTTACCATATTCACTTGTTAATAATATTGTTAATTTTGTGCCAATTTTGTCATCTTCCGTTGCGACCTCATCACCCGGCACTTATTGTAACAATGAAAGTAGACTGATGTTGACGGATTCAGTCTCCTTCTGTAAATTTTCTCTACCTGTGGATTCTTGATTTTCTTGGAGCAAAACTTTCCAAGATTTAAAAATGGTGCCTCCAACACTCTCCTATGACTGAACCACGTAGTAAACAACGACTTTTAAATTTGTTCACTATGTCTTCTCCCTGGTCCAGCGCATCAATTGAAGAAGAAAGCAGGTTCCTTCAATAAATCCTCTTCATTGTCTCTAATGTCCACTGATTTATATGTTGACATAAGGAAGTTACATTTGGAGGCAAAAACATTGCCTTTATATCCTCATTTTCAAGTTTTTCTTAATTGGAATGGCATGTAGCATTGTCAAGAAGCAATATTGGTTTCATTGGCAAGTTTTTGGATTTCAAAAACTGTTCGGTTCGTGACACAAATTCTTGAAGAAACCATTCTTCAAAAATGTTTGAGCTCATCCAAGCATTTTTTTATTATATTTCACTGATAACACATTTTTAGAAACATTCTTAAACGCTCTAGTATTTTTTGGTTTGTCTATCATAGCCAGTTTCATTTTCATACTTACTGCTTGCAAGAATTTTCACTCTTTCTTTTCTACGTTTGTAACCTGTCGCTTCAGCTTTTGACGTGAGTGTTTTCGCTTGTAATAACATGTAATTGAAACCAGTTTCATTAAAATTGAATATCTGATCACCTGTTAGTTAGACGTTGAGTTGCCGAATTCCATATCTCTTTTTCCATCTATCTACACTGGCCGTGAAATAAGGTTTACCTTCATTTAGTGCATTTTGACACCTTAACGCCTTTTCTTGTAGAATTGGCCTTGATATCAAAACACCTTAATCTCTGTGTTGAGTAAACCACAGGTACAGAGCTTCACTTACTTTTTCATATTCACATTTTTCATCCTTCTCCGTTCCAATGATTTTGCCTTGACCCGCTGTGAACACAACCACTACTGTTGTTTTTCCTACGCTGTAATCTTACGTCACTTTTAATAAAGTTTTGCTATTGTCCAATATCTTCAATGCTTTCAAGCCTTTCTTCCATTGAGACAACCACCTTCTTACGTTTTGAAGCCATCACTACAACTTTTAGTGACAAAAAAATCAAAACACAACCGCACTGATAAAAAAACTGGGTACGACCTGTCGCCAGGATGCGAATACAATGCATACAGTCAGGAAAAGTAAAGGGGACGCGTCGGGCACTTTGTTCTCTTTATGTTACCTTTCATTCGGATTTAGAGGACCCAACTTTTTTTATTTTTATTAGCTAGATTTTTAATTCAAACCACTGACCGTGCACCGTAGTATGATCAATTTGTAATTTCTATTTACTAATGTTATCATAAACATGTATGAAATATTCCCTGGAAACTTTGTTGTAAATTCGGGCACCTCACTTTCACCTAACTAAATTCATTTTATTAACATATTAACCAAATTAATGAGAATTATATATGAGGGTTCAATAAGTCTTTTTATTACTATTTCATCATTAATCATCATTAAAATATATTTTTATTTAATTTGATTGGAATTTTTCGTAGAAATCCGCTGCAAATTAAAAGGAACAGAGGATACGAGAATAAGACGGGGAAAAAATACTTACATTGGCGAAAATGAGTTTCTCAATTTGAAATTGAGACTTCTTGGTGAAAGTAAGTATAGTTTTAACAGACATAAGAATTCTATTACAAATTTTGTAATTATTTTGTTAAAAAAATTTTCATAACATTATAAAATCATATATAAGAAAATTTGGATTCTTAATGTAAACATGATACAACCCCCAAAAAATTAGAATCATATGTACTTTGGTTTTTTCAAAAATATATTCGTAATATTCAGTGAAGTTTTGCTGTATTCAAACTGATATAAAAATGTCTACGTCTCGTTTAGCTTATTGAGAATTTTATGATGCGAGTCGATGATACCATTACTGTTTAAATTTACCGTTTCTTAATTGAGATGGAAATATTGCCCCTGTCAGACCTATAATTCAACTTCTGTCAAAATTTGAACAAGTTTATGTACGACATCCATTGACGGCAGACCATCACCACTCAACTGGAGGCTAAATTTTAACACTAGAAGGACGGGCCAGGTCAAATGACCCTTTTTGGGATTTAAATCTAATTTTTCAGTACGTGTGTATTATTATTTTTTCTTAATATCCCTTGACTTTGTTTATTTTGTTTTTAATAGCCCAAAAAATCACGAAAATTAAGAAAATAATATGTTCTTTTAATTCTTTAAATTATTTCTGGAAGGACGAGGAAGAGTTATTTGGCCCTTTAAAAAACACCTTTCTTTATCTTTGAGAACTTATCTTTTAATTTGATGGAAAACTATGTCTTTTAGGTTTTTTTTATTCCTGGGAGAGTCAATTATGATTCATGACCCAAAACATTTTCCCTACCACAGCTTGCAAATCTTTACCTGTAGTATAATTAACCCTTCTCTTACTCTCTTTCAGTTTACATTTTGTTCGCTAACATCAAACCAGTCGTCCCCTTTTGGTTTCTTTCATAGTGATTATCTGTAGTGAATGTATATAATGAGTAAAATTATAGAAGAAGAAGCTCTCGCCGCATTTCGGGAAATGGATGAAGAAGCATCCGAACCAGAGATTGATTTAGAAGAAACGGAAAAATATCAACCATCCACAAGTAATGCTATTCAATTTCAATTTATTTGAAGAGGATCCCGATTTTATAGTTAAAAGTGAAGAGTCAGATGAAAATTCTTGCTCTTCAGACTCCGATGTGGAGCACGAACAATGCTCATCAACCAACACTGAAGTGACTGGCGATGGTACTAAATGGACGGAGATTCAACCAGGTTTGGCACAAGGTAGGCGATCAAAACAAGATTTTTGCTCCTGGGCTCCTGGGCATACTATTCAAGCTAAAAAAAACGATTTATCCTTGAAAGCTTGCTGGGATAAAACTTGGGGATCCAATATTTTTAAAAATGCAATGGCTAGGGACAGATTTTTGAATATCATGAAATCTTCGTTTCGACTATCCATACAACAGGAGTAGAAATTTGCAATCTGAAAGGTTTGCACTAGCATCAGAAATATGGAGCCCTTTTTATAAATAATTGTAAGCGACTATATAGTCCTAATGAAAGTGTGACGGCTGAAAAACAACTTATACAATGACATGTTGTCCATTTATACAATACATGCCCAACAAGCCCGACAAGTTTGGTCTTAAATATTGGATGGATTCTGGCTGATGTAAAATGGAAGTATTGCTTGAACGCTTTTCCGTATTTAAGAAAAGAAGAAGATAGGCCTTCAATTTAGCAATTGGGAGAGTATGTCATTTTATGCCTATCCGAGCTATATAAAAATAGTGGCATAAATGTCACTTGTAATAATTATTTTTCCAATGTGAAAATGGCTGAGAAACTCCGAACAAACAAAATTTCCTTAGTAGGAACTATAAAAAAAATCGAAGAGAGATACCGCCTTCTGTTAGAAAAAACTCTGATTTGTATAGCACCAAAATATTTCAAAATGAAAAAAAAAACATATGCTCACCGCACATTAAAGGAAAAGACATAAAAATATGCACAATGCACAGTGACATAAATATATCAGGAGGTGAAAAAAGAAAGCCAGGGACGGTAGATTTTTATAATTCTACGAGAACTGGGACAAGGAGATGGTCAGTATAGTTAGCATAGACCAGTTCCACGCATAAACAAAATATTGCTTACCATAGCAACGAACAATAACTTATTAGAAGTGTCAGTGTACAGTTTGACATCAAAAAAGTAAAAAAGAGGTATGCAATAAATTAAAAGAAAAAAGATGTCCACCGAAATTGCGAAAAACAAAAATTGGAGTATCGAGCCATCATCAAGTACCTGTATTTAAAGGGTTAAGAGTGAGCAGATTTACAAAGATATGATTAATACCATTGGTGATCAATGTCCTTTGTATGCGACCATGAAAAAATGGACTGCAAGCTTCAAAAGAGGTAAATTTTCCAGACCAAAAGGGTTAAATTGGATATCTGAAGCACTGAATATTTCATATGAACGCATTCATCATATAGTTCACGTCAATTTGGACATGAGAAAAATTGCTGCAAAATGGATCCCCAAATGTTTAAATGTTGAACAAAAGCGTGCAAGGGTAGGAGCATCGCGTTCGATCTGTGCTCGATTTGAAAGCGAATAGACTTCTTAAACCGAATTGTTATTATGGATGAGACTTAGGTACATTTCTACGATCCAGAAACAAAGCAACAATAGATGGAATGGTGACACTCTGGTTCTCCAAAACCTAAGAAATTTCGTGTCCAAAAATCTGCGGGAAAAGTCTTGATTCAGTTTTTTGGGATTGCCGTGGAGAAATCATGATTGATTTTTTGAATAAGGGTAGAACAGTAGCTGGAGATTACTATTCGACATTACTGACCACTCTACGGGAAAAAATTAAAGAGAAAAGACGCGGAAAGATATCCAAAGGTGTTTTGTTTTTGTAGGACAACGCCCCCGGTTATAAATCTCATGTAAAAAATTCGTGATTTGGAGTGTGAATTACTAGAACACCCCCTTATTCACCAGATTTGGCTTCGTCCGACTATCATATCTTTCCTCAACTGAAAAAAAGTTTAAAAGGTCGTAAATTTTCTTCCAAGGAGGAGGTAATAAAAGCTGTGGAGGTCTGGTTTGCAGAGCAAAAAAAACATTTTTTTAATAGGTCTAGAGAGACGTTGCAGTTGCGCTGTAACAAAGGTATCCAATTAAGAGGAGAATATGTTGAGTAATAAAATATTTTGACATTGAAATTTTGATTCGTTCTATAGTAGGCTAAAATTTTTTCAATATATCCTCGTAGCTGATTGAGTTCATGGATAGTGTTAAAATTACATTTTGTATAAATTGTAAGAGTCATTAATTTAGTGAAAGTTAATAGAATTAATTATCAATATAGCTATAATTTACAAACTTCTTCTAATTGTATTTTATCATATAATTCAATATAAGAAAAATATTTTGTTATTATCCGATGACTTTCTTTTGGTCGTTATAATGTTTCAGAGACTAATAAAAATAAGTTTTATTACAAGGATTTTTAAAAATTATTTAACCTGTGCCTTTGAATCTTCTCATTTGTCACTATTTAGAATTAGTAGGTAAAATGATAAAAATAAATCATCGAGTAAAATAATGCTGATTGCCGAATGACCCGTGCCGTCATTTTAGGTAAGTAAATTATCTCGTCCTTCTAGTGTTTTTAGGTTAATATTATTACGAATACTATATTAACACTATCATTTAAAAAAATATTTTACTGAATTTTATTGTGTCTAGCACAAGACTTATTACAATGACGCAACATACAATTAAGGGATTATTCCTGCTTCATACCAAGAAGATGCCATACAAAGCATTTTGTAGAAAATAAACAATCTTCTGTTTTTGTTTGTACGTATTTATTTTAACAGAGGGGAGCAAAAAAACAGGAATGCTTATTGCTTCTGTTTCTACCTTATATTGTAGTAATAGTCTATTGTGTAGAGACAGAGCTAGCATCTTTCATTACAATAGAAATTGTGGGGTCCATAATGCCCCTTCAACTGTAGGTAATGGTTCTTCTTCTCTCATCTCAATCATTTTCGCGTGTCTCATTAACTTGAATGTTCTATACGATATTTCATTAAAGGGTTCTTAGGATGTGAGGAGTGCACTATTAATGTCAACATAATCTTCCCACATTTCTAATCTAAATCAGGTTTCGTAGCCACAATATAGTGTCATCCTCATTAAATTTACGTTGATAAATGAACAAGTACAACATCATGGTTTTCAATAAATCCTGCATATTTGAAACAATTGTGAATGGTACGTTGTGCCATTTTATTCTAAGTATTATTAACCATAAAAATTGCATCGAGAATAGTTATTTTTGAGAAAGAGTGGTCTACATTAGTATCAATGCAATTTATCATTATAAGCACAAGATTCTCTATAAAATTACATTCGAGTGACCGTATACTTCCTTGATCTATCTAAATTATTAACTTTGGGACATACCGGGCAAGTATTGACCAGTAATACAACTTTTTTCTTCACCAAATCGTGATACCTTACTCGAAACCATTATTTAAAATCTTCTGCCGTTGGTGTTGTACAAGCTTTACGATTATTTGCATAATCGACAAATAAAGATTTAACACTGGTAAACATTTGCATTTTCCTGTAACATAAAACCGCTGACAGGTATTCCTTCTCGTTATTTTAAACTATTTTATTAATGCTTTATCAACATTTCCCTGAGGCGAAGCCTCTTTGGATACGAAACATTTGATTTAAATAATTCCATAATCCGTTTTTCATTTCTGAAAATGATCGAGATTGTTCAAAACAACACGAATTTTTAATTAAATTAAATCTCAAATTCTTTATTACGAGGTTGAGATGTCTTTGAATTAGTAAACATCATCTCTTTAATATCAGTTTATACTATATTATAAATTTTTATAATTTCGAGATTCTAACTAAAAGATATTGTCTCCGTCTCTTAGTTCATTAACAGCCATTTAATGTCGAGTAACGGAATCTTTAAGAACTCTTCTTTTGTTTTTAAGTCCTTTTAAACTCAATTTTAGTTGAATCTCAATATCAAAATAAAAGTATAATAACACGATAAAGCTTTGTTTTGGTAGGAAGGAAAGAGACACTAACCTTGAGTTGAGATGTTCGAACAAATTGTTGATAAAGATAACGTTGTTTCACTGATTTTTACTGATATATTTCACGTTCACTTGTTAAGTTAATTTAATCCGGCTTAAAGAATCAAATGTTGCTAGTATTTTTTAATATAATGAGGACTGCATTCCGTTCATGTTTTGTTCATTGAAAGTATAGTTCTAATGATCAAGTGAGAATAGTTACGTATTATCGTCTTTACAACCACCATTTAGAGAGATGCTCTCCTATATCTAACGGCGAGAGATGCAGCCCCCACTTGTTCTATATTACGAGAATTCTTCACAAAAGTGACAATCATTTCCATTATTGCTAGATGCTTTCCATAACAATGAACCAATTGGGACATACAAAACAATTATACAGCTTGGGGGGCTAAAGCATTGAAACAACATTTGTAGGGAAAATGATATTCGTAGATGATTTGTTTTTATTAGCAAAATCGAGGAATGATCTACAATGAAATTGGAGATATTAAATACGACAATGAATAGAATGAACATAAAACTAATAGTATATCAAAAGCAAAAGATAATAGTAAAAAAGATAAAATACATAATATCAACCAGAGAAAAAACAAATTGAACAAATAAGAATATATGAATACGTAGGTGCAATAATAAATACTAATAGTACACTTTAGCAGGAAATACGAGGACAATTAGTAAGAGTTGGTAAAGCACCCAAGATAATGAAAGCATCATTTTTCTGTCCAAAAACATAATACCAAGAAGAACGTTCATATCGAAAATTGCAGGTGAAAAAAAAAAGAAAACCAGTATGTCTAAATTGCTACACTTTGACAAATACAGGAACTTCTCTGACATGATAATTTAATATTGTTGAGTAGTGTTCCATGTATGGAGTGTAGAGAAGGAGGAACATATCTGGGTTAAAAAATGTGAGCTGGGAGTTTGATGGGAAAATAAGGGACGCTGATTATAGAGGGTATTCTTGAATA
This sequence comes from Diorhabda sublineata, assembly GCF_026230105.1. Classification (NCBI taxonomy): domain Eukaryota; kingdom Metazoa; phylum Arthropoda; class Insecta; order Coleoptera; family Chrysomelidae; genus Diorhabda; species Diorhabda sublineata. The sequence goes on from NC_079476.1 coordinate 9,469,929, forward strand.
TTACGCGCTGAAAATAACTGTATAGTAATGCTTTAAATAATGCACCGTGATAATGAAATTAGTAGTATTAAAATAATGAAACGATTAACAAAACAGAATCTCGTTAAATTAACTTTATTATTTAGCTATTTATTTGGTTTAGATAATACATATATTCTAATATGAAAAAAAAGTAGAATCATGTAACAATAATGAAATAGTATAAAAAAAACATTTTGGTTGATTAAAATAAAATATTGAATTTTATTCGTAACTAATATAATAATTATAGCGATATAATTAGATCAATAAAAATAATAGAATAATAAAAAAAATATTTCGGTTCATAAAATTAAAATATTGAACTTCATTAGCAGCTAATATAATAGTTATAGTCATATAAAAATATCAATAAGAATAATAAAATAATTGAAAATAAAACATTTTGGTTCATAGAAATAAAATATTGAACTCTATCCAAAACAAATATAATAATTATAGTTTTGTTAAAATATCATTGGTAATTAGCTTATGCAAGCAGGTACAGAAATATATCAAGTTCTTAATAAAAAATAAAAATCTAATAAGATATTAAAGATAGCACAGCTTTTCACATGAATATAATCAAACGTCAGTCCCATAGTACAATTAGCGCCACGTATTATCCCTACATTAATTCAGACTATATTTTAAAAGTACCATCCATAAGAGATGTTCCTCCTTCTCTACACTCCATAGTTCCATGTATGGAGTTTGTCAATAATTTGAAATGATTTAGTATCTCTCGCAATTCTAAATTCTCTTATGATATTCGCTTATTCAGAAAAAGTTGGGTTTCTCTTAAATGGATAATTTAGTCTTGATGATATTTAAGAATATTAGAGTTATCTGAAAAATTTCCTACTCAACTTAAAGATGTCAGCATTTATCAAAAGGAGTTGCGAAATATATTGTGTCAAAGATAATTTGAGAATGGAAAAAATTGATTACAGAAATAATTGTTTTGGAGAAGCATTATTTCTATATGAATGAAATAGGAGTTAGACACTGTAAACGAAGTGTCACATTTGTAAATGAGCATTTCCCAAGCCAAAGTTAAGACTCCTTCGATGTTTTTGAAAACTGTTCAAAATATAGTCCAGTCATTATAGGGGAAATCGACATAGCCAGTATATTACCACGAAAAAACTTGTATTTTGGCATTCTAACACTATTCTCAAAATTCACATGTTTTAATTAATTGCTTAATATGTAATTATCATTTTCTATGAATTATTAGATACAATCTTTCTTTCTAATAATTCTAGAATTTATCAATTCAATAACATTCATAATCTCTTTCGGTAATTGGAAAATTACTAAGGGATATAAATGATTTACGTTGTAATTAAATTCTCATTTACACTAATAGCATTTGAAGTAGAAAATAATTAAGTACATCTTATTTAATATCTGTAAACTTGCTGCAGCATTTGAGGAAGAAAACTGTCCGGTTCTGAGAATATTAGCAGTTAATAATGCTCCAAAACCTGTGGACAGTATCATTCATCTCTCATCTCAATACAAGACGATGGAGTAGAAGAAGATAATTGAAATTAGAACTGGTTCTCGAAATTTCTATTAATTTTGACAATAATAAATCTATAAACCTCAATATTACGAGTTTTTGATCGAGACTACCAGTTGATCTCAGATAATTCTTTGACCGCGTGCTCTACTCCCTCTATTTCGAAAAGAGTTGTCGAGATGTCAAGAATTAAATTCTCTATGAAATTGATAATGAATACATATAGCGTAAAAACAAAATTACAATAATTTTATGTAGTTGAATGAATACAATTAATCTCACAAGCGAACTAACTAATATTCATTGAATGAATTATATATTCAAGAACGATACATATATTCATTGAAAAGTTGTTTACAATCATTTGTATTTATAATAAAATAATTGCTGACAAAGTGTTTATGATATTTAATACAATTGCGTTTTATAAACATGTCCTTCTAGAATTTTCTCCATGTTATTCCTCCATCCCTAAGAATGAAAAATGACGGAGGTATTTTTCATATCTTGTTGTCTTCCTTCTTCTAATTCGATGTTTTCTTTCTTCTTTTCTTCAAATTTCTGTTTTCTTACAAATTTTCTTTTATATTTTCGAATTAACCATAATGTTATTAAAATTACACAAATTATTATTAATATTGTAAATAGTCCAATTGATACATGGCTTTGCGGATTATAAATTTCATGAATTGGTTTTATATTTCTAGCAATTTTATTTATTTCATAATATATAATTTGTCAAAATCTATGCTGGTTAAATTTGGAGATTTATAAATTTGATTATTTAAAAATTTGAGGTTTAATTTCGGTAATATTATCGATTTTCCTTTTTTAATTTGTATGTTGGTTGAGAAAATTTCACTTCCTATTTGAATACTACAGTTCTTTAGAATTTTTGTAACTGATGGATAACTTATTTTCAAATAACGATCCAAAACACATTTAGGAATCACTTCAGTTTCTGAATTTGGAATTACTAAAAGTTCGTTATTTGTTACTTGTTCTAATATAGTTTCTTGGAGATTTATTTTCACTAACAACACAATTTTCAGCAGAGCGTCCGTTCAACAATTCAATAGTATAATTGTCTTTTAATTTAAATGTTTCTTTGCAGTAATATTGTTCTTCCAATGCTGGACATTCTTCCTTAATAAAAATAACTTCTTCTTAATTTCTGACAAAGTAAGGTTGAGGAGCGATAAATATCGTATGGTTTTGGATTATAGGGTACAAATGGAAAAATTCATAGGTTTTAGATTTTAGGATTGGAACATGGGTAGCAAAAATTATTTTGGATCTGGAAAAGGTTACTTGTGAGCCAAGAAACAGATAATACGTTAGAATATTATTGAATTTTTGGATTTCTTCTTCTTTATAAATAGTACTTGAATATTTAATCATTTCTAAAATTTCTTGACTAGATATAACTGAACTATGAATCGTATTTAATTTAGAAAATGTTATTGCGTTTTCAATATTATCAAACAATGTAATTAAACTCTGACAGTCCAGATTCATCTGTGAAATTGTACTGTGAAATGTTATAAAATTATTCAAAGTTATTATTTTATTTTCTATCGAAATGTGAAATTTCTCTAAATTATCAGAAAGTTTCTGTTGATGATTCCATAGAGTCGTAATGGATTTATTATAATGATCAATTAATTTTTTGTGTAACGATATTTGCAAATTTACTTCATGAATTATTTGTTTTTGATTTTGTTGTAAAACATTTATAGCATTATCATATCTTTCTTCGTCGTCTGAATCTATTTTGCCTACTGCATTTATTAATCCTCTTTTTAATCTTAAATGTGGATATATGTTTTCTGATTTTTTATCTAAAGTATTAATTAAAATTTCTGTTCTACTTAGCGATTGTTCAGCTAAATTATGATATGAAATAGGATTTGTAGCGTTCGCTTGAGATAAATTATTTTTTAAACTATAATAATATTGTTTCAAACTATTAATTTGTTTATGAATAAATTCTAAATCTATATAAAATATAAAACTGTGTTTAGTATATATAAGATTACTGGTTCCTAAATTAAAGTAAGTTATTTACTTTTGTAATTGCTATGTCTTCTGTCTTAGTTATCTTGTAAAGTAGTAGTAATATTAATACTGTCGTCAACTTCATTATTCTGTAACAATTTTTCTGTTTTAGTTTTTGGTTTTCTGATTATGTTTTTATGATCAGTCTCTAACAATATACTAGAGTCTTTTATGATTTCTGCCTTTTTAAATTTAGGTAATTTTTTATCTCGGAATTTTGTTTTTATATAAGCTATCTTTTGATTTTCGTTTCTCTTATTAATTATTTTTTCTTTAATATTAGCATTTCTATCTTCAATTTTTTTATATAATAATTCAGAGCTTTTTTTGTGATTTTGTATATAATTGGATATTATTGGTGTAAATTGTGTTACAGAGTGAATCGAATTATTATATGCTAATATTGAATGTTTTATTAATTGATTGGGTGTTAAATCTTTGTTATTTTCTTTTATACATCTGAAATGTTCAATTAAACTAGAGTGAAAACGTTCTACAGGTGAGCTGGAGTTACTGTTTTTTGATGTTGTATAATTTAATTCAATTCTGTACAATTTGCAAAAATCTTGCAGATCGTTATTCTTGTACTCTGAACCACAATCAGCTGTAATTTTGTAAGGTAAACCGTGATGAGTAACATAATTTAATATATTATCAACAACTGAGGTTCCAATCACTCTTGAATTTGAATATGCTTGACCGTAACGAGAGAATGTATCTATTATAGTTAAATATGACTGATTTGCTATTTTAAAAGTGTTTATATGTATGTGTTCGAATGGTTTACTGTTTGTTGGGGTTAAAATGATTTTAATTGCGGGGGGATTTCTATCATATTTATTCTTTTGACATATTTCACAATTATTAACAAAGTTTTCTATATCTTGTCAATGTAACATTTTAGGTCAATAATATTTTTCAGTCAATGATTTCTTTAAATCGTTAATTCTTCTGTGTCCTTTTTTGCATATATGATAGTATTTTATTTTTTCTTTTTGTTTTTCTTCGGTTAAAATATCTATGAATAAATATTCATGTGATTGGTTCGAATTAATTTACTTATATCTTTTTCGTGTTAATTATATTTTTGTTAATTGCCAATTATATTTTCGCTAATTATATTTTTTTTTCGTCCTCTTTCAAATAATTAAAATTATGAATTTCATATCGGCTTATTTCTAAAGGATAAACACTAAGAGGCTGATTCAAAATTATATAAATTGTCTTAAACATTTCATTTGTGTTACACTGATTATAATTTAAATTTATATTATTTTCCTTTTCCATTAGTTAAATAAACAAAGTTTTGAAGGATATTATCACATTTCTCATATATATTCTAATTAAAAATAACTTTTCATTATTCTAGTTTCTAAAAGTTTACTAATTTTTTTTTATATTTTACTTATTTATTATCTATTAATTCTAAATCTTATCTATTCTTATAACATAATAATAAAAAAGAAAGAAAGATCTTTGAATGAAAATGCATTTTATAATTTCTTGAATTGCGTACCATTTTAATGAATGATAATATTTATTTTTCAAAAATTGTTCTTCTATTATTTTTTCATTTAATATTGCATTTAATTTCCTATTCAAATATTTTAGACTTATTTCCTTATTATTTCTTTCAAATACTTTGTTAATTGTTTCATAATTAATCTCAACTTCGTCATTTTCATGGATTATTTCTCTGTTATCGATGATATTATTTTGATTTTGTATATCCAATATATTTGTATTTAATTCAGGTTTTATAACATAAGATTCTTTTTCTAATATATCATTTTCTATTTTTATAACATAATTTATATCTTTTTCTTCCATTGTCTCATCATTATTTATCTCATTTATTTCTCTGTTTAATTCTATCACATTTTCTTTTACTTCAATTTCATTATCATTTTCATTCATTTTTAATTCATCTAATCCTGTATATATTAATTCTACCTTTAATTCCACTTTATCAAATAATTCTAATTCTCCTTCTGTATCATTATTCATTTCTCCTACCATTATAATATTTTCTTCTGAATTTTTTTCTGTTACATTCAATTTATCTTTTTCTTCTTCATCAAATAATTTACTGAGATCTAGTTCTACTTCCTGATTTAATTCCGATTCTTTCATTTTTATGAATTTTTGGCGATGAATTATTAGTTGTGATATTTATTTCAATTATTTTTTCACTGGGTTCTGATGGGTCCTAATGGATGATTAGGAGTAAAATTTATTTCTTCTGTTTTCGATTCTTTTTCCCGAGGCTTTTTTCGAAAATTTACGCTTTGATTATTATTTTCATCTGGGTCAAATAAATGTTGGAAATCAATTACCTCTTCTTTTTCTTCTTCGTTATCATTACAACTATTATTGTATAATTTCTCAGATGTAAAATTTGGTTTTTGATTTCTTGATTGGAAATGTTTATAATAATTATTATTATTGTTATTATAATTATTATTGCGATTAATATTTACAAATCTACTAGATTTATCTGAAAAATTTTTCGATGTCATAGACATCGGGTCTGGTCTTGGTAAACAGTTTACAGTTATTTGGTTTGGCTGGAAAACGTTTTTTCTTGGTGCCAAACACTTGTGCATTTGTTGGATAATTTTGCCTACTTTGTGGCATGGAATTTATATTCATTGATTGGCTAGGAAAGTTGTAATTATTATTACTATTATCTCTTTCATTATGATGAAATTGATTTCTATTATAATTATTATCATATTAGTGATATTGTTGATAGTAGGGATTGTTATTATTATATTGATTATTTCTATTATTTTTCATTGAATTAGTTTTAAAATTATTATTATTATTATTATTGTACTTAACTCTGGGCTCATAAAATTGGCCATAGAGATTCTCGAAGTTTTCAAATTCGTCGACATTACCCATAGTATCTTCTAGCGATACAGGCTTTTTCAAATACATATTTTTGCGTATGGTGCCTGAACATCCTACTTTGAAAATGTTCAAAGCTGTTTTTTCACAATGGTTTATTTGACATTTTTTGTCAATTTCCCCTAAATTCAAATTATTATTAATTTTTTGGATTGTTTGACTTTTTAATAATTGTAATCTATTTCCAAATGCTATCAAAATCTCATTTTTATATGGTCGTGTTCTTGTCAATTCTTGTAATATACAGTCTAAATCGGGTCTGTCTGCGAAACACTGTATTAAAGTTTCTCTTAATTTGAACCATGTATTTAGTTCGATCCTATTTCCTACCATCATTTCTGCTTTATCAATTAATTTTTCTTGGATGCATTCCAATACATGATTATTGATATCTTAATCATTATAGATCGAATACGTCTCTATTAAATTTTCACTTGAAGTTGCCATTTTTTCGGAATCTGAATTATCTTTTAAGCTTAATATATAAAATGTATTTAATAAGTTATCTAAATCGTTCATAAAAATTATATGTTCCAAATTATTAAATTATCTCTTCCTTACTCAGAGTTTGATAAGGATAGATAAAAAAAAGGAATAAAAATAAGGAAACTTGGCACTTACAGCTATCTGAAGTCCTGAAGTTCCTCGTTGAACACATTGATCTAGTGCTACTGTACTGAAGTACTTAGACGGAATTTTTTATCGCACTTTGCGTGAAAAATCGCGACCGCACTAATCCGAATGACTGCGCAAATTATAATTTTCGGTTATTTGAAAATTATTTTTAAAAATTTATTTTACACAAAATTACAATAATTTTATGTAGTTGAATGAATACAATTAATCTCACAAGCGAACTAACTAATATTCATTGAATGAACTATATATTCAAACATATATTCATTGAAAAGTTGTTGACAATCATTTGTATTTATAATAAAATTATTGCTGACAAAGTGTTTATGATATTAAATACAATTGCGTTTTATAAAAATGTCCTAGAATTTTCTCCATGTAATTCTCAATATAAATTTTCTCGCATTCACTTATTGACTCACTCAGCTAGCGTCAACATTAAAGCTTGTATGAAATATATCACTTCCTTTCTCGTTGGGTAAAGGCAAAGCTTTCTGTCTTTTATTGGATTAAAATACCGCAGCTAAAAATTACAACCTTATAGCATCATCCTTTTCCTTTTGTACTAAGAACATATACTCTAACAATATTTCATTTCAGGTAACCTACAATCTGGTGTCTACGAATATCCATTTTACTTTCCACTTCCGCAGGATATTCCCAGTTCCTTTCAAGGTGAATTCGGAAGTATTAGTTACAGTATTAAGGCTGTAGTTGATATACCTTTTTCGTTCGATTATAAAGATAAATTGACGTTCGTGGTTACGGCACTTACAGATTTTAATAAAATTCGACAAAATATTCGATTAGTAAGTTTTTATGAGTAATTTCTTATCAAATTAACTATTTAAATTGGTCAAAACAAATTTCAGCTGGAGTTACTGTATAAGGAGGAATAATATAAAGCCTAATTTGTAGCTTTCGAGTTGCAAAGGACTCATTCAGATATTTTGCAAAAATCCAAATTTTTTATTGAAAGATAATTGTGACATATTACTTGATAGTAGTTAAATAAACCATCTTATTCGTCAGTCTCGCGTGCTTCAGTAGTAGGAATGACCCCATTTGAGAACTCACGATGTGAAACGGCTCCACACTGCAGCTAGCTTCTTTAGCGGCAACGCATAGGTTCACTATTGTTAGTCAGATGGGGTTACAAAACATATGGTACTTACCTACCTGTTGATGAAGCGCACCAGATGGTAACGCTATGCTTTTAAAAGTTCAAAAATCGACTCCATACACTTAAATACATACATACCGAACTAATAAGGAACATGGCTTGAATTCATGAAATTATTGATTGTCATGGGTCCTTAATAAGTGGAGAAATTTCAAATATATCCGACGTTTTTAATTCTTCAAAATCGGTTTCTAAAATTTCGTTACAAATATACATATACACACGTCTTAAAAAGGAAAATACGATTTATAATTACAAGTTGTGACGAAGTTATGGTGACGAGCTGGTGGAAATCGTTCAAACAGAAAAACCATGCTCATATATACCTACCAATAAACGAAAAAATGGTTTGATTTCGGTCACGTGTTGCATATAGTGTAAATCTTTTAATTTAAATCATGGAAACAATAGAATTTCTTGTTGATAGAATGGCTACAAATAAGATATTGTGGTTAAGAGTGAACAATCTATCAATTGGTCAGTGGTTCCAGAACTGGGTAGTTTTCAGTTACATTCTAACAACCTGTCGTATTGTAGAAGGATGTTTTTGAAGCACATGAGGGAAAGGGCTACGCATAAAAAAATCGAAGATGAAGATTAGTGTGCAATTCGACGCTTCCTGTCAAATTATGGTCACGAATATTAGAATTAAAAAGGAGTGAGACCGATTGAATGGGTCTAGAATGAATTATCGAAATAATTTTAAAGGGCACATAAGCGGATTTCCTACGCCGATTATGTGGGTTTTTTCTTTTGTTCTAAGTGTTCCACTTAATCAGAAGTAACGATCGATATCTGTTCAAGACTATATCATCAGTTTTTCAATAGAATTCAGTAGAGCTGAAAACTGAAACCTTTTGTACTAGCACATAATACAACCATCCAATAGCCGAGTGGGAGAGGCAAAAGAAAGAGCAGGACTTTACAATAGGGTAGAGATTTATGAACGACGAAATATTATCTAAATCAAGAATGAAGATTTATGTCTTCATCGAGCTCTTTTTGTTTGTTACTAAAATGAATGTAGATAAAAATGAAGTGTTATGAGAAATTCGAAACGAATAATGACACAGAGAGAAAAATAAGAGCCAATGAATTGGTAGAGTGAACGCGATATCGGCTGTCGTATTTTAGAATTACAACTTTCCCTCAAAAACAAAACTGTAGGTTTGAATCTTTTCTATGAAGATGGTCATTATAATTTCATTATATTGTTAACCTAATGGCCATTCTTGCTGCACAATTCAAGAACACTACTGACCGCTATTTTTTTTATTTGTATTTCAGTAGGGACATGAGAGGAGACGATGATTCTATTCTTGACGAGTATTTTAAGAAATATTGTTATTGTATTCGAGCAAATATTCATTTAAAATATAGGACATAATATGGAAAAATATTTATCAAAGAGAATATCGTCCCAGTGAACATCATATAGCCACTGGCATTTCCTAATCTAATAATGGTCTTGGTTAATTCTTGGAGACACAATTCTTGGGATAAGCCAATAAAAAGATAGGTCAGTGCTGTGGAGAGGCAATGGAACGCGAGAGATCAACTTGTTTTGAAAAAATTTTGGTACATCCTATTGTAACATTCAAATTGATATATTCATGTATGTATTCATATAGATATTGTGCCCCCCTTTCTTGCTGCCATACCAGGGAACCCAGTGTTTAGAGCTGATCTGTTACTGCCAATCCTTTTAGAAAGTCCAGAATGTGGGATGGATGTAGCTGCCAGAAATCTTCGTCTTCTATTTCATACCCTCCCAGATGTAGTGCTTCTGAGTTCCATGGTATTCATGTCACACTTCGAGAGAAAGTGTATAGAGGTTACATCCTCTATGCAACAAAATCTGCCCACCGCGTTATCTGCTGAGTCTACCGTCTTCAAGTATCTATTGAGCCGACAGTTCCCCGATAGGAATCCTGTTAGTATTCGCAGATTGATCTTACTTAGGTACATTAAGCAGATTTTCTCTTGTTATAGTTTTCCAGGAGAGTCTTTGTTTGTCTCAGCCCCTGTATGTTGCCCAAATATTGGTTTTGCTCTTCTCTACCTTCCCTTCCAATGCTTTTTCTATTGTTTTGTAAGTGATACCACAGAAGGGTTCAGGTTCAATGAAGGGTTTGCCTGCACCTGTTTTGGTGAACCAATCATCTATTTCATCTCCTTTCACTCCAGTGTCTAGCGGAATCAATTGTAGGGCAACTTTATTTTTACCTAGCTCAATTAATTTTTCTAGGCAATCCCAAACGAGTTTGGATTTTATGATGTTGGAGCTTAAAGCTCTAATGGATGTCTGGCTATCGGGCAGGATGATCATCTCCTGTTTGCGATAGTTCCTCTCTAGATTAAACAGGACACATTATTCAATTGCATAAATTTCTGCTTGGAAAATGTTTGGCGTGTTACCCAGGCTTTCATAGTGTTTGGTTCTGGGCCTGTACACTCTTATTCCAGTTCTGTCTGCTACTTTAGGTCCACCCTTATACCATTTAATGGTATTTCTGTTCAGTTCTTGCAGCATAGTTTTAAGGTAAATTTTTTCTTGAAGCTAAACATTTTGGTGCATCATCCTAACGCATGACCCAGGTTTGGTCATTATTTCTACACGGTTTTTCTTTGATAATTCCATTCTAAATGATATTTTTCTGCCACACTTTTCAGTACTATGTGAAGAGGTGGGGGATTTAGAATCACTTCTATTGCAGCTGTTGTACCTTCGAGTTATTGTTCCTCAGACTAGTTCCAGTACCCCAAACCACTGCCGCATATATGATGATTGGTTTCACAGTTGCTGTGTACATTCACAGTAGGATCTTTGGGTTAGTACTCCGATTCCTTCTTGCGAAGGCTCTGCACACCATCAGTGCCTTATCGTGTTTATTCCTGAAGTTTACTATCTAATGTGAGTTCCAGATATTTCCTCTGTTTTCGACGTAATGACTTGCCCGTCTATCTTGATAGACTTGATTTTTTTATTCCTAGTGAAAAAAATTAGGTAGGTACCACCTTTTTGTATAGTTGAGTCCTCTTTGAACTATGTCACAAAGTGTATTCTCAAAGCATCCTCTTGCGTAGATGACTATGTCGTGAGCATGTCCTTGACAGGTTATACCGAGTTTAGTTAGCCTGCATAAAAGTTCGTGTACTACTAAGCTCCATATAAGTGAAGATGCAACTTCCCCTTATGGACATCCCCTGAGAAGGCAAATACTACGTTTTCTTTGTTTGACAGAGCGTTCTGAATTCCAGTGGTCAATTGTACCAGTCCGTAGATTTTCCAGTTTTGTATGCGGATTGTCACGAATGGAGAAGTTTCCTGTTCTAATGTAGTTGTCGACAGCTTTTTCCATCATTTCAAGTAGAATCGAGGAGAGGTTGATTAGTCTGAAGCATTTGGGGTGTTCTTTCCTGCTTTTTTGTATGAAAGTTACTTTGGCCCTTCTCCAAGGCTCTTGTTTACACCCCAGCTCTAGATTGCTTTTACTGAAGCGGATCAAGTGTGGTAAGATATCCTTCTGTCCTCTTTGAAGGGGGACTCCTGGCGACTTGAACGGTTGAAAAGTGTTCAAACTGTAGAGTCAATATCCTCGCAGAAATTTCTGAAGCTTTGTCGCTTTGTTTTTCTAACTTATTTATTGTGGACAGTGAGTTTTCAGGTGTAACTTTAAAAAAAATAACAGCATTTCCACATATTCTGCATGCTATTTAGAACTATTGATACTTAACAATTTTAATTTGTTTCAGACACCGATTACCTATCAAAACGAAAAAAATCTTTGTTGTTGGTGTTGCGCCAGTGAACCGATAACTATAAACCTATCTTTGAAAAAAAATGCATTCGTTCTAGGAGAATTGGCAAAAGTTACAGTGGAAGTTACAAACTTATCAAATAAGAATGTTGAAGAACTAGTCCTTACCTTGATAAGAGTAAGTAGGTTATAATAATTCAATAATAATCTTTACTTGACTGCTTCATTATTTCTACGCAGCGCAGTTTGATTTATACCAAACATGTCAGATAGCAACTAAATGGTGAATAGAAAAAAGTTGGAGCGAGTCACATTTTGTATGGATTATTAGCCAAAGTTTCTACCTAAATATCGGTAGCAGATCCTACGGTCACTGCAAGATTCTCAGATATATTGTAGTATTCTAAATCTGGATGAAATACTCAAACTTTATTCTCCATTTTGGAGTCTGTTCAAATATCTTCCTCAAGTACCAAGAACCACACGTTCAATCACTATCACAGTGGTCTCTGCAGTTTTATCTTCTAATACGTAGAATCTACCAAAGTCTCCTCTATCAAATAAACACAGTGTTTACTACTACCACTATATCAAAATTACAGTGTCTGATCTATGTGTTGATAACCGAATTATCGTTTTCAGTGACCAAAGGTAAATTCCATATTAGCTCTTTGTCAACTTCATGAATTGTAAGTATTTATTGGATTTACCCACAACAGCCTTTCCTCTTTTAATATTTCAGATCTGTCACGAATTTCAATGATTCTTCAAATATAAATTATGAAGTTTGCCGATTTTGTTACTGGTTTTGCTTGTTTGACTACTTAGTCTAAATTTTCGTTGCCCCAGGCCATCGTGTCTTCAATACGGACACCTAGTATGTTTAGAACACACACCCATACTAGCTTAAAGCTGAACCTCACAGAAACAAATGTCTCAAGCCCTGCTTGGTTGACTACAAAAATAGCAACAGAACGAAATGTTATTTCACCCATGTTGATTTTTCCCACATTGTAGTGGATCATCGTCATTTCCATCTATAAAATTATAGCATACTCAGTTATGCTTACTGGGAAAGTTATCCCTTGTTCTATGGCAACTACTTCTGCTCCTACGTCTTTTATACATTCATATAAAAACTTCCACCTGTGTGAGCTTCACCTCTTCTCCATTCTTTCCTACCTAGTACATTTGTATAGTTATTTAAAATTTCGTGCTAAGATATCTTATAATAATTGTTCCAAAAACTACAAGTAGATAAGATACATAAACACATGTCCAACATATTACAAAAGATCATTGAAAACAGAAATAGGAAAGACGCTACGAAGTACGTGGAAATCATATTTGTTTTGATTGCACTAAGAGCTAAGATACTGAATCTAGGGTGCTCGGATCAAGTGTAAATAAAACATCAAGCAGTTTATGAATTATAACAAGAAAATAACAACGGATCTCTGGTCAATGGACAAAGAAGTTGAGAGCCAGTACAACAGATCTCTAGTTCAACAAGTTAGAATGATGAATCTTCGTTTAAGATGACTTTTAACAGCTCGTGACATTCAAAGAAAAAAGCTGGGTAAATGAAAGATCCTATACCATAGTCTCCATTTGATAATGAATTATTTGACCAAAAACCGAATAGGGTTAAGCTTTTGGTGCATCGAGTGGACTTACAAATTTACCAGTGGTAAGAAAACTTTTTATGGATGACATCATGAATAAAATAGATAAGAAAATTCAACCAATGAGACGACTCACACTATAAAAGCTGTACCAAATACGTTATCGGATTGAATTGGTAAATATATATAATAGAGTAGGCTTTAAATAAAAAAAGATTATCCACAAAATTCGAGTTTTAGAAACCAGTAAACAAGTTTATTTTACAAGAATGTAGAAATTCTACCTCTTAATAGATGAAATAAATTAATTTAGATGATAAAAGATTTTTTTGAAACATTTTGGCATGTAAAATACTTTCAGGAAAGTATCTTGAGAAACTGAACGATTGAAGGAATGACAGCCGGAAATAAGGAAGAAAAAAGCTGGAGACATTCACTACTTGTGCCTTTGCAGTATAAAATCGAGATATAGAAAAAATTGGAGACAATTCAAAGAAATTAATGGATACAAATTTCTGTCTCAAAATTCTATTAAACAATCGGCTGGAAAAATCCAAATTTATAATTGAGTCTCCACCAATCTATTAGAAACTTTTGAGAACAAAATAACAATTGTTTTCCTCCAGTCAATGGATACCTTTCCGAATTAGCATTTCAAGACACATAACGATTTGATGGCCAAGACGAAACAAGTGACTTCTATTAATTGTATCTCGCTATTAGATCTGTCAACCCTTACAAGCTTGGCGAGATCAATTCCACTTCATAAATAAATATTGATATTGACTAGAACATTTCCTGTATTAAAATACTATACCATCAATGTTTGATTCACATACTTTGTTCTAGTTAACTTATTATCAAAGTGAAGCAGATGGAATGATATATACTAAAACCCAAGAGTTACTAGGATTCCAAACAGCCACTGGAGTTGGTGCACATGGCCAGAGAACGTACCTATTGAATTTCCAGATGCCTCATTCGATTTTGTTGTATAACTTAGCTTCATGTCAATTAATTAGACAATTTTTCACTCTTCGTGTAAGTTGAGTACCTATCTATTAGCATTCTTAGAATACAATAAGACGCTGAACATTTTATTATAAAAATACTAATGATTCATACAACAATATAATTAATATTTAAAAATTCAGCATCTGATATTTCTAGAACCGCGAATAATATTCATACCAAACATATTGTTTACAACTATTATACCATTAGTAGCGAAGCTTTTATATTATCTTCTTACTTTCTCCTTACTTTCTCTGTTTTTCACTGCAGCATTCAATACACAATTTCGAGCTCTCCCCTTTTCCTTATTTGTCCAAGCCATTTTATTATTTGTATCTTCATTCTTCTTAGTATACCGTTCATTGCCCTCAGTATCCCATAGTTCATATGAATTATTCCTGATCATTCGACTTTTTTTTCATTACGATAATTGTCATCTAATTATCATAAAACGATTTAGGGCTGAATTTAATAATGATGTTGAGAAACTGTTATCATGCCTCCTGTTTCTCTTTTGCTTGGCAGTATATTCACCTTTAACTGATCATGGTCATTACAATTATTCTTCTTAAATTACTCTTTCATCAATTAGCCAGCTCCAAGTTTTCTTGTTTTCCACAGTTTCTTTGTTAACTGATATAATCTTCCACGAAGTTCCGCTTTTCCGTCTTTTTATGATACAACCCCATCCTTACGTTTCTCAATAATTTCTATTACTATAACTTTAGTTGGTTTCTCTGAGACAATTTCTTGGCATCCTCCTTCGCTTATTTCTTCTTTGGTTCTAAGTTTACCTCAGTTAAACATATTATTTCTGAATTAGTTTATATCGTACTCCTCGTTTCTTGTATATTCATTATCAATTTCTCCGATATATTCCATATAATTTCTTTTTTATTTTTGTTTCTTTGCGACCTTTGCTATATGCGATGTTAATAGTCGACATGCATGCCTCTGACCGTAAGTTTGCTTTGTTTTTAGAAAAGAAAAAAAAATTACAATTTTATCGACAAAGTGACACAATTTTATACTAGATAATAAATAAATATAAAATAACAATTTGACTTAATATAGTGATTATAATACATACATACATATAATACATATATATATATATATATATATATATATATATATATATATATATATATATATATATATATATATATCTTACTTCATACTAAAATGAATTATGCCATCACCGTTCATGGCTGAACTGTTCCTGAGTCATTTTGAAAAGAAAATCAGTCAAGAGTTTCAGTATTTTCCCAGGGTATGATACATATTCAATACGAAGAAGGCAAACGTAGACGAATCCATTTTGGAACTCAACTCAAAATATCCATCTATAAAGTTCACCTACGAAATGGAGAATAATGGACAGTTACCATTTTTAGATACTTTAGTAATTAGGAATAGTATTAGGTTAGAATTTGATGTATTTAGGAAAAACACCGCTACGTGCAGGTATATCCCCGCTGATTCTTTTCATTGTATCCAACATAAGATGGGCAGCATCCATTTTCTGGTACATCGGTTAATCCACTTTCCACTCACTATCGAGAGATACAATAAGGAGAAGTCCTTCATTGAGGATGTAGCTGTACTCAACGGTTATAAAAAAAGAATTGTAAATAGATTAATCAATAGTCATAGGTTTTAGAAATCTCTATGTGAAACCACTTTTTCCAAACCCAAAGTAAAATACAAAAAAAATTTGCTTTGATATCTTTCAATCCTCTTTATACGAGAAAATTGTAAGGAATATTTAGCAGAGTGGGTTTAAAATTGGTTTATAAGTACAACAACCCATTAAAACAATTGTTGGACAATCCTAAGGATAAAATACCAAATTTGGAAAAGAGTGGTATATATGAAATAAATTGTGGTGATTGTGACCGAAAGTATATTGGGCAGACTAAGAGATCCGTTATTGTCCGGTTTAAAGAACACATAGCTCATTTGAAATATGGACGGACCGGAAAATCAGGTATTGCCGATAACGCTGTCAGTCACAATCATTGCATAAATATTAATAATGCAAAATTGTTAAAAAATGTATCCAATAATAAATTATTGGATTTGGATCCCGCCAAGGAGTTTCCCGCTGGAATTAATTTTTCGCGGGAGATGGCTTATTGGTAAGAAAATTCAATATAAAAAAGGTAAGTTAAGTAATTCGATTTTAGTTTACCTTCAGTCTCTGAAGACGATAATTTCGTTATCGAAACGCGCGCCAGACAGTATAATTGTTAGTGTTGGTGTAGTGGTGGTGTAAACAGTATATTCAGTATGAATATTGCCAACGGTTCCAGAAATTTCAACTTGTGGGTTCTATTACTAAAAAAATTATTATTACTTCTAATGTCACAACCCTGTTCTCCTAATATAAACTATAAATTTTCCTACGTATAAAACCTTGAGTAGCTTTGTCAACTGATTTCAGTTTTTCTTCGCATGTTTTTCATTTCTGTGAATGATCCACACCAACCCCTTTCGTGACTACTCGATAAATGGAGAATTTGCCTTTTTTAATCATTCGAATATATTCGACATAACTAGCTGTGTTTGTATATCTATTATTAAATTCATACCTCTCTTTATTCTCACTACAATGTGCCATTTCATTATCTTCTTTCTACCATGGTCTAAAGAACGCCATATTTTGATTTATTTGAAAAAATTTATCAAATAAATTAATCTAGCCAATTGTGTACATACAGCTTCGGCCAATAGAAATGCATTTGGGTAATTCTCTGTAAGCTTATTCAGGTCTCATACAAATGCTGTCCTGGCAATTTTTCTACCATTTGTAGGAAAATCCAGTTCAATTTCAAAGATAAGTTATTAGCAATTTTCAAAAAAATCATGGCAGGGGACTGTTTGAGTCATCAGGGGGCTGTTTTTAATGTGACAGGGGATTATTAAGTAAGTGAGTAAAAAACGTCATTGTATATTAATCAATCATATATATTTAAATTATCAACAAAGCTTCTTTATAAAAATGAACAGAAACATAACTTTTTTTAAACATTTATATCAAAAATTAACCTTAAATGCTAGAAACAGTTTGTACTCATTGAGATCAGCATAGAGGCTTATTACTATTCATATCAGTCATTAAATATTTTATGAAGTCTTCATTGTAACACTCTTATTATCTACTAGAAACATTTCAACTAAGAACAAATTCTAAGAATTTTCTTAATTAAATACAAGGGACATAATGAAGTTTAATCACATTTGAAAAATTAGCGCTCGAAAACATTAACTTCTGTAGAAAACTGATGAAATATTCTCTTACCCTTCATGATCAAGTTAGGGCTAGGATAACTTGACCAAATGATACATTTGAAATATTCCTATTTGGTCACCTTTTTGGTCACAAAACTTGAGGAAAGTAACACGTAAGTCATTTTCATTGTTATCAATATTATTAATTACAGCAAGTAAAAGGGTATTTTACATTTTTAGCTGGAAAATTTCACAAGAACGTAATCTCCAGTATTGTAACTTGAACTCCGAATACCACTCGTTCCTGCTATGGCATCCAATCTTTGAGGGGACTTGTTTTTTTTTAGGTGTAGTAGGTTCAGCAGATTCAAAATCTACCGGCTCGGACTCTGTAAACACTTCTTCGACTTTCCATCTAGGTCTTAGATCGAAATTGATACTGCCAATCTTATAATGCTCACAAGATCCGCTGTTGCAATAGCAACTAAGAGTTCTCATTATCAATGTTTTACATTTGGTTGGAAGGCCGGGGATGGAGCTGGAATAAAAACCTGCTACCTGAGGGACATTCAAAATACCCTTAAAAGACTTCTGATCGGCCGAATCCTGATTAATTGCGATACAAGTGTTGCCAGGACAACGCTCTTAGATTACTTGAACAAACTGATCAATATTTTTGATATTGTCTCCAGAATTTACAACAAAACTAGCTGTTCTTTTGCATGTTGCTCCGATACGGTCCGGTGCCCCTTTGCCATGGCCCCTTTCGGTATAGTTCCATGTAAAGTTTTCAATATATGGAATTTCTTCGGAAAGTTTGGTTGCCATTATATGAAACATAGTTTTATTACGGTATTGAGTAACAGGGCCATCGCTCAATAAATGCACTCGTTTGATGCCATGTGGAAGACCCTTGAAAATTGATTGTAGATGTGCCCAAATAGTACCAGGTGAATGAGCTATGTTCTCTGAGACTGTGCAAAAAGAAAGGATGGAGTTTCGTAGGTAAACAACTACAGTATACAGACTTAGTTATGCTCGAGATCCACCAAAATGAAAAGCCTGTATTTCGTCTACATACTTAGTGCAATGATTTTCGCTGAAATCTACGTGGATCAAGAATTCTTCATCTTGTAGGTTTGACTTCAAATCACGTATCTTATACTGGTGAACAATATTTCGCTGGTGATCAAGAATTTTGTGTAAATCTTTTTATAAAATTGTTATGAGCTGTCTTGGATGTACTTCAAATATTTATTTCAAACATTTAGTTACCAGTCGGGGCTTCTTCGTCTTAAAATCTTGGGATTTGTTGTCTTTCGAAAACCCATATTTTATATTTTATCAATTTTCTATTATCAAATTCTTTATATTTCGTGTTTTTATTAAGGCAAGTATGACAAGATCTCGCCAAACAATCCTCATTATAGCGGTCGCAACATAATTCTCCCAGCAGTTTCTGGTGATTGTTATAAGCTAATATTGCAGTATGAAGTGCGCTGAGCTTCATGTCTATGTTGCTGTGAACTGTGCAAAGACAGGTATCGCGATTTTTATCGTTTGATTTCCCAACCCAAAAAGGACGGAGTCGGCAAAATGGTTGATAGTTAATTTTTATGTTTCCAACGATAAACTTATTGTAAAGATTAGAAACTGTGTCAAGGAGATATCTCTTCGGTTTCTTCATAGTTTTTCTGATTATAAATTATTTCTTACCTGCTGCCATACGACTATTATTATCATCTTCGAAAAAATCTTTTTTAAAATATCAGGTATTTTAGGTCGTTTAGCTACACATACGTCTAAGCCATTAACAGCCGTGCTCACGAGGTGTCATGTCCTTCACTAACTTTCGCAACCCTTTTTCTTTCTTCTTTTGATACTTAAAATTGTCCTTTTCTCTCATTTCTTCTCTCTTTACAGGATCATTTTCTTTTTAGTCATACCACGTGCGTGTTATTGACCTGTTAACATATTTTAAGTTAATAATGGAAAATTATGCGAAGTAATAATCCTATATGATTCTTTTACAAAAAAAGCAAAATAATAACCAATCCGCAAAAAACACAGTCTTCTGTTGTTTTGAACAGTCTCCTGCTACAACTTAAGATAGAGAACTGTTGCCATGGGACTGTGTATTTCGGTTAGATTTCAAAATATTTATAAAACGGACATAAAATTGTTCCTTCAAAACCTTCTGCTTAATTTAGGCATAAATAATATAACAATCAATTATAAATAGAAATAATTAAAATATTAAACATGCATATTATTAATTACCAGAGGACTGTGTATGGAAACGGTCCAAACGCGGGTTCACCTCACGAATGACACTAAACAAAATGGCGCCTTATCGCCTCATTCAATAAGGCTGCTCACTTCACTACGGTTGCGTTTCGTTTCAAATTTCGTTTCACTCAATTAAACGTTTCTAAATATTATAGATTTTGTGAATTGTGGATGTAAAATTTTGGCAGGGGACTGTATGAAAATTCTGGGGACAAATATAACTGCCTACAACTGGTTTTCCAGTTTTGAACTGATAGAAGAGTCACGAAAGAAGAAACTGTGATATATTGGTACTGTGAAAAAAAATAAGTCTCGACTTCCAATACAGTTTATTACAACTAAAAACAGAGCTCCTCATAGTAGTCTTTTCGGGTTCACAGATGATTGTACCTTGGTTTCCCATGTACCTAAGCCAGGTAAATGTGTGCTTTTGGTAACAAGTATGGAGGAATATAATTCTATTGATCCTGAGACGGGTGTTAAGATGAAACCTTCGATTATCACGTTTTATAATCAAATCAAGAGCGGTATAGACGTTGCAGATAAAATGTATGCATCGTATAATGTGGAGAGAAATAATAAATGTTGGCCTCTGGTCATATTCTTTTCCATGATTAATATGAATATTTTGAAAATAATGTGATGTTCAAAGAACATTATTCCTGAATCTCTTATCCCACGAACTAACTGCACCTTATTTGGCTTGAAGAAGTTCTAACACTTCAGGGATGCATATGGATCTCAAGTTACACCTGACAAAGTACGCAACTGCAGATAAAGAAGGTGAAAGAACGGATGTAAATAACGAAATTGAACGAAAAAAAGAAAAGTATGCGAAAAGAGTCAAGAGAATCGAAATTTAACTAAATATTGCAAATTGCAAAAACTGCAAGAAACCCATTTGTTTATCGCATATGGAGTTCAGAATGTACCCTCATTTACTACAACCACTATAGTCTATTTCAGAAAGGTATAGAGTAATAAAATGGGGGAAATCCGTCCAGTTCGGCTCAATTTCGGTGTTGGTCATAGGTGTAGGTCTTGAAATATTGTGTAGGGGTTACTTAGGTAGTAGATTATACAGTTACGTTTTGCGTTTAACAGGTTCCGTTTACATAATGCCTAATTTTTATCCTGTTAAAATACAATTCTTTCTTTTTTATGAGTATCCTACCGGCACGCCTCTGGCACACTATTTTCAATGTTTGTGAATGGACAACAATAGGCTAAACCCATATATTGACCCCAACCCGGGTGGTACTACCTGCACTTGATAAAAAGAAACAGAATTTTACAATGAAATCAATGCCAAACTATGAAATTGGCATAAATATTCGTTGGGTCACTCTGTGGTCCCTTTGCATACCTAATGAGATTTTATTACTCTATACCTTTCTGAAATAAACTATAACAGAGGAAGAACTAGAATTATATTTTTTGATGTTACCTAGAATGTTTGTTAAGTGTTATAATGTGTTTTAATTTTTTTGTTATTGCGTGCACTGAGCATATTTTTTTTATTTTCACTTAAAACAATTTATTTATATCCTGTATTTACTACAAGTACGTCTGTATGTAATTGTGTGTAATAAAGCGGTTTAGAAATAACAAAATTTAAATAATTACCCCAAAATATGAATTAACAAAGATTTTGACCGTTTTGATACACCGCGCCCGACTGTAAGATTTTTTGGGCGTGCTCGACGAAAAGTTAAAATTCACTGATTTCGGTAACCAAAAATATGAAGATATAAGTGATAACGATTTTGTATGTCAATTTTGTAACCTTGATGCGAGATACCTAGATATTCATTTGCCATTAATACCTATTACCTACATATATTTATTATTTTTGTATAGGTATATTCTAATTTTGTTTTATTTGTGAAGAATCACTTTTGTTTTTATTATTTTATATTTTATTTCAAATCCAACATTTCAGTTACTTGAATAGTAAATATATATTTTATTTCACAAAAAGGTGTAAGTTTTTCAAATTTTAATAATGACTAACTATAGGAACATGCTTCGTAGATAATAGGATTTTCATGGCGGACTACTAGAGAAACACGATAACTTCCACATTTATTTTGTTTTATATTCTCAGTGATAAGAACAACCTAAATTACGACATATATAAATAATAAATGAGTACAACTAAGATGAAACGTTGCTTCCTAACTTTGAATTTACAACAAATTAGCATATGTTTAAATGGTGATTTCCTCTTATATTCCATTCGGAAAGATTGTAGAGTAATAAATCAATCCCTCTCTTGGCCACCATAGCCGTAGTCACATTTAAAAACAATTTATTATTTTATTTTATTGAACCTTAGCAAATGAATCATTTATTTATTTATTCACAACATTTATTTTCTAAGAAATTTATTGCATCAAGTTCACATTTCCAACTATGTTTACTTATCGGCCAAGACAATTCCTTTGGGGTATTTTAAGAAAGGAATGATGTTGACAAGTAAATATTTCACGCCCTTTATAGTATATACCTATACCAGACAGGTTAATTTGAAAACGATTTGTAAAATTTTTCTGGGAAAAATAATAATTAGGTATATTTTGGAAGAGGGTAATAAAAGATTAAAATATGAGGTATACTTGAATGGTTATTGACAAGTTTCAGTTTAAGAAAAAGTGAATATTCAATATTCAATATGTCGACCTTTGAAAACTATACTGCAATAAATAAAGTGAAGACGCATGCACCTCTGTTAACGAGAAAGCCATGGCTTTAAATGTATATGGTTGCATTAAAATATCAGTACCCTTCAGTGAGTGTGGATGATCCAACAAGTATGTGTTCGAAGATGACAGGTCTAGGAAAATCAACGGTCTACAAACTTCGGAAAGGAAAAAAAGTGGATGTTTAAGTGGTCCAAAGTCTCGGTCAGAAAGGCCATAAGTTTACATCGATGAAGATTACAAATATGCAATCCGCAGGAAAGTCCAATCATTTTACTTTAAAAAGAAAATTCTTACCATTGATAAAATTTTGGCGTCCTTTTTGGAAGACGGATGGCCATCAATTAGCAGAAATAAGCTTTGGCAGACAGGCAACTGAATTTTTGTTCAATTCATATTTAAAAGATTCCGAAGAAATCGTGTGTTGGAGAAGGTCTTATTTACGGAATTTAAGAAACTCCGGGAGAACGACACTTGGGTTAACTAGGGGTACACTGTAGGAAAAATATGACAAGATAAGACGGTTAACAATTTTTGACAAGCTTTCTTGTAGGGACTATCAACAGGATTGAGAGCTCCATCAGGGAAAGGCAGATGATTAATAGTAACACATATTGGCAGTGACAGTGGTTTTGTTAATAGTGGCCTACTATTATTTGAATAAAAAAACCGGTAACTATCACGAGGATATAAATGCAGATGTGTTCGACTTTACTTTATACGAATGCTAGATCTTATTCCAGCCGGATCTGTAATTGTTCTTGACAACGCTAGTTACCACTCGAGACAAGTTGACGGTCTACCTACGACGTCATGGAGAAAACAAGGCATTACTGGTTAATACAAAAAAATATTACATTCAACAATGACTTGGTGAAAAATGAACTTTTGTCGATTGTCAAAATAAATAAAAATCCCGACAAGAAATATAATATTGATGAAGTGGAAAGAAATTGCCAAATTACTATTATTCGTCTTCCTCCCTATCACTGTGAAGTCAATCCGATCGAATTGATATGGGTCCAAGTTAGAGGCGAAGTAGCTCGAAAAAACACAACATTTAAATTAAAGGACGCTAGAAGATTACTAAACGAAGCTTTGAAAAACGTTACTGCTGAAAACTGGCAAAAATGCATTCAGCATGTTATCAAAAAGGAAATAAAAATGTGGGAATTAGACATTTTTGATCAAACTGTAGAACCTCTCGTGATTAATTTAAACAATTTATCCACTAGTTCTTCGGAATAAAATACATATATTGCAAATATGTACATACTTTAAATATGTTACAGGAAATATTTGTAGACTGTTGTATATAATATAATAATGTGTAGTTCAGTATATTTTGTATTTTTATTTTTCATACTTACATGTATATACTTGTATTTGTAAATAATTAAATAAAAATAACTGTATATATTAAAAAGCAAAAATAATATTTTATTAATTACGTAAAGCCCATTGCAACGGTTATGATGGTAAGGGTCCTTTTACTTTTGAGGAGATTCAGAGGTTGGTGTGAAAGTGTTAAAATAGAGAGAGAATTGAAGATATCCTTCAATTTTGGAAAGGAAAGGATGACCATTCGGATTATTTAGGTAACCGCTTACATTTTAGTACGGTCAATTATGGGGAAAATATATCTCTGTCCACTTACTTTTTTATCATTGGCATATTTAAATATTCCAAATTTGGACGTAAAGTACCGTACTAAAAATTTCAGGGTTTTGCATTTATGATGAGCATTTATTACTCTACGCTCTTTCCAAATAGAGTATAAGTAATCCACTACTGGTACAGTCACCCTATTTGAATATAAATGTCTTCTTTGTTATTTACTAAGTATTCTAAATATGAACCATCGCTCGAGGTTCAAGGTGTAATTGGTTCGTTTCAATGAATCTGCCTAATGAACTCTTAGACAAGAAACTCATCATGGTCGGTACCATCCAAAAAATTGGAAAAAATTAGAAATGATCCAAGATTCCTTGGAAAAATTTTGAGCCAACACCATTTTCACCTAACCTAACCTAACCTAACCTAACCATTTTCATCTAGGGTTAGCAGATGAAAACTTGTTCACTCAAGACAAGCCTTTGAGAAAATCGGGTCGTATAATTTTTTAGCAGAGCAACAATGTTCATATTATCTGCTATTTTCCTAATAAAACAAGTAGAAAAGAATCAACTTTTTATTCGAAGTTACACAAATTTAAACTTACAAAGTAAAAAAAATTGAAAAAAAACCAAAAAATTAACTGGTACACGTACTTTTCGCTGCTTTGTATTTCATGCTTTAAAAGAGTTACAAGTATCTCTTTCACAAAAGATAAAATTAGCCTATTTCTTTCTTTGGTCCACTGGGCACCAATAAGCGAAAATAGTCTCTCCATATTGGCATTATGACATGGAATTGCAAAAAGAAATTCGGCTTCTTTTAGTTACTATGAAAAAATTTCTTCAGAAATACCTGCATTAAAATATGTTAACCATTTTTCGTGAATAGGTAGATTGTGGTCATTGGAATCAAAATTTTCTGATAAATATAATTCATTGAAAAATTTAGCGTCATCTATTTTGACTCCTTTTGAGATACTAGATTAGTAATGAGGGTATAAAATCCTTTTCCCTATGACACTTGGTAATATCATTTAGGCTTATCCATTTAAAACATTTAAATTCTTCAAATGGTTTGAATCAGCTTTTTAAGTACTGAATTGAATTATTAACAAATCAAAAAACTCTAATTTTAGTTGGTCACATTCGTGGTCTAAATCATTTTCAATGCAGTTATTTAAAATTTTGCGCACTTTTGAAGGGATTATTTCCTTTTTTCACGAAACGGAAAAATCATTAAAATTTGATCGCTTAACCATGTACGACCTGTACAGTATAGCGATGATCCTTAAGCCGCCTCAGAAGACTAAAAACATGGCATTGCACAAGATCGCCTCAATGGTTTGGCCATGATGAGTGTACACAGAGCTATAATAAATAGAAACCTAAATAATTTTAATGATAAAGTGGTTGAAAGTATTTTATATTTTAATTAAATATAATTGTTGTTCAGATAAATAATTATTACTGCGATTAAAAGTTAGATTTAGTTATTGTGTTGTCGAGGGCTTGTGAAAATTTATACATTGATATTAGAACCGTTCTTATTACAATCATCGAGGCAAATACTTCCAAAGTGTAACGCTTTATGCTCTCGACTGTACCAGGCGTTCATATTTTTTATCCTCCATAATATTGCCCCATTGTCCACCCTTTAGTCATAAGCTGGCGATGCCCTTGATATTAGGCTAAGATTTTTTCTGTTATTTGCATCAAACATGTAATATAAATTTTAAGTAATTGATGGTACCTAAGGTAAATATGGTACCATATACGTGAAAAATGGATTCATACTACTAATTTATAATAAAATTGATGATATCCTGAAACAAAGCGAACAAATCATGTAAGACTGAATGAGAAAAAAATGGAATTTGCCTTTTCATAAATCTTAACTAATAACTGAATACCACAATCCAAAACATAAGGGGAAACGATAGATGGAGACCAAATAATCAATTGAAAATCTTATACTATGCATCAAAGTATTCGCAAAAAGTGGGAATGCTCGGGACAAGAAAAAGGAGAGAAGATAAATAACATATTGAAACTTCCGGAAAACATCTAATTCGTTTCGAAAGTAATATTTCGAAAAACTTAACAATAATTGTGGGAAAATTTTTCAATTATCTTGTTGCTTAGCACGAAGTTAGACTACATGTCAATGCTGAAACTCTGTAAATACATCAAATGAATAGGAAAGAGGAAGAGTTATTTAATGATGTGCAATAGATTCTATTATTTTGTAGTTTTAACATTTATCGTCAACTAAAATGGTTTTAGATGTTACCAATTGTTTGATATATTCTGATATCATATCAAAGTATCTGAAATTAGTTATTGTCAAGTAGACCTTAAAATTCTATGATACTTTTTACAGGATGTCGATCTCTAGAGAGTCTGACGATAGTCTAATCACCAAGCAGCTCATTTTATTTCTAGATGGAGGTTTTTAAGTCTGAAACCAATATTGATATGACAAAAGTTTATTTGTATTTGAAGGTTTCATTACTTCTTGTAATAAGAGACAAAAAGTTCGTTGTGATTTTTGTTTCATGGGGAGAGGTATGAACATTTTCAAGTGGGATATTGTTTGTTCAAGAATGGCCATAAAAATAGAAGACATTTTCTTTTGAGATTGGGGTAATTTTTGGTGTTGAAATGCTTTCTTAATATGTAGCGCCTGCTCAGTGTATATGTCTGCTATATATCGTGGATGGAATTTGATTTTCGAGCGTCAAAATATAATATAGAACATAACAAAATTGCTCGACGACCAAGGATCTTGTTGGCGGAAGAGCATATACAGCTGCAGCTGTATTATGTCGACCATTTGGTTGATGGATGAGGCTATAAGAAAATCGCAGAAAAGTTGTAATACCGACAATAGATTGGAAGGGTTCAGAATTCACTTAATGGCGATAGGGGTCGTCAAGGAGACTAGAACATTTTTTGGGAGTCCTTGATTTATAGTTACAAGCAAACAAAGGAGAGGAAGGGAAATTTTATCTTGGATTTTGAGAAAGTGGTGTAATTGAGGTTATGTCTATATTAACATAAACAAAGCTGCTGGGTGTGAATCAGTAATTGTATTATTAATCAATATAATAAATAAATACGTAATCAACTTTCAGGCTGAGGCAGTTTTACCAATTTGGCATAAAAGCTTAACAGTAGAAACAGATATAAAATTGGGTCATATTCCGTTAAGAGAGGATGAAAGTGTTGAAACAACAACTCTGGGGGTAATAGGTAGGTAAATGTTCAGATTAGATAATTAATAAAAATTTTCCTATTTTTAGAAAATGTGGATATGTCATCAGTACCTCCAAGATATAGTGCATTATTCTAGTTAAATAAAAATTATAAACCAGCTTTTGTCATGATTTTGTGTGGTAGAAACAAGAATGTATGGGAATTATTTGTAATGAAATATTCATTATTTAATATAATTTCGATTTCTTTCACCACTTTTATTTTAATTACATACCCCCATCAATTCAAGTTTTCATAATTTATATAAATCGAGCATTTATACTTTGAGGCGAAGAATGATAAATTTTAATGAATAAGTTAATTATTATAATAATCATAATTGAATCATCTATTGTGTCTAGAGAGGAAAAGAAACTTCTTGCAGCAGGACAGCAGGAAGTTGCTAAGCTACTTTGATAAATAATACTTCCGATGAGGTCTTCCATTTGCCGTTGTATCTTACGCATTTCAATCCTTCTGTGTAAATATGGAGAAATTTGAATATTGTCTCATTATTTTCAGGTACCGACATGACAGTTATACAGGAATTGATGCGGACGTATGCCTAGCATTTCATAAAAAATAACCAAGGGCCTCTAAGCTACAAGAATTTTTATAGACTATCCTGTCGCCTTCCATTTGGCCACAGAAGAAACTCTGTGGAAATTTATTATTTTTTTTGAGAATTTTGCGGACATAAGTTTATTTTTGTGTTAATATATATGCCAACATAACTAAACTAAACCAATTGTTACCTCTTGCAATATTACATTACATTGCCTAATCTTTTTACGGCTTGAGTACGTACGCTTATTCTTTTTTCTTTGGTTATGAGACTCAGTTCTTCCGACCCTTTCTCAATATAAATACACAGAGAAACGACATCTCCCACTAATGGACCAAAGATAAGAAAATTATCTGGTATTGTCAAATCTCAGGGCAGCCAAAAAAGCTTTCAATCAATTTCATCAGTATCAACCAACTCGTTTATTTCTTTTTCTTATCTTCTATATTGTCACTAAGGGGGTGAAATTTTTAGAATGATACTCTTCACAAAAAGACTAGAGGAAAACAATTTTTTAGAATAGAAATTAGGACTTTCTAATTTTTGTGCATGTGAACACATTTACGGTAACACACTTGTAACACGTGAGTTAGTATCGTTTCTGGTTGGTTTATGTTTGGTCTACATTCACATGCTCCTTCCATAGTAGAAATTATGAAATCTTCGTCTTCACAAGATAGCGTATATTCCAATAGTTTTAACAACTTGAATTAAATGGAGGGGCCCGAGCTCCTCAACTAGTCGTAATTTTTTGCGAACAACAATCATTAGCTCTTAGATGACTTAACATCTAATTAGGATGTTTTTTTAAAAATTCTATACCGTAATTGTTCCTCATTTTCGGCTTGCATAATTTATCATCAAAGGACCCAAAACTCTTCGATTGGACGGGTCTGAGATAAATTACGAGGGTTATCTTGTTTTGGTACAAAAGTTAAGTTATTTTTGATGTAGCCAATTTTGAGTGGTCCTTGCATAATGATAGAACTATTTAATTTAGTGAGACAGTTGTTAATATACTTTTCAGAATCTACAGCTCCCCCTTAAATCGATTCAAATAAGGTCTGATTATCCCTCTTGTCGAAATCGCACACCAGACCAGAGCTTCATTAACAAATTTCAATTTTTCTCTATATTATACATTGTTAGGGCATTCATTCTATATTGTCCTTATAAAAACCATTAATTGCGGAATTGGCAAGTGTGAATTATTTTTCATCATCAATAAAATGACTCTCTCAATCGCAAAATGTATCCGCTTCAGTTGACTACCGCATCTTATTATCCGTGGTAATGGGTTTAGGGGTTCATCTTTTTTGGTATTTTTCACCATATCTTCAAGTTTCTAATAAAACCCGGATTCTGTCTTACCAGTCTTTCTGCTCTTTCTCGGGCGAAAATTTGTATCACAACTTATCTTTGAATTGCTAAATTTTGTGCCAAAACTATGGCGGCATACTCTATCACTTCTTGGTCCAATTCTTGCTTACTATCCGTAAAATTATCACTCGCAGTATCTAAAGAGATAGCTCTCACCAAGATATCTTAAAGGACACTAAAATTCAAAAAGGTACAGACGTCGATGGCGTTATAGCTGTTTGTAGTGGGGCAGACAGATACTTAAATGACTATGAATATGAGCCGCTTGGTTACCTCATAGGTGTTAAGTTGAATTTAACGCACGTAGAAAAAAAGTAAACGAACGAAATATTTTGAGATAATGAGAAGTATGAAAAAAGTATAAATAACAGAATTGCTAATTGAAATTTTCTATAGAATTTTCTTGAATAACTTGGATAACCGACATATTTGCAGGAACCCCCCATCCGGGGTATAAAAAAATTAATTGAATTTTCAAATTTGTTCACGAAGTTCTAATACCATTTTAATTATGGATTTATCATTAACATTTGTATTCGGAAGAAAGTAATTTCTAGCCAACATTAAAAAAAAGGTCTTCGAAATATACATTTTCTTCAAATTCAACATCTGTTTTCTCGTGAAAGCATATATATTTGTCTGAAATTTTGCCTGTCCAGATCTTCTGTGCATCAATAAATAATGAATAAATTCATGAAAAAACATCTAGATTATTCGTTAAACTTGTAGAATGAACACTTGAAAAATTAGTTATACATTTTTAAATATACATCGATGCTGAGCGTAAACTGATATTGCAAAGTCGTCATGTGATATTTCGTAAAAATGAGGCATACTTGGGCACTAGTCCCACTCACATAATTAATTATTGGACGAACATTTGATTGTCATAATATTTGTACCGCATAATTTAACAATCGCTGAAAAAAAATTTGTGTCGAATGGTGCAAAGAAATGCTGAAAAAATTCAATCGGGGTGCTTCAAAAGCTGTCTACAAGATCGTGACAGGCGACGAATCATGCATTTATACATATGAGCCTGAAACTAAATAACAACCGACTACATGGGTCTTTTAAGACGAGCGAAATCCAACAAAAGTTAGATATTTTCAAATCAATTTATTAATTAGTCCCTCCCCCAGTTAGTATGTGTGTACTTCGAAATTCCAGCTTAGTATGTTTTGGAGGTACCCCAATCGGAATAGAAAGAATACTGCTATAATTGGTTCAAGCATATGCAAAAGTGTATTGATCTTAATGGAGAGTATTTTGGAAAAAATAAAGCCATATCTAATTTCAAATATTCGTTTATATTTGTCTATCTCAAATCTTAAGTAGCTACCCTTGTATGTATAGAATTTTATTTTGATATATAAAATCCAAAGAGGACTTTTAAATTCAATATCTATATTCCCAATGTAAATAGTTTCAAATAATATTCCATCTTAATAAAAATTATTATTATAAGTAATTAGATTTACAAATAAATAAGAAGAATGTGAAGAATATTTCTTTCATGTAAAAAAGTAGTTCAGACTTTAGATAATCATTTTGTATTTCATCTTACGGAGAGTATTTCTATGAAAAAATTGCGAATTTCAAAAGTGATTTAAGTCGATTTTATGAAAAAATTCAATTTCCTGTGAACTTGTTTTATTACCTTCTTATATTTTCAAAATATGTTCCAAAACGTATTTCTGTCTTAATTTCTAGCACTTGAACGAATTTCAACATTTTCTAACTATCTATAATTGTTTCTTCTAATCAACTCATATAGAAAAATGTAAAAATGCCTTTGGAATGATAATTTCAGCCCTAATTCTAATAGAGAAATGTTCCTAATCAGCTTCTTCGACAGTAAATTTTTTGTTATAGTTCTTTTTACTTTATCAATTAGCTTGTCTTGTACGGTAATAAAATGGAAGATGATGATGAGCAGGAATATCAGATCTAATTATTGGCAAGTCTCCACAAGAAATCCCATCGAAGTCCTAAGCTAGGATTTTAGTTTAAAGAACGATTAGAAACAATAATCTAGAATTAGTATTAAGCAAAAAATATATGTAAATATATGACTTTCGTGAATGCTAAAAACTGCTTAGACAAAGGTTTGTAGCAATTCTATACTTATTCTAAACATACGCGTGTTTGTGAAAATATTTTAATCCTGACGACTATGTATTAGAACCACCACATAAACAAATATTTCGCCTTCTAACAACAAATGCAAACTTAAAGGAAATATCATCAAGCAGCGGTGTTTTGTACTTTTGGTACAAAAAAATAAGCTTCTGCAAACAGCTTATTTAAAGGAGTTGTTAGTAACAATTAGCAGCGACTATAACCTTTTAAAACATTCTCGTGGTTGTAAAACACATTCCCATTATAACTGATGACCACTTATTAAAACCACACCTCACCTTACTCATAAGCTTCTAAATAGAGGTGAATTTAATTACGATAGTCCTCGTTGTTTCTCAGAAAATAATTTGGTTGGTAAAAATGTGGGATTAATTGAGGAAAGATAGAACTAAAGAAAAAGTCAAATGCTTGGTTGAACGAGTCACATGCTTGGTGTCTCTTCCCAAAAATCCTGCAATTTTACGAACATTTATTGTAATACGGGATGATTTCACATGTTCCACACGTGTATTCCGTGTAATCACTGTCGAGAAGCATCTTGAAAGAAGTTCCTTGAAAAAAAAATAATTATTTCACTTCTCTTATACATAATACTACGTTTCTTGTTGGATTCATTAACACAGAAATAATTGAGCACAATATTTCGTATTAACGATAAAATAACTTTAATTTACCATTCTATTTATTAAAGAATAAACAATTTTTTAATGAATATTAAGAAAATGAACATTTTCTATTCTATAGTCCGGGTCTGTACAAAGTCAGCGCAAACAGTGGAGTAAAAATTTTGTATACTTGCGAAATAAATAATGGTTCGTTGAAATAGTTGTTCGGATATCTACGTTTGTAGTTGGCGCATATCGGTTTTTTGAAATTGGTGAGTCCATATTATTTACATTCACGTTTTGTTATATTTTCATAATTTATAAATACGTAAAATTACGACATTTTAACTCAATGATTAATATAATGAGAATATTAGTAGAAATTTGACTCCAGCTCAGGAATTTATAAATTCAATATATTTTTAAACGTTTGATAAGATTATTCTAAAAACTATTTGGCAGGCGAGGACGAATTAATCATAATAAAGTGCCTTATTGAAGATACTGACTACTGCTCCGTCTGCTATAGTACGATTCCACAAATATGTAGAGTGGCTCATAGTTTCAACGTAGACCTTTGCGGGTTCAAGGAGAAAGGAAATTGACGAGTCATATGTGTTCGGCAATAATAATTTCGAATAAGTTAAATACCAACAAAAATTATATATTATATCCTATTATTTATTTTACTAATAAGTATAAAGTACAAAACGAGTTATCTCATTCACTATTTCTGACAATTTGAAGAAAATCAATTCATATAACCGAATAAATTGATAGTAAACGTTCATAGCTTTAAATTACTACATGGAATATTCACTCAGAGCTTTACGAACTCTTATACAGACTGAATGACCTCGGCGTATTTTGTCAGGAGTACGCCAACGACATAGTCATTTGCGCAAGAGGGGTTTTGAAAATAAATTTTGCAATTAACACATTTGGTAGTGGTCTGGGTCTGTTAAACTGTCCGCAACACCATGAGAATAAATCTCGCAGAAGTCACAAAAAGAGTGCACAACTGGGGCCCAACATCTGGATTTTAAACGACCCTGAATCTCCCAGTTGTCGTCAAAAATGTGTCGGAGAACATTTCACTCAGAATATCTAGAGCAGGAATCATCAGATATAGGCCGAGACGGTTGCCAGAAATTGATCTAATATATCAAAAATCTAAATGCTATGAAAAAATATACTAAGCAATATAAGGGTGGTCCGAGAAGTACAGGGTATCATACATTATTGGGATTTTATATCTTAGATACCATCCACATAAATTACATAATATTATAGCGTATGCGAGCGTTAAAGCGCAAAAACGATTTAAGATTAATTTATTCTTCACTAATAGAATAACAGCTTATGAATGTACATTTGTATATTATTTGATTGTAATTCTATGAAATTAGCGATTCTGGAAAACTCCATCGATAGCTAAATAAAACCACCACATCATCAGTCACAGTTACAGTGTCTGACGCGCGTTTCAATAACCAAATTTGCAGTTGAACTAAGTCCTATTTTTGATCTATTTATTTATATTGAACTTCTTAATGTTAACTAATAACTGATAATATTATAATAATATATTGCTAATCTGGTATTTTATCTTTGGTATAACTCAACAACTCACTTAATGTATTTCAGGATTTATAGACTAATTTCAAAAATACTGTTAAATATGTTTTTTAATCTTTTTACATAAACCGGATAAATAGGTAGCAGAGTAAATTTTTCCTGTTTCTGCTTGTCATGAATAACAGTTCAGCCATCACTATAATCAATAGAATAGAAACACATTGATTGGACCCATAAACTTGCACCATCTGTTATATGAAGTCTTAGAAACTTGTTCCTGATTATTGAAGCTATATAATCTGTATCCGATAATCTTTTGTCGGATGAAACAAAATTTATCCTACACAGTTCGATAAACAAACAAAATTCGCATTGTCTGGGAGAAGGCAAATCAAGTTTTTTTGCATGTATATTAAAGATTTGACTAATTATGATTTCAAACACCAAATAGGGTGAACAAGTGAGTGAATCTTTTACCATCAGATAATTATAAAAAACTACCAACTATACTTAGATTTCTAGCAACTTGAAGAAGTTATGTAGATGTGAAATATTCTACAATAATTTTCTTCCTATAACTATTTATGAAAAGCTGAAAAAGAATTTTTTAAGGTAAGTTAAACCTAATTGTACTCGAATAATATATTATTTCACCAAAAGGAAAACAGCCGTTAAACTAAATCACATAGTGAAACTTGAAATATGGGAAAATGATAACGGATTGAAACTATTGCTATTTTTGTTACTGATTAATGCACCATGAAACTCGAAAAATTCTTTAACAAAGAAAACCGTGAATACTTCTTCCGTCTTAGGTTTTCTAAAATGTAGTTCTATTTATCACTTTACTTAACGGATATAACAGGAGCTCGTTTTATAGGAATCCTAAAGCTTAAGTCTGCAGATGGACAATATAAGGCATATGATTAGGGTATAGTTGGTTCTATATCTCCAATGTATTTCGAATTATGTGTAAAGTTCGATAACTACTATCCATCATTCTCTCTATCTTTATTTGTTCAATCTTCTCTTATATTTTGGATATCATTATTATTAGTAAAACTGTTTTTTCTTTGCTGTTTTCTTTAATCGTTATTTTTGTTTTGTTATGTGTTTCTGCTGAATAATTCTTCTTTTCCTCCATTTTAGTTGATCAAAAGTCTGATTATCACTCTTGATATTTCCTTTTTTTTATTGAAGATTTCTTATATATAGAGACAACTGCATTACCCATGGTATTGTAACTTTATATCCATTTATTTCCAAAAATATCTTTATTTTCTCCAAGCCTGTAATCTCGAAAATTTTCGGCGACCCTTTGATTGTTTCTCTTTCAATTGACCTTTTTTGATTAGCTTCAATCACTTAATTTAAACTGTTTTCTATTATTGTTAAGGATTTCTTGACTTGAAGCAAAAAAGCTATTGCCAAAATTAGATTCAAATATTTCATTCTAATCCTCAAATCACATTTATCGATCTAAGAGTGTAGAATGTTTTGACAAAAGTGTGAATATCGTGCCATATGCTATCTTTTTGCCGTGAGGAGGTTCAAATTTAACTAAACTATTTTCTAGTTTAGTTAAATTGTAGATTTCTCTATTATTTTCCTTTGGTTTAAGATCTAAAAACCATAGAGGCAATTTCGTTTTGGTAGCTTAGTTTTTCATTAAATATGTATTCAAGACTTCATGCTCTTTTTGTTTTAGAGCCTTTTTAATATGATCCGGAGGTGTGGAAGGGTTCATTCCTCGCATTACCACTCTGAAGCTTTTTTCACTTTTAAGTCAGTATATATGATATTTTTTCTTTTTTTCATCTAATGTTTTCATTGTGGTCGAGTTTTGTTCGGGTGTCGTGTATTTTTACCGTTTTTGGACCAATCGTTTTAAGAGTATACTCATTTGGGGCAATCGCTTGTAGTATTTTGTGTATATGTTCGACATACCCTACTTTAGAGACAGTTATAGGTGTTTTTTCTCTTACAATTTCATCGTCTTGTATTTCTTCAGCATTGTCCTGAACTTCTTCCTACATTAGATCTTTGAACCTATTGTTGATTTAGATGGGTTTCTGTAGCCAGTATTCCGTGATTTTTGTTTCTTTTCTTGTACTAGGTTCTTCTGGCTTCTTAGAAGTTTTTTGTTTTGTATCGTTTTCCATTCCGATTACACTGCCGTTGACGTTTGTTGT
This sequence comes from Diorhabda sublineata, assembly GCF_026230105.1. Taxonomy (NCBI): domain Eukaryota; kingdom Metazoa; phylum Arthropoda; class Insecta; order Coleoptera; family Chrysomelidae; genus Diorhabda; species Diorhabda sublineata. The sequence goes on from NC_079476.1 coordinate 9,506,223, forward strand.
GAGCAATTTATAGGGTCTTGTTGCCTTTGGTAATTGAGATAGTTATTAAATGGGATGGGTGGAATAGGTTGAGATTGAGCAATACTAGAGCCCATTGTTAGGATTTGGTGAGATATTCTTTGCGTATGTTTGTATTGATAGGGGTATTGTAATTGTTGGTTTAGGTCGTATTGTGTCATTTGGGTCTGTGGACCCATAGCGAAGTTTCCAATAACATCACTCTACCCTCTTTACACATCAAATTTGGATAAAACAATGATGCTTTCCGGTATTTAGAAAAAATCTTTCCAAACATACAGAGGAAAAACTGGCAGAGGGTATATTTGTTGAATCACAAATCCGTATAATTATGAAATACGGTTGTGGAAAATTTTTTGGAAGATAAAAAAGTGAAAATTACAAAAAAGATGGAAGTAAACATGTTATTAAAAATTCATTTTCTGCACGCGCGTATGAGTCTTTTCCCTAAAAAGGAAGAAAAAGGAAGTATGAGTGACGAACTAAGGAAGGTTTTCGAAAAAAGACATCAAGGATTTTTGGATTACAACTTAAGGGATTACTGTTGGTCTATTATAAGAATTAATTCAAATAGCAAATTCAAAAGAAAGCAACAATTAGGTATTTTTAATTTTTTTTTAGTATTAATACAAAAATTATATGTTTTAGTCAAGTTAATGAATAATCAGTGTTTTCTCAAGAGGTATAGAATTTGATTTTGTAAAAAACCACAAATCTTCATTGGAATCGTTAGAAAGATCAGTATAATTTAATGTTTGAAGATGATTTTAAGCCGCGGCTCCACTTTAGATAGCCAATGCGCAAAGTCCAATTCTGGCACACAATGTTTCAATATCGGCTTCTATCTCGTCAATCGTTGCTGGTTTATCCCTATAGTTCTTTGCCTTAGCATGGCCCCACAAGAAATAGTCCAAAGGCGTTAAACCACACGATCTAATCGGCCAGTTGACGGGCCCCAAACGTGAGATAAACTGTTTACCGAAGGCGGCACTCAATTTGCCCATTGATTCGCGTGACGTGTGGCATGTGGCACCGTCTTGTTGAAACCACAAGTCAGGCATGTCCAATTCTTCCATTTTTAGCACAAAAAAATCATCAATCATAACACGGTAGTGCTTGCCATTCACAGTAACGTTCCGGCCATCGCCGCTTTGAAGAAGTACGGCCCGATGATGCAATCGGCCCATAATCCACACCAAACAGTGACTTTTTCGGGATGCATTGCTCTTGCAATGCTTCTGACTGGTTTTCACACCAGATGCGGCAATTTTGCTTGTTGACGTATCAATTTAACCAGAAATGATTTTCGTCGCTTTACACAATTTTTCGATAAAAAAGTGAATATCCTTCCAACTTTACCAGCGCCTATTCACCAAATGTTAGACGTCGTGGCTTCAATTTTTACACCAGCCGTATTTTACAAGGTTCAAGGTTTTACACCCAAATTCTTTCACAAAATTTTACATGTAGTGGAGTAACATAGGCCCAGTTGCTGCGAACGGCGGCGAATCGACATTTCACGGTTATCAGCAACACTGACGGATACAGCTGCAATATTATCTTCGGTACTAATTGTTCGTATGCGTGTTAGAGGGTTAATGTCCAATAGTGTGAACTGGGTTCGAAATTTAGTCACAAGCTTCCGAATAGTTCCCTCAGTAGACCGACCAAACTGCCCATAAATTGGAAGAAGTGCGCGATGCACTCTCTTAACCGAGCATGAATCCTGATAGCAAAATTCGTTCGCAAGTCGATTCATGATTAAATTATAAACCAAACTGAACAAGTTTGACATTGACACGAGACACGATTCACACGTGATCTCTCAAAAACAGTGTTGCTAAAAAGATACCAGCAAAAAAATCACTCTTTATTTCTTAAACCAGACGTTACCGGATTTTTTATTATTTTTTCTGGATAATTCTGTCCAAATAAATAAAAAAAACACAACTTTCAGCTGGGGTATGAGAACCGTGTAAACAAGTTTATTTTATAAAATCCAATTATACAGTACTTGAGTGACATATCTTGTATTTTGTATAATTCAAAAGACATGAGTGTTTGACTATAAAAAATATTAACAGATCTACTATTACAGTTTTCTATTTTTTCCTCATTCCAAAAAAATCTAAAAATTATCCAATCAAATCTGACCTAGATGGGTGCAATTTAACTACGCACGTAAATCGTATCGCTCACATTTCTTTTTCTAAATTGGTAGAAACTTTCTCGATGCCTTTGTGAAATTTGAACAACATATCTCAATTGTTGTGTGTTTGTCAGCTTTTTCTTTACGTTGAAGGTAGTAAAAGAGATTCTTACTCATTACTGGCATTACATAACAACATAGCTAATGGCGCTTCAAAATAAAGCAGAAACAAAAAAATCACATTTAAGTCAGTCAAAATTTAAGATAACACCTAACGTTTCTTGAACTACCATGGTGTATAAATTCATTCCATAAAGTCAATCGATCAATAAAGAGGCCATTTTCAGTGGACGCCATCGTATTCTAGTAGATTTCAACTGATTTTTTGGCCAAACACAAAATGAGAGTAATGACCCAGCTACTATTTTCACCAGATTAGACTATCTATTGCATGTCGAAACTATTTCGACAAATACAAGAGCGGGTGTGCAATTTTAAGAACGATCGTCTGTGACAATTCACTATACATACAAGTGGAAAAATCTCATAGTTTACGGATGGAGCAAACCGAACAGGTTGCAGCCATTAACTGTTTTATTGTTTATGTGAAAAGCAGGCATAAGAGGGTAAACCCTTTTACATTTGAGTAATTCGAGTGGTGCCTGCCGTGTGGAGATGCCTGTGAATATTGATCTTGAACTTTTATATCTAGTATCCGGGAAAGACGAGTCTTGGTTTCTGATACCATGGGCGAATTTGGTGTTTATGAGCCATGTCTCCCTGTCGATTAGATATTGCAAAAACTAATCTAAGTCGCGACCTTTCTTCTATGTACTGTGTCAAACAACTGAATATCTGAAAAAGAAAAACATCGAATTCATGTCTTATTGCACGGATTTGTCGACTAATAAATTTTCCTTATTACCCACTGTCAAACAAAACATGCTTTGACAACGATTTTCATCATATCAAGAAGCTGTTGAAGACTTTTAAAACCATGTTTCACTATATCAGCTTCAGAGTGGAGAAAAATTTCCACTCTAGAAACACTTTGTTTCGACCTTGTTGGTTTCTGTTTCACTTTTTGTAACAACTGTGAAGTTTGCAGTTACTTGTAAGTCACAATGTGGCTTGTTTGGGAGCTTCTGATTCAATATTTCAAGACACTATTAACACTTAAGTTTATCTTTCTTAATTGAGGATCTAAGATTAGAAAGGTGTATAGGTAATAATAATTAATCGATCAATAAATTTTGAATGATTTTCTTGGTGTGTATTTGATATGAGGATTTATTAATTCTAGATAAAATCCATTTGTGTAAGAAACAAATTATCAGCTTCAAAACGTTATCTGTATTGTCAATATATGAATTGCTACATTTTATTTATACCATTTATTTGGGTTATTACGAGAATTAGAGAGATAATTTTTTAGTTGATTTTATCACAAAAACATTTCTGTGTTGAATTCATTATCATATTCCAGCTCTCCGTTTTAAAAACACACCCATAAATGTTTCCCAATTTCGGTGAAGACAATAGATATAATCAATAGTCTACATCCTTAACGATTGTGAATACGAAATAGTGAAGTCAATTGTGCGAATTGTGCAACTAATAAGATTATACAACAATAGCCAAAACACGATTGATGAAAGTTTATCGCATATTTTTGACAGATTTAAAAAGAATTAGGTGAATATGTAATATTTATTATCAGAAGTTTATTATTAGTAGTTTCATATATTCATATATATGTTTCTAAATGTTCCTGATGTTAGGTCTCTTCTGTTTCTGTTTTTTTTTCTAATAATTTTTTAAAAGAAAAATAAATATTGACGTTGCGACTAATTTTAAGTCATTTAGAAATATAAACTCATCAAAATTTCTTAGAAACTTTATATATATATATATATATATATATATATATATATATATATATATATATATATATATATATATGTATATATATATATATATATATATCTAAATTTTTTTAATTTCTCATTTCTAAGACCTTTTGATATTGTTCATGTTTCTGAATGTCCTTGATTTTAGGTCTCTTCTGTTTCAAAATAAGTTTTTTTCGATAATTTTTTAAAGATAGAAATAAATTGACGTTTCAAAATATCATATTGTGTATTTATAATGATCAATAGATCACCTTCATCATGAATATCAAAATAAAAATAAAATCAAACTAGAGCTTTATTCAAATAAGAAAAATATTTCGTTCTTATGAATGATAATCATTTCTAAAAATTATTTTTTTCGTGTATTAGACCGTTACAAGAATTTAAAATTTCTTTGGTTTTAGTTATATTTTGGGGTTTGATATTGCTTTGTTGTTGTTTATTTTTCAATATATATATATATATATATATATATATATATATATATATATATATATATATATATATATATATATATTTAGATGACTGATGTTGCATTCGATATTCGTTACAGGTAATTAATTCTCTGCCACTAGAAATATTTTGTGCAAAATTTAGACCTAAAGATAAAACTTCTTCCACTTCATCTGGTGTGACAGTATCAGTTTTAATATTGGGATATCAATTTTCTTAATATTTTTATCTTTCAGTTTTTTCTCGAGATTTTTCTTCAATATTTTTATGAAATATTAATAGGAATTACTTCACTTATTTTAATTATTATGTTTTTTTCAGTAATTCCTAATTTTTTTATTAGAGTAGTTGATTCGATAATATAAAGTTGTATGATTTGGAAAATAAGCTTAAATAAAATGTAATTTGATGAATTTCATCCATGCCGGTATAAATTTCTTTAATTCCTTATTTCTTGCACCTTTTGATATGTTTATATTTCTAAATATTCTTTTGTTGTAGAATTAGTTTTAATAATTTTTTTTGTTCAAATAATTTTTGTTAGATTGATAAAAAATTGACGTTTCGACTTGACTTCAGTCTTTATCAAAATATGGTATTGACATTGACAATTTGCTTATTTATATTAATCAACAATCTACATCATGAACATTAAAACAACAATAAAATCAAAATAGAAATTAGTTCTAATAACAAAATTCAATTTTTCCTCAGTCGCTACATCTCAAATAGTATATAATCAATCAAATTATTTTTAGTTTTATTAGAATTTACAAAATAGATTTATAAATTTCACTTGAATTATTTAATTAATTACTTATATCTTACATCTCAAATATGTAGCAGTTCTTCATCAAAATCATTTGCAGTATTATTAGAATAGAATGAAACTACAAATAATTTGATTGATTAATTACTGCTACATATATGAGATGTAAAACTATATACTTTGGTGTTCATTGCCACGTTCCCAATAAGAAAACGCAATATGGACTAATTCAGTACAGTACAACTTTTAATATACGAGTGAATGTATCGAATTAGTTGTGGTGGAATTTTAAATCTCAGTAATGATATCAAAATGTTTGGTAAGACTTCTGTATTAAGTATACTGGAAACGGAAGTTGATGGGGTTGAGTTAGGTTAGACTCGGTTGGAGGTGAGGACTCAAAATATGCAACCATTCATTGTAATTGCACTAAAAAAGGTATTGATACAGGAAAACTGTATAAAGGGCATATCATATGAGAAAAAAATCAAAGAGTTTGGACCAACACCCAGAATGAGCCTAACCTAACCTAACATCAACTAACCTTACTAATCTGAACTAAACAAAGATAACCCAACTTAACTTTAAAAATTGTTTTTTTCTGTCAAGATTTTAGATTCGAACCCAGAACCTCAGGTTACGCAATGTCAAGCACCTTTATCCATTTTACAATGTACGTCTTAGGTGATATTGCATAATTTAAAGTTTATTATAGTTGTAATTCTTAGACATGTTTTGGCTTTTACGTCGTCAGAACGCTTTTTTAAAAAATATTATTTTTACGGGTTTTATGAGCCAGAGTACTTACATTATAATGGAAAAAAAATCACATTGGCATAGCTTTGCTATATCTTCTAGCCGTCGAAAGCTTACGAATCAAAAGCGACTTAAAATACGGCGCGTGATCATAATGAACACATATTAGTCTACATAACCAAAATAGTCAGTTTGAATGTCAGTAATTGTTACTCCCTGGTCTATAGAACAGATGTTGAATCTCGTAAAATGGCCAGAAAATATGTGATCGGGAGGGTGATAGTTTTTTTTTATAACAATTTTAGTAGTAAGTGTTTATTGCATGAGACGAGAATAAGGGCCGCGTTGAACATCCTCACTAGTTAGGTAGTTACACGACGCTGAGAAAGCACTGCGAAAGGAGCATTTTCTAATACCCCTTTAATATGAAGAAATACTCCCAGATCAGCCTTTCTGCTATCTAAATCATCTTTATCTTTCTCCTTGGTGATGTAGCGACAGATATATGAATTTGTCATTCTAGTAGCCATATAATCTTTCAACACACATATTTTCTCTTAAATGCCTGTACATTAGCTTTTCCATTGTTTGAAGTAACAAACCGGTGAATCTAATGCGACGGTATAGTTTCGGATGGATTTAGTCGCTCCTCACGAGTGTCGGGATAAACACAACTAGTTCAGGAATATGACCTCAAGTGAGGCGGGATTTGAAAATATTCACTTAATGAGGAGCCAGAAAGTATGCCCGATCCTTGTTAAGATAGGCAGAGTTAAATTTCATTTCTACCCGGTGATATGAAGTAGAGGAAGGACTCAACAGTTCATATTATCCGATCATATTTTATCATCTTCTTGACCGTACGATTATACATTTTATACTGCCCTTGAGCGTCATGGAGCGTCTTCCAAGCAATAGCGCTCGGCTTTCCCAGGAGCCGGATTTTAATTTTTTTATTATGCTTGAAGAGGAAAAGTTTTGGCATTATCGGTTTTTGGTCTAATTAGACAAATGCTCCCAAACGCCAATCTCCACGTCAGCACAGAATCAGAGCTTTCCTGGCATATCCCCAAGGCGTCCAATGAGCTCCTGTCAAAGATCATAAGCCGGTATCTGGCATAGAAACCGACAAATACACTCTCCACGAACAACGCCATTTGAAGGGACCGCTAAAGCTAGTGCTAAAGATATCGTGATACTAGTTGGAGTCGCATTCTATAAAGAATGCGCTAAGAAGAAGGCGCTCAATTCTTTGGCGTCCTATTTTTCAATCATCTCCATCTAAAACACGCCCTTATGAGGCTAAGTATATACATAATACAGGTACACTCTCATTAACGTCCTTTTGCAGCCTCCGACCGTTTTCCCGAACAACAACTTCAATAAAATAATATTTCTTCACCACCCAATTGTCCAACGCCGTATCCAAAGAGTTACAAAATACTTTCTTCAGGAATTGCAAACTACCTTTTTTTACAATCTTCTTGCAATTATTCTAATCTTCTCAAAAATACCTGTTCACATGTTTTAGGGAAAACCGACATTGCTACTTTCCTCTACCTTTCACTTTCCGGAATCTACAAACATTATATTAATATAGCATATATCAAAATGCAATCTATTTTCATTAAAATTATAGATAATGTATTGACTAGCATGTATATGAAATATTGACACATGCTCATTGGCAGAGCGTCTTTGCTATGAAACGGATTCTATGGCATTCTAGATATTATGAATCTTGCCAAGTTTTAATAACTGAATATAACGACAAAATAGGACTATTTCGAGGAAAAACATATATATATATATATATATATATATATATATATATATATATAAATTCAACGTCAACATCAAAAATCAATGAAAATTTCTATAGTAACCAGAATCAATATTTCAATTAATCTTTCTTTATTTCTATCAACGTCAATTTGAATATTGAATTTTGAATTCTAAGAGTTTAAAAATTTTACATGCTTTAAAATATCAAAAATCACCGGCAATCTTACTTTATCATTGTAAGTAAAATTTTATGATTGTTATACATTTATACATATTTCTTATATTGTATTTGTCCATAATTTCAGTCCCAGACGATAAATACATAAGTATTCGAAAGCTCGGAAAATATATTGAAGTTAGTTCACTTTGGTGTTTCCTTTAGATTTTGGAAAAACAAAGTCTAAAAAAATCGTGACGACATAATCTAAATACATAATCAAAATTCAACATGATCCATAACAACTTAAACTAACTTCCAATTTTATAAAAAATGTATTTTACAGCAATTTTTATTTAATTAATGTTAGTAGTTTTTGAATTTCTTATAATCTCTATGTCTATATACAATGTTATATTTGGACCATATTTTCTTTCCCTGACCTGGCGATGATTCCATTATTCGAAAAAAGGGTATACTTTGGTGTTTGATTGCCACAGTCCCACAATATTAGCAATCACAAACTAGTTGCCAAAGACTTCATTCCATGTATAAATATCCGTAAATATTAATGGATAATGGATTGATTAATGTCAACATTGATAATTTCATAATAAATTTTAATTGTAGAATTATTGAAAGGCAATAGCTGGAAGCGATAATGGATTAGTGTAAAAAATTGATACTCCAAGGTAAAATGGCTGAAAAGAATGACACCCATTCCAATTAGTTATCATTACAAAGTGCAAAAATTGTTTTTGTGAAAAAGCTAAACGTTGTTCAGCAGTATGAAACGTTGAGCAGCAATATGAAATTGTAGAATTTGTAATGTCCGATCCACACTTTCTACGAGACGACACAAGAGAACAACGAGGGCGAGAGTGTGGATGATGCGCGTGCCTTCTTTCGCTTCGCCCGTCCGTTGTCGCTTCATTCCGCATAGAATTTTCGAGTGCGAATTAATGAACGTGATAGCGTGAATATAGAATAAATCGAGAGTGTGGATATCACTTCTGTCGCTTCCGTGCGCCAAGTCTCGTGTCGAAAGTATCTTGAAAGTGCATCGCGAGAGTCTGTGTAGGGCATCACGATAACAAAATGCTATCTTGAAATGACTAATAAGTGCCATATAATTTTAATTGCACTAGAGCATTAAAGAACTTATTTTTCCGCTAGGTAGATATCCATAGAATTGTTTTCCAGTACCAAAAGAATATCAATTCTATATATTTGGAAGTGTGGGTCTTTATCACTTAATAACGTTAATACTGAAAAAACAATTTTGATACAAGTGGGAAGATCTACATCACGCATCAATATCCACGTCAGGATAGATGTGTCTACTTTATCTGTGGTGATTTTAGAATCCTTTTATGATAACCCTTCGAAAATATACCATATTTCCAAAATGAAAAGTATCCTATACAATGTAAACAGCTGTGGTTGCGAATTCATGATGTATCTCAATAAAAAAGTATCTACGTTATGATTCAACTAAATTGTACTGTATCTCGTATTCAGTTGCTAGAACGTTTTCATATGTTATCTTTAAAATATCAGAAGATATTGTTAGCATTATTATCATGATTATCTTTCGTTTGTTTTGTTTATCGAAATTTGATGTTTGCTTTACGATTTGGTATTGTTGCAAAATGACTCCAATCGATATTAGTTATATTTTTGGAGTTGTTGACTCGATTATTAGTCTTCTGATTTCTTTATCGGATTTTGGGATACGCTTTACTTTTATAAATTGTTGTTTTATATATGTAATTCAATTTTTTGACCCTATTTATTTCGTTATATGGTAAACTTGGCGAAACTATTCATTGTTTGATACCTTAAACTGTTTCAGTGATATTTGGAAATGACGCTTCAAATTGTGATTGATAATCCAGGAATATTTGCTCCAGGAGATATCGTGAAAGGAAAAGTTATATGCACATTCCATAGCCAAGAACGCATTAGAGGTAAAGTTATTTTTAATTGTCTTCAGTTTATATTTTAGAAGCAATTTATAACTAAAATTCAGATGTCACGATTATATTATTGATATTCTCACTATAGTGTCCAAAAAATCCGTTTTCCAGCTCCTGGATGTACTTTTATCATCTAAATAGGCCCAATGACATTTCTTTCTTTAGTCTACACTTTAATCTTAAGAATCCATTGATCTTATAAACGATGGAAAATCTGTTATGAAATCTTTGAATGACGTTGAATTTCGTCTTGCAATACTTGACGTGAATAAAAATCGCTGAACGAGGAGGCCAATGAATCGGAGTTTTTGAACATATAGGAACCCATCGATTCGGAAAATAATTTCTCAATTAATGACGACACCTTCTATCAAAGTGCAGTAAAACTCCATCGTTCGTAAAAAATAGATCTTCCCATTAAATCTCCATATATCTCGCATAAGTGATCCATGTACATAATTTGTTGCTTGATGCTACTGAACAAACATTTACTTCCAATGAGTGTTGGCCCTTTTGACTTGTGGGTTCTCATCACACAAGCAGTGTATATTAAGGGAGTTAAACATACCTACGAGAATGGTCGCAGAAGTACCTGTCACAACAAAGAAAACACAAAAATTTTGGTAAAAATAATCCAGAGGGGGCTAAATTTGTCCAATAGGGTGTGTAAGGGAGCAAATCAAACATTAATTCATTATTTTTGGTCATTACAAAAACGGAAGTATGAGCTGGTCGATTGTATTGATAAAACACTTTCTTCTTAGCCAAATGCGGCCATTTTTGCTTGATATCTTCGTTCGTTGCAATACTCACATAATACTCGCCGTTGATAGGTTTTTCTTTTTCAAAATAGTCAATGAAAATTATCCCACGCGCAAAAAACCAACGCCATGACCTTTCCTGCAGATGGAACGGTCTTCGTCTTCTTTGGAGAGCCGGTTCTTACTTTTCAGTCCATTGTTTTGATTATTCTTTTGTTTCGGATGAGAAGTGATGGACCCACTTTTTATCTATGGTTATGAAACAGCGTAAAAATTCGGCTTTATTTCTGTGAAATATTGGTAAACACTCGATGGAAACATCTTCACGACGCTGTTTTTGTTACATTTTGAGCGAACGCGGCACCCATCTTGCGCACAACTTTCTCATGTCCAAATTTTCAGTTAATATTCAATGTACTATACTTCTCGGAATGCCTGCTAACTCGTGCTTTCTCAATCGACTATCATCCAATACCGCATTGTGGATTTTCCTCAATATTTCTGGATCATCACATCATTTGGACGATCACTGCGATACTGGTCTTCGCAGTTCGTACGGCCTTGTTTAAACACTGCTACCCAATATTTTACTGTTGATAACGGAAGAACGGTCTCACCCAAAGTAGAATCTAGATCAACTTTTTATTGGTCGAGCTAAAGTCTTATATAAATATTGTATCACACAACGATGTACAATTTTACCTATGTTTACCAATTCACTTGAAACGTTCAATATTGATGGCTGCCAAACAAATACTAAATAACGTGGGGCCTATAAACTTGAAAAACATATGCTGTATAGATTGTGTACATTTTAATACAGTGTTATTTTTCAAACAAGTAACAATCTCTTGGTTAGGCCAGGTACTTCTGGGACTATACTATACAACAAAGTTAAATTTATGAAAGTTATCTAAAAATGATTACCACAGGGTTCACAAAAAACATATTTATCATCCAAGAGAAGTTCGGGAAAAGGTCGAATCTACTTCAATATTTTTGAAAACAATTCGAGCTCCAGAACTCTATTTCGTAGTTATGTAACTATGTAAAATATCAATTATTGTAAATGGCCGTTTTGCAATACCATTGAAAATAAGAAGCTTCTCCTATCCCCCCTCAGCCTGAAAATGTCGTAAATAAAGAGTTGTAGGGAAACTCGAAAGTTCCAACTGAGTAGTGTCATAAATTTTGACTGAATATATCCTAAAATTTGAAAACCATATCGAAATAATCAGACTACAGTGAAATATGCAAAAAAAATTAAATCTCTAAAATATGCACAATATGCATAATATGCATTTTCCATTTAATTTGATCCCCACTTGTAACAGAAATATCTTAGACAGTTTATAATTTCTGAATTGACAAAACTCATTAAGTTACCTCCATATTGGCGCTTTAATGATTTTGCTTTGTGAGATTGACTTCTCGATATTTTTTTATTATTTATTGAGATGAATGTAGAGCTTACTAAATCTAACGTGATTATAAAAAAAGTGTTTTTCTCCTTCCCATATTATCTCAACGCATTTTGATTCTGTTTTGAAGGACGTAAGTAACAATTACCAAAGAGGTATCGATTGCCCTAGACAACTGATCTCAAGTTAACTCTCCATCCTTAGGTATTAATAATTCATGCTATATATAACGCACTTGACGACGAATTGCCATTTGGAACGTGTATCTTATTTATCTAAAGAACATACATATAGGAAATTTCTTTAACTTTTTATCTGGAATATTATTGCCAGCACTCGCTATCGCTCGGGTTCAAAAGCGCTCTACAGAAATTCAGAAATGTTCATAAATCCTTTGTAGTTTGAATAACTATTCCATTGGAGATAAATAAGGATGCATTTTTTCAAATTTTTGAAACTATCATGTTAGAAACAATTTATGACTAAAACACAGAATTAATACTCGTACAGTATAGAAGGAGTTGGGTTTTCCGGTAACCGAAATTTTATACGTATGTGTCAAGTAGCCATTTTATAACCGTAAACCACACGTCAACTAAAGAGATTTTAACCAAATGTTTTTGTTTGGCTGATTGTTGTACTTATTTATAACTATTATTTGTTTCATTCCATGTACTCTCAGTGAGAGTTATTTGTATTTTTATCTGGATTTCTCCAAGGGCTATCTAAAGTTAAAAAGAACTAAAAGAAAGAGGGGTGCATATCGACCTTGTCCTTTCCGGGTTAATGAATACTCCAGTTATTTTGTTTTACCAAATGACTCAGAAAGGTAAGAATATTGAATGATATTTTATTAAGTTGTTTACTGACTTGATTGTAGATTACTATGGGTAAATTTAGAATATCTCTTATTTTGACGATCATCTAATCTAAGATATTATTTTATTGCTTGTTTTTGTTTTATTGAAGATGTAGACCAAGAAATAAAGCGTTCGTGAATGACCGGTATTAAATCAAAATTTGATTCTAATTTTCAAGGAAACAAAGTCTTCTAAATCCAAGGAGTGTGGAGTTAAATACCTTTTTAAATGCGTGCGAGGAAGAACCAACATTAATAGTTGTAAATGAGGAACATTTCAGCAAATAGGACTCCAAATGCCAACCAGGTAGGCATTATAAAGTTGTATAATGATTCAGAACGAAAAGATTGGGAAAAATTGAGTTAAAAACTTAAGAACATCCTTCCCTTTACTTACATGCTTTTATTGAAGTTTGTCAAGTCATTTCAGAAAGTAATGTACATATACTATGAGCATTTGCTACATTCTAATCACTTGGCCCATTAATTGTATTGACAAAATTATATTTTATGAAGGATAAATCCCAGAAAATGAATGTGAATAAATTGAAAAAATAAACATTTCAGATAATATATTATTTTTCAGATTATACTTGGAATACCAAATTGATGAACTGGAAAATAAAATACAATATTTTGAGAGGGTCCGAGAGTGATGTATCTTAGAAGAATCAAGGCGGAAACCGAAATATGTGGGAAAAAACATGATCTAAGAGTTGAAACACTACCAAGACAAACAATAAATAAGAATAAAACATAGAAAAGAGATATTCGACGACATTCATCATCACCCATAAAAGTGAAGTTTAAGCAAACAATTTCTGCCCGGAAAATCATGTGCACAGTTTTTTGGGACAGAAAAGGAGTATTGCTAGTGGAGTTTCGACCTCGTAATGAGACAATCAATGCAGCGTCTTATTGTGAGACATTGAACAATCTGCGTGGTACAATCCAGAACAAAAGACATGGCAAGTAAAGTATGGGTATCATTTTGCTGCATGATAATGCCCGTCTACATGTGGCTAATCAAACCAAAGATTTCATCAAATCTTTTCAATGGGAAACTCTATATCATCCTCCCTACAGCCCTGATCTGGCGCCCAGCGACTACCATTTGTTCCTGTACTTGAAGAAACACCTGGGTCAGCGTCTTCAAGACGATAACGAAGTCAAAACAGGCGGCAGAATTTTATGAGGAGGGTATTCAAAAACTGGTACCACGTTATGACAAGTGCCTCAATATTCACACAAATTATGTAAAAAAGTAGATTAAGGTACAGGCTTTCATGTAAAAATAAAATTATTGCGATATATTTCTACTTCTTTTTTTAATTCCAAAACGGTACTTAGATATCATTTTGTATGTGAAGCTAGAACTCTTCTAGAATAAATGGTTTTCCTAGGAATTCCGATTTTGACTGAAATGAAAAATTATAATTTTCTGTTGATAAAAGTGGAGGGCTTAAAACTGATGGCGGAGCTAAGGAGTTTAACATTTGATCTATTAATTCCGGAGTTTGGTTTTTTAGTTTGATGATATTTATTATTAATACATTTAACTTTGTTCCATATATTAGACAAATGAGTACTTTTATTTAATCTATTTAAATATTCAAGCCAACATTGCTTCTGTTTTTTCTTGAATATTAATGTTGCTTTGGCGGCAACATTTTTATAATGTAGATAGTTCTCTAAATTAGCCAGACGTTTATATTTATTCAATGCTTTTTTCCATTCTATGGATGCTGATGAACAGGTAGCATCTCACCAGTATGGTCTACGATGAAACTGTTTGTGAGATTTTTTTATGAGCATCGCTTGATTTGCGGAAGTGGACAGAAGTTCAAAGAATAATGATAGTTTGTCCTCATTTGAAGACAAATTTTGAGCACCAGACTTGAGTTTTGATCCGATAATACTTTTGAAAAGGTGCTGCACGAGAGTCTGTTCATTTAGTTGAAGGGTTGATTAGAGTAGACAAAGACACGGTTTGCAATTCCATAATTATTGGGTAGTGGTCCGATCCCATTGTATCATCAATTACTTCCCAGTGTATTTTACTTGCTAGAGAAGGAGTTGTTATGATTAAATCAACTGCTGTTTTATATTGATTCGGCGGGTTTACTCTAGTGGGAGTACCGTCATTGAGTACCACTAGATCTAAATTGTCTACCACTACGGCTAACATTATTTCTTTGTTTATCCAGATAATAAAATGTGCATTAAAATCTCCACAGAAGATTGTAGTCAAAGGGAATTGTTGAAATAATTGTTCCCCATCTTTATTATTCGTATAAACATTAGGTGGTTTGTATATTAACACAAAGGTCAGATTGCAGTTAGTTAATTCTACTGCACAAACGTCGATGTTTTTATTGAAATAGTTTTTTACTTCTAATTGCTTACAGATAATTGAATTTTTAATAAGAATTCCGACACCGCCATAACCGTCATCTCGACATTTTTTTAAGGAGTTATAACCTTTCAAATGAATTGTACTTTGTGGTTTCAACCATAATTCTGATAAAAGAACAATATCAATATTCTTCTCGTTTAGTAATTTTTCGAGGCTTCCTTTGTTTTGAAGCAAGGATCGAATGTTCCATTGGAGAATTTTCATATTATGGTTAATACTATTAATACTTATGTAATCCATACTATTCTCATAATTTGTATCTACCTTTAATGATCTTTAATCTTAATTTCATCGGTTGATTCTGGTTTTTGTATTAATTCATAAATAAATGAGTTAATTTGGGCTATGATTTGATTGGGGTTGGGAGTAGTATTATATAAGGATGAAATGGGAAGTGAGACAGATTGGATATTTTGGAGTTAAATTTAAACGAGGAGTTTAGAAATTTTGGGTTTTCTGAGTAGGTTGTTCGCACCTCTATATGACACTTCTGGAAAATTCTCATCATTTTTCAGTAATTCGAATTTATTTTTTCTGGCTATTTTGCATAAGTTAGGTATTCTACTACAAACTCAGCTTCTTTGAATGTTGCATTCTGATGGGCCATTGTTTTTTTAATATTATATTGCTTGATATACTCTGGGCAGTTTCTAGAAATAGAAGTGTCATCAGAAGTGTTATAAAATAAGCATAATATTTCTGATTCGCATTTTTTATTCTCATCACTTTCGTTATGTTGGTTAGTGCAAGTTTGATAACGTTTTTTGCTTTTACATTGGGTTGACGTGTGACCATAACGCAAACACTTGTAGCATTGCACCACAGGATGTACATATGACTCTACATTTAATCTTACTAAGTTAATTTTGACTGTGTCTGGAATTTTGTTGCCTAAAAAGGTGACAATTATCATTTGCCTATCTACATAGCTGACTTGTTTTGATTCTGAGTCGATTACTCGTCTTTTCATACGTTTCACCTTAACAACTGGCCTATTATATTCAAATACAGTTTTTAAAAAAATTTCTGAGAAAAAATTATCGACCATTCGAATGACTTTTTGCGTAAAGAATTTAGGTATAAATGCGATTAGGTTATTATTTTTTATGAAATTGTGGTTCATTAAAGAATTAGCGATATGATATGATTTGAATTCTATTCTGATTTTAATACCTATGGATTTGATATCTACAATATCATTTTTAAATTCTAATGGTTTCCTCAAAAAATACCCTACTTTGATAGGAAATAACCTGCCTAGGTTCTTATCTACAAGTTCAAGATGAACGAAATAAGGTCCTTTGTCAGTGTTTTTATATTTATTGTTAAAATCATATACCGGTTGAGATTCATTGGAATTTGGAAGGCCTCTGTGGGTCGCCCTTGTGATCGGAAATTTATTTCATTCGAAAAATTAAAATTCTATTTAATAAAATTGAAATATATATATATATATATATATATATATATATATATATATATATATATATATATACTAATTGAATAAGTATACATCCATTTCTTCATTTTATCTGAATTATATTAAAATATTCAATGGTATCTGAATGGAAATGTCTTTATATTTTTCATTAATGCGAAAATATTCTTTAACGTTACAGGAATAAAATGCAGATTTCGAGGAGAAGAAGAAACTCATTGGATGCAAAGGAGAGGAAAAAATAATGTACGTTTCACTGGAAAAAATACTATCATATCTGCTAACAATAATTTCATGGGTGAAGGTAAGCGATATTGAAGAATAATAGAAGTTCATGTTTTTGAAGTAAGAGAAAAATATCGATTTTGGCAGAACATTTTCTGGATTTTTCTCAAGTTGTAACTTTTTACTGTACAGAATGTTCTATTTTGCATTCTTGCTCTCCTATCATTGAATTGAATAAACACACTGTTTACACTACCACTACACCAACACTCACAGTTACACTGTCTGACGTGTGTTTCAATAACCAAGTTATCGTCTTCAAAGACTGAAGGTTAACTACTCTATGTACCGGTTTACCTTTAGTCTCTGAAGTCTCGAAACGTTCGTCAAACGTGTTGGCGTGGTGATAGTGTAAATCGTGTGTTCAGAAAGAATATCACCAAGGGTTCGAAGCTTATTTTTATTCTTAATTAAATTATATTAATTATATAATAATTATATTATAATATATATTATATATATATATATATACATATATATATATATATATATATATATATATATATATATATATATATATATATATATATAATACTTATATAAATATTATTTTTCATAAAGTTTTTCTGTAAGAAAAATCATTTATATGAGCCTTTAACCAAATGAGACATTAAATGTAAGCTATTCGATGGTTCAATGATTAGAGAACATTCTTATGATTGGTTGATCGAATCTCATTATGGACGTGAGTGAAAAAATTAAAGATTATTAAGAAATATTAAAAAATAACTTTTTTCTACGACCGTGCGTTTTAACCCACTTTCCGCACGCATTTTAGTTTTGAAAGTGTCACTTTCCCGCATTAGTGCGGGAAAGTAAAATTATACAAATTTTGACCTTATTAGATAGTTTTTTACTTCTGAGATTATAACTATTGTTACTACAGGTAAATAAATATTCACGAAATAGTCCATCAAATAAAATTTAAACCTTTTACCTTTAAACCTTTAAAGCTTTTTGTAGCATTTTTAATTTTTTGAAAATATAAAATAATACAGATATTTTTTATATAACCATGTAATTGTTACTAAAACGTCAAAAGTTGTTCAAAACGTGTTGGAAGTGACCGAATAAGTGCAATCTTCTTCTAAATTAAACCACATTAAACCGAATCCGATACAATAATATTAATGGATTCATCCGACGAAGAACTTCCCGAAGCCATTTTGAAGGCTGCAACTGAAACTAATTCCGAGCTGTTACCTGCCAAATGACATAATACCGTTGTCATCACCGTCATCGTCATATTTATGCTACCTGCCACCGATGCCATCCTCATCGACGTCATCTACCTTCCAGTTGAAACCAAATAACTCCACTGGACGGGCAGTTCTTACTAGTCTAGAGAATACAACAAACTGTGTTTTCAATATTAATATTTATAATAATTAGTAGTTTTTAGTTAAAGTTTTGTATGTTATTATGTTTGTTGGAATAAAATAATTTTAGAAAAATGGGTTGGTATACTTTTTGTATACGGTCGAAGAAAAAATAATGTTCCTAACTCATGCGTAAAGTGTCTTTCCCGTACTTGACCGCTTGCTCGAACTCCGCTCCGCGTGCGGGAAAGTTTCCGCACTTATAACTATTTTGTCGCTGATCTTGGAACAATTGACATTTTTAATTGATTCAAAAGGCGCTGATGATGATAAAGTTGAAACAGTATATTTTATACATATAGGTATAGAAATGTGAAATGTATGTTGTCTTATAGAAACTATTACTTTCTAATAATTAATGAAACATCTTGTATTGAGTAACGTTAAAATTCCTTGTCATGGAAACGTTAAATGTCAGAAAGTAATTGAAATAATCACAGATAGTTGTTATTTGTATGAGAATTGCTGGAGAGCGAATAAACATAAATTTGGAATTTTAAATTTTGTCCCACTGCTCCCGATCTCGCTGTTCACATCAAACTCCCACTTTTTATTATATTATAAGTCAGAATCCATCATAATGAATTTTAACTAAAATCAGCGGATTTTTAGCTAATTTTTAGAAAGTAATAGTTTCTGTAAAACCGACTGTCCTTTGAATTTCTGTACATATATGTTAACAACACAGGGTGAAGCGCGAAAACTTTTTATTATGGTAGGTGTAGGGAATATGCCCAAGTTAGGAATATCTCTCCATAAAACACAGAAAAAATCAACTTCTTGTTTCTGCTTGATGCAAGAAATACTCTTATTGCTTTTTAAAATAATTTTCTCAGAGAAAAAGTGAAATATATATTTTTATGTTTTTCTTTTTTTATTTTTTTTAAATCGTTACAACTGGGCTTATTCCCATCATAGGTTAGTAATATGCCCATAGAGTGTTGTTATTATGCTCATCAATAATTCTAATATTAGAAACTAAAGAAAGAGTGAGTATTCTTAATTATTACAATACATTACAATAATGTTTTCAAAACAAAACTAAACATTTTCTGGTTCCTTTAAGAGAAAGGGGAAATTTTTTTAAACTGTAGCCTAACCTTACCCCTTAATGAGTAAACATTGCAAAGCCTCTCCTTACCTCCATCACAAAGTTTGCGCTATGAAGAGTCTTTCTTTTTTTGCGTTTGTTTGGCCTGTACTAAATTTTTTCTATGACGGTTTTTTTAGCTTCTCTATTTTGTTGGTTGTTTAATTTCTCTTTGTTGAAAACATCTCTTTCAACCACCAATGCTTTGCTACTGATGGCCTCTATTTTAATTCTTCTCTTCACTCGCTCCTTATAAGGCGTTTCTAACTTCTTGGTAATTATATCATTTACTTCTTTTTCTACCTTTTCTTCGCTACTTTCTTCATGAAATTTCTCAATCTCTTCTTGTTGTTTTGGGAAATATTCCTTACTTTGTTTATTTTCTTCTGTCGCTTGTTCTAAAATTCCTTGTTGAACTTCATCTAGTAATATTTAAAAGCTTTGTGAACAACTTTGTCCCTGGACTGGAGCTAGTGCGTCGTATTACTCGGGGCCGTTAAGTGCATTCACTTGGTTCTAGCCAGAATAATTTGTTGATGATGCAAAACTAATCTACATTCCTTCTCATCTACGTTGTATATCCTTTCTGGTTTATCCATCAAATCAAACTCCAATAAGATGTCCTTAAATTTTTTGAAGTAATCTTCCATTTATCTATTTAATTTTTGAGTTCTAACCGTAATTTTTCGCCCGCCTAATAGTGATTCCAGAATGATGATTTTAAAACACATGTAACTAATACCGACCGGTAAACACTTGACATTCCATCTAATGCTCTGTAGCGCAAGCAAGTAGAACATCCGTTCTACTAACCTAACCTAACCTAACCAACATGGGCGTATTACTTATACCTCTTTTCGAAGCTGAAGGTTTTTGATTGAACTTCGTGTTCATATTCTAATATAATGACGTAAATGTGGCACTTCTAGCTATATCGGAATTAGACGTCAACTTTGTTATTTTGAATAGAATCCAATATTCTTCATTTTATTGTAGATTTCAACATTAAATTTCAGGCATAATTGGTGCACAATATATACCAAAAATGAAGTATTTTCAAGATATTTCGGTTATTTTCAAAATTTTTGGAAAAATTATAATCTACACTGAATAACAATATCTCCATTAATAACGAAAACAAAATTACCTATACATAAAAATAAAATTCAAATAGAAATTTGGAATATTTTATTCAAACTCCCTAGGTAAATTACAATGAACGCATTGATGATTGAATTGGAAATTAATTGTAGACGATATTAAGACTATAACTAAATGATATACTTTCATTTCACATGGCAATGTGAATATTGAAAATGCAATTATTGGATTGGCTTATGTGAAATTTCGATCCGGTAATGCTTGTGTTTTTTTATTACCAGATAAAACTTTATTTAAGTTGTGAATATTTGTAACAGTCAAATTGATCTCTTGATTTTTATATGATGTAGAAGGTTGGTTTTATTAGAACTAGCCAATAAGATTATTCTACCGTCGGGATATTTTTTAGCGTATGTTAAGTTTTTGTTGATTAAAAAACAGTTGTGGCAACGACGTTAAACAGGTCAATTACCATTTTACACAAAGTTTTCTACGCTGCTATTAAAATTAATGAATGTTATAAGAAAGAAGTGCTGTTTGTAAATTGATGTAAGGAACTTATCGTTAACTGGTTATGGGGCCAGTTGACGGCTAGTTTTTGTGAAAAGTTCACGGAAAGGAAGGTCGGTGAAAGTTGATGTTACATTCGAACGAATATTTAAAGCTGTATTTAATTCACGCGAAAATGGGAGACGCGTAGCAGTAAGCGTAAAAAAATTGACGGGAGATAATTGGACAGAGTGGAAATTTCAAATTCAGGTATCACTGAAGGTAATGCTGCCGTTTTTAGGTCAAAGCTAGGAGAGATTAGAGGCTCTTTGAAGTCTTTGAAGGAAAGGATAAGTGACAAGATGGTTATGACAAAAGTGTTGATGTCTCTTTCAGAAAGTATGAAGCATTTCGTAACAGCGCGGGAGTCTCCTGAAGTAAATAGAACTGTTACTGATCTGATGTCGAGATTAACTCTCGAGCAAGGCAAGAACGAACTGAACATAGTGAGGAAGTAACAGGGTTGGTAACTCAAAGATTTTGTAGTGTGGGTCAGAATAAATTGGAAAATAGGAATAATAAAAAGAAAGACATAAAATGCTTTGAGTGTGGAGCGCCTCATTTAAGAAGTAACTGTATATAAGTAGAGAAAAAGCTGTTAGAAACATCCCGGCCAGAAAGCAAACTTTTGTTGGCTTAACAAGCAAAAAATAAAGAAAGATCTACTGGTTCTACTGCTGACCAAGCATTGATAGATGAATCCAAATCAAATTGTATAAACGTAATGGATATAAGAGATAAAGAAAACCTAAAGAAAATGCATAGTGGATGGTTAATTAGATTTAGAAAATGTATTGTAAATACCAGAGTCAGCTGTGAATTTATTTTCGTTCAGAAAAGCATTGGTGAGAAATGTTCTCAATCAAATATAAGTGTCGATTGATATATAAAGCAGGAAAATGCCAAGTATTAGCAAATACGTCTCTATTTGTTTTCTTCTTCTGTCGGAAGATCTTTACTCTAATCACAAAACTGAGTTTAGAACGTAACGTTTAGAATGTAATATGATGTATAGTTTGAATGATTTGCATGAAAAGTTAGTTCATATAAATTACGATCAAGTGAGCAAGGTACTGTAGAAATTATCTTGCAGAAAAACAGCACAGATTCCCTGTCCCACAAAAACAAAGTAGAGCTACGAGGCCTGAAGAGCTTATTCATAGAGATTTGGAAGGGCCTATTGAAGTTCTATCAGTTTGGAAAGCTAGATATTTCTTAATGTTGAAAGAAAATTATAAAAATTATAGATATATGTTTTTTCTCAAATATAAATATGAGACTGTAGAAAGCATTAAAAAGTATGTGACCATAATAGAAAGACAAACAAAAAACAAAATAAAACAGTAAATGAAAATAATGGATTAATGTTTGTTAATTCAGAACTACAGAAGCTAACTGATTAAAAATGCTTTATTCATGAAAGAAGCTTTATTGACACACCTTAAAAAAATGGGAGAGCAGAAAAAAAATGCGCATAATTATGGAAGGGTGTAGAACTATCTCACACACCAAAAAACTAGATAAGGAATGGTGGATATAAGCCGTGAACAACTTAGTTTTTATTTCAAATAGTGCTGGCTGTAGTTCAATAAAAAAAAGATTCCGTATGATTCCGCAAGAGTTTGGACAAAAAGTTCCTGTACATATAATTAAAAGAAAGCAATTGAAACATGAAGCATAAAATGAGGCACGGACGTTTCTGGGATACTAAGAAACGATGTTGAATATTTTTCTCTGAGAGATAAGGTGGAAACACATAGAGATGTAATTTTTATTACAGAAGAAGATCAAAAGCTACCAAGTTCTACAAAAAAAACTGAAACAGTAATATCTCTAGATTTTAAGGAGAAAGAAACATTAAATCTCAGTGTATCTGACATATAGATGATAATAACGGATTTAATAATGAAAATCAAGATTCATATAACGAAACTGATTCAGATAAAGAGAATAAAAGTTTTAAGGTTGCTAATGAGTTAGATGATGATAATATTGAGGATATAGAACAGGAAAAAGAAAAGTCAAACAGACTTATTGGATGAAAGACTATGAACTTGACAATGCTGATATGTGCTTTTATTCTGAGAAAGAAGAGCCGCTAACCTATGAAGAGGCTGCCACAAATAAAAACAGAGCAAAGTGGCAGAAAGAGATGGGGAAGGAGCTCAGTGATCTGGAAGAAAATAATACATGGTGTGAAGTTCCTTGTCCATAGGGAAAAAAGGTGATAGACAGTACATGGTGAAAAACAATAGTGAATTTAAAGCGAAGCTAGTGGCTCGTGGCTTCAACAAGAGAGTGATGAAAGTATATACGACATTTACCCTCCTGTAGATAATTTGGCGACATTCGAAATATTGTTATTGGTGGCAAATAATTGAGCAAATCAATTTATCAGATGGATAAGAACTGTCTGGAGAAATTGGGCAAGAAGTGTTCATGAAATAACCAGATTAAACAAAATATAATTCTGGGACAGTTTGTTTATTGAAAAAGTCGATTTATGGACTAACGAAAACCGCAAAATTTGATTCAATGAAAAATTAAAATTTTGTTAGATCCGAAAATGATGTTTCTATTCCAAATATATAGATTAAAACAAATTGTATATATTGATTTTTATGGATGAATTACTTATATTAGGGACAGATTCGTTAGAAATTGATAAGCTTAAATAAACTTTTAATGCAAATATTTGCCTGAAAGATTTGGTTATCATATCTCAGTACTTTGGGATTGATGTGAAGCTATTTCAGGATGGAATGTATTTATTTAAGTCGAGAAAATTATTAAAAAAAGTTTTGGAAAAGTATGGGATGCAAAATTGTAACTCTATATGTACACTGATTGGTTTAAATACATATGATAATTTTAAGAATATTGTAGGTGATGGGAAATTGCAGAAAATGTGCAGGCAAATATTGGGGGCTCGATGTATTCAGTTCAAGGCTCAAGACCTGATATTTGTCAAAGTATGTGTTTTACTAAGTAGATATCAAGCGAACAATAATTTGCTCCAAGCTATAGAACGAATTTTGAGGCATATTAAAGAAACTAAACTTGAAGTTGATTTTCAGAATTCATGAGAATATCAATGTCTTATGTGGATATGTATACTCTGATTGGGGAGGTGATGCACAAGATAGAAAGTCAACTACAGGTTATGTATTCAAGTGTTTCAATCTCGTTGACAGAATCAGAATATATTACTTTAAGTTTGGGAATTTGCCATGTTGGAAAAGGAAACTTTTGAAATATTTTTGTTTATAATATATATAAGATAATCGAAAATTAAGATAGATAGATAATCCGGAGAATAATAGAAGGTTGAAATATGTTAACATTTGTTTTTGTTTTATAAAAGAAATGAAAATGGTATAATAAGTATTACGCATATTGGGAGTGTAAACCAACTTGCTGATATGTTCACAAAACCACTTCACAAAATTAAATTTGCAAAATTCAGAATTGGTATAGGATTAACTAATCAATGATTTATTTTTAAATATGTTGAAATCATACTGAATAAACTACACGTGCAATTCAATAACCAAGTAATCTAAAATCTAATGATCCTTAGCAGGATCTTCACATTCAGTCCTTGACTACTAAACTATAGAATGGGCTGTAAGAAATTGGATCTTTTTCCATATTTAAGCTACTCTTACATCCAGCAATTTCAATGCTTTCAAATTTCAACAATTTATTATTGGATACATTTTTTAACAATTTTACATTATTAATATTTATGTCATGATTGTGATTGGTAGTATTTGAATGCATTGAAATTGATAGATGTAAGAGTAGCTTAAATAGGGACAAAGTTGTCAAACTCTCGACCTCGTTAGACAAATTCACGTTGCGTTCAAGAAACACTCACTTGTTGCAATTGTTGAAATAATAACTATTATCAGATTTTTCACCAGTTTCATAGTAAATAACGGCTGAAGTAGGATTTACCGTTAATTGTTTATATTGTTTGTCAGGTTGTTAACCAGTTTGAATTTCATATTAAATAATGGCGAATGTAGGATTTATCTTATTATTTACGGCTAGTGTAGTAGAATTGTTGATGGGATCTACCTTGTTTTTGCAGAAAGATATCCTAATTGACCAAATGCAATTGGTGATATTGTAAGAAGTTGCTCAAAAAATGCTGTCAGATTGGCCAATTTAAGATGAACATTAATAAAACTAAAACACTATTAGGCAATGAAGACGTTCAGCCGAAGGCATTCAGCCTCAACCGAAATTTATAAACTTTCCACTATGCCCCACGCACATGGGGTGTAGATCCAAGGAAAAATGAAGAAAATTATTTGAAATAAAAAGTGGGAACAAACTATGTTTTTTGTGTGTTCATAGGCTCGCTTTGAGCCCGAGAGTAAGTTTAAAACTAAAACTTTCCCCAGGACTATTAGAGTGGAAGGATAAGCGTGATGTCTTGATGCTTTCTACTAAGCATGTCGTTGAGACAGTAAGCATTAACAGACGATCATGAAGGGTTGTATAGCCTCAAGCCGTGGTCGAATGATACAAAGGTGAAGGATTGGAATAGAAAAATTGCTATTGAGTTGCTATTTGGTACAGCAATGGTAAATGCCCATATTATTTATAAGAGAATAACAAAAAAGAATATATCGATTACTGACTTTTAAATTAGTGTAGCCAAGGAATTACTGAAAAAAGAAACTACGGATGCTGTTGACCAAGAGACGCCAAAACAAAAAAAAACTATTGCCTAGTGAAGAAAGAAGGTCCAAGTCACAAGGTGAGAAGAGATTGAGTAGGGTGTTGTGAAAAAGAATCAAAAAAATATTATTGTGAAATCCAAAGTAAAAAAAGATTGTAACAACAATTTGTTGTTTTTGTATTTATTTTGAAATAATTTTTTTTGTGATTTGTCTTTTTTTATTAACCCTTAAAAACAAAATATACCAAAAATAGGTACAGGTAATGTGAAGATAGCACAAATTAACAATTTTAATAAATATTATTTGAATTACGAGGATATATTGAAAAATTATTAGCCTACTATAGAACCGAACAAAATTACAATGTCAAAATATTTTATTACTCAACATATTCTCCTCTTAATTGGACACATTTATTACAGCGAACCTGCAACGTCTCTAGACCTTTAATAACAATGTTTCTTCTTGCTCTTGCTCTAACCGGACCTCCACAGCTTTAGTTACCTCCTCGTTGGAAGAAAATTTACTTTTAAACTTTGTTTTAGTTGAGGAAAAAGATGATAGTCGGACGGAGCCAAATCTGATGAATAAGGGGTGTGTGCACGAATTTTTTGCATGGCAACATAAGATTTGTGTGCAGGGGCGTTATCCTGCAAAAACAAAATTGTTATACCCTTATCCAAAAAAATCAATTATGATTACACCATGGCAGTCCCAAAAAACTGAAGCAATAACTTTTCCAGCATATTTTTGGACACGAAACTTCTTAGGTCTTAGAGAACCAGAGTGTGGCAATTCCATCGATTGTTACTTTATTTCTGGATCGTAGAAATGTACCCAAGTCTCATCCATAGTTTGCAAATCGAGCACAGATCGAACGCGGTGATTCTACCTTTGCACGCTTCTGGTCAATATTAAAACATTTGGGGATCCATTTTGCAGCAATTTTTCTCACGTCCAAATTGACGTAAACTATATGATAGACTCATTCATATGAAATATTCAGTGCTTCAGATATCCGTTTTAGCCCAATTCGACGGTCTGATAAAAATCATGTCATGAACTGCATCGATATTTTCGGCGACTGACACAGAAAACTAGCCTTCCAGATGGGTCATCATCTTCGATGGAGAATTTACCTCTTTTGAAGCTTACAGTCCAATTTTTCACGGTCGTAACGAAGCACATTGATCACCAAGGGTATTAAGCATTAATTTGTTAATCTGTTTACCTCTTAACCCTTTTAAATACCTGTACTTGATGAGGCTCAATACTCCAATTTTTCGATTTTCACAATTTCGGTGGACATATTTTTTCTTTTAATTTATTGCGTAATTCTGATTTACTTATTTGACATCAAACTTTACACTGATTATGAAAAATAATGTTCTTTGGTTTACAATGTACTTGAATATCATGAAAAAAAATCACATTTAAATGCGGTCCCTTGGGCCGTGGAGGAGGTTTAAAATATAAAGTACGTCGTGGAGTCCATAGGACTGCTCTGATCTGTGGGTAAAGTTCATTTGTGGGCCTATAGTCCGCACAGGTTCTCAACGTGTTAACAAAATTGACATTTTGGGTTATTCCACGGCTTTTCCAAACACCTCCATTACAGATTGTAAGAGAGATGTTACTATGTCGACGAGAACAATTAATCACATTTCAGAAAATTAAAAATTTTAATATAATTTGGTGCAACACTGTCAATTAGGTAATATTACTAGAACGGATAATTCTGTGAATAGTGTGTAATGAAGATCTAAAGGAAAGTAAACTTAAGTTGATAAAAAAGTTACATGGTGTGATGAAGGAAAGTTCAACAAAAATAGTTTATTTAATCGATATAATGCCCATTTTTGTGATTAACATCCGCTAGTAGAGAATGTTATTTACAAGATAAATGGAGTTTTAATGTTTTTGTTCAATGACAGATGATGAAATTTTGGCATTAAAATTTTATGATAAGAATTTCAATGCTAAGAGATATCACTTCATTATAATTTTAGGCATGTGGCCCAGGATTTTTATGACATATATGATAATAACGATAGATGATATGAGACAGAAACTCATAAATGTTTGGAAGTAGATAGTGCTAATTTTAAAACTTTGTTCAATATAACATTTAACTATTTTTGTTTGTATGCTATTCAATTAAATTAATACATAATACCTTGTCAACGTTTTCAATGATATTCAAAATTAATAATCCTTTGATTAGTATTCAGTATTAATAAAATATCACATAACTACTAAGTTGGAATTTCTAGAATCGTTGGTGATATTCACTGTTTACACTACCACTACACCATCACTGTCATACGGGTGTTTCGATGACCAATTTATCGTCTTCAGAGACTGATGGTTCTACTTAGTTTAGTTATTTCAGATATAACTGTACCCGCTATTATTTTTAATCACAACTTGGCAACTCACTTTTTATATTTTCTAGATTCGCACGAAAATTTCATTTTTTAGTATATTTTAAATATATCTAGTCTTTCAAAACAATCATTTCCTCTTTTTTTTTTTTCTATTAGTTTCAATTTTTAGGTGACATAAGACCTGGCCGATACGAATATGCATTTGCTTACGCTCTACCCACAGAAAACATTCCATCTTCATATACTCACGAATTTGGCTCTATTCTATATCATATTGAAGCATTAGTCGATCGGCCATTTGCTTTCGATTATCGAAAAGATGTCACATTACATGTTGTAGTACCTGTTTCGTTAATACAGAGCATGGTAAGTTTGAATTTGTAATTAATTTTTCAGAAAAGCGAGAACATCACGTTAAATAAGCTGAAAACTATAATTTCGCCAACGTTTTATTGTTTTCAACCTGTCAGTTGTTAGTAATACATTTGTGGTGCTACCAGTTTTGACAAAAATAAGATTAATTGAAAAATCTCCCTAATCGTTGGATTCTGTCCGCTGTCAAGGTATAGAAACTGAATAAAACAAAATATGTGCGAGAAGCAGGAACAAATAAGTTTCACGAAAAAAATATCAACTGAATATTCAAAACTGGAACATATAATGTAAGTAAAAGCAAATGGAGAAAGAAAATATAAAAATTAAAATGATGCTAGTATGAGATTACGTGATTATTAGAAAAAGTAACAAAGATGGGGCTTTGCTCAATATTATATGACTTGTACAACCAACTATTATCAACAAAGTAGAGAAGTGGGTTCTGGAATAACAGTACGACATAAAAAAGGGGTGTCTTGGATGTCAACGACAACGAAAGTGACTTCATCTGTCATGTCATATTTTCAAACAAGGAACAGTGTCACTGAAACACACCGAGAGATTTTAAGATTGATGACCATTTAGATATGAAACAACTGGAGAGTTAATGAGTAGGTTTAGTTGTTTTACTAATGCGAAAATTGATCTCGAATAGAGGGTAGTGATTATCAATTAACTGGTATTGTATTTCCAATTTCAATTAATTGTATTGGACTGAACTGTCTAAACTGATTAGGAGTAGAAAAATTTTCTGTGGTACTCTCTTACAATTCCAAACCAATTACGGCGTTTCAACTCTTCATATTACATTAAACTAACCAGTTATAAATGTCAAACGAGCAACATGAACAGTCGTTCCTGCAAATTCCAATAGAACGTGTCAAGAGGCTAGTGATGGATTGGAAATTCCTGTGATGATTTTCTGAATTGTTTCACGAAGACGCTCACGACTTTCTCATCTGCAGAATTTATAGGCTTTTAAGGCGCTAATACCATGATTTACATAGTTCTAGATTTTCTGAACATCATCATCAGCGATGATGAAAAAAAATTCACACGATGATAGAAATGCACTTGGATTAAAGACATGAATTTAATGTTTTTGCGCCATATCTTAGTGAAAAAATATGGGTGTGTTTTTTTATGAAGCAACTATACTCGTAACTGATATTCAAACTACTGACTCTTCACTCAGTGAAGAAGATGAACCAGGAAACTGTGCGCCGCTTCACTTACATTACGAGTTACGTGATATGCTTTATCTCACTCCACCCAACCGTTGTTTGCGATGGTATTATTTTCCCAATCACCCGATCTGTCCCTGTAATTCCCAGTTTTGGCAGTTCATAAGAGATCATGTGTATGTACCTACAGCACTATCAAACCTTCCATAATAAAAAACGATTGAAGAAGATGTTACAAATATTACACAATATTTGCAAAGAGCTCATATATCGTCTTGGCCTGTGCCTTGTGACGAATTATACTTTCTACACTTGTAAGTTTCTTACAGCGGATGATTTTTATATTTACAGAAAAGGACCTTTTATTTTTTAATATTATTTGTATTTGGACAAAAAGTGATAATATATGGTGATCACTTAGCTGAATATACTACTCTACGCATATACTGGTTGTAAGTCCAAACGACTCAAACTTTGTGAATTAACTGTCCACAGTCTGCGAATGGGATAATTTTAATGTTGAAGTAGAATTGCTCGTTCGTTTGATTTATCATTTATAATACCATTTACAATACTAAGCAGTTTTGAAACACTCAATCCATATTTATTTTAGCTGCCATTAAAGTACCAAGAAGAAAAAAGAGTAGGTTGTTGTTGTTGTATTAGAGGTGTCATATCATTGGATATCATCCTAGAAAAAAATACCTATTTACTGGGAGAAACAGTAAGCTTCAAAATACATTTGGTTAATGAATCGGATATAGAAGTTGAAGGATTAAAAATAGAACTGACAAGGGTGAGTATATAATATTTTGAATAGCGATTCTTGTTTATTTTTTTGTCTTCTTTGCCTCAATAGATGTTGGTTTTATCATTTTCATTTTGCCCTCAGAATGTGCATTTCACAACTCATAAACCTTCAACGCAGTATAAAGTTGAGAAGCATCCTATAGCCACTACCGAAAGGGGTGGTGTACGTTCTAAAGGCCAAAAAACTTATAACATTGACATGACCATTCCAGAAAATACTGTAACTTATAATTTCTCGAAATGCCTTCTATTTAAGGAGTGGTTTGCAGTAAATGTGAGTATACGTGTTAATTAGATAAAAAATATAAACTTGCAGGCTATTTTTGGGTATTAACACGTTGACGGACAGTAGGAACAAGCGAAGTTCGAAAATTGACACTATATGTTTTTGTGATTTTTAGAATGTTAGAAGTATAGTTTTACTCTTTCTGCTTAAATAAACTTAATTTTGATTAATTTAGTACCTTTAATTAGGCTGCGGCTATAACCGTCGTGGCGCCAGCGGACTCTACACACTAAGTGATAGGACGATGGCGGCTATAACAGCAAAAATTTAAAAACGTAAATGACAGGTTTAATGGTTCAAACAAGCAATTTTTGTATGCAACAAAGTATTTTTGGGAGTTTTACACGAAATGTTAGTTCTTAATCAAACAAAAATAAATAAATGACAAAAAAATTTATTATAATTTTATAATTATTATACATTATTTTCGGTATGCCATGTTTCAAAGCATGGTGCAGGACACAGTGCAGGTTTTGACATGCAATTCTTGCAGCAATATGATGTTTCCTTCCTAATTCCCTGTTTATAACATTGTTTACAACGCTGAAAATATGTTTTTCGCTGATAATTTTCAGGAGGTGAAATTTTCTCAGGAAAATGCTGTGTTCCATTGTTGTTGATTTCATTGGTTTGGATTTGTGCACGTTTAAATTGAACCAAAGTTCTTCCATCCCGTTTATTATCTATACCAGTTAGAGATCGTATGATTGCTTCCCTCTACTCTATATACTTCATTTGAGAACCTGTCTTTTCTTTAAAGATGTAGAAAGAATTCCATACTGCTACATCCAGTAGATGAAAGATTACCTTTTTATACCATCTAATTGTCTTCCGTGGACAGGAATAATAGGACATCATCTGATCTGCTCTGTCTACACCTGACATATTCTGATTATAATTCACTATTTCAATTGGTTTTCTCTTTTCCTGTTGTCGCCGGTTAGCTGTGTTTATCATGCTTGGGTGGTAAGCTGTTGTTAGACCTAGCACATCCCGTTTATCTTTCCATTTGGACACATAAGTCTGATTTTGGCGTCGCCATACATGTTCTCCTTTTCTAAGCTTACGACGTGTTATTTCTTGTGGCAGACCCTTCCTATTTACACGAAGAGTTCCTGTCACATGTGTCTTTTTGCTCATCATTTTCTGGTTCTTCTGGTGCTTCATATTCCTCATCTGTAGTTGATTCATCATCTTCACTATCCGAATTGTTATTTTCAGCACTGTCAGCATCAGATTCAGACTCACTGTTGCTTGATCCACTATTCATTTCCTCAACAATCTTCAGCAGCCTAGCCTGATCTTTTTCCCAACTGTCCATTTTCTGTAAATATTGAATAAAACATTTTATTTTGTATTATTATTTATTGTATATTATATATATATAATATATATTTATCATTTACATTATCATTATTTATTTATATTTTAAATGTAAAACCAAAAAAAAAGTAAACAGTATAACCTATAGTATCGTTAACCTAACCTAAAATGCTAAATTTTGTTTTTTTATTTCTGTTTAAAGTATAAAATGAATAATAAACAAATACATACCAGTATAGTTATATAAATAATAATAAATATCGTTAAACGTATCAATAAGAACTATAAATTCAATAGAAAACACGATCGCACTACTCCCTTCACAACCACGTGCATACTGAATCTGCAACTCGTATAACAGGTGAAATATGAACTTCAACCTAAAAAGATGTTTTCAAAACACGACACTATGCTTCTACGTATACGCCAGTAAGTGCACATTTGTGCTGCTATCGCCATAGTGTCTAAAAACGACCGTTTCGTTTTGGACGGCTATAGCAGTCATGCCACATTGTGAACTTCGCTTTGACGGCTATAGCCGCAATTGTCCGTCAACGTGTTAAATTCTTTTTGTAGCTTTAACAAGGAATCGTACATGTAAACAAATGTATCTTTACGACACCTGTAATCATAAGATAAATAAAAACGTTAGGAAGTCGTAATGTGATGGCTACTTCAGTATGATAATATCTAGAGTGATAGGGAAAAATGTTATTTATGTTAATTTTCATAGAACAAATTTATGTATTGTTTATGTATATGATTGAGTTTTTTTCACTTTCTCAAAAGGATACATGAACCTAAAACATTCGTAGTCATGATTTTTTTTATTATTGATAACTAAGTAGAAAACACATGACGAACGAAGGTTGTCTGAAAAGAATCTAACAAAGAAATTAAGTATACATAATTATTTTTTATTTCCAACACAGTCTCCTTTAAAGTCTATACACTTAGTTTAGCATTGCCGAGATCTTTTCAGCTTTTTCAAATAATAGTCGCAGACTTTCTCCTCAAAATAGGCCTTGAAGAGTAGGAAACAGGAAAAGACGGTGGGGATCAGATCTAGTAAATACGGTGGGTGTTCAAGCAATTCGAAGTGCAATTTTACTTATGGTGGTCATCGAAGTGTGATAAGGTGCGTTGTCTTTATAAAAGCGACTTTCTTTGACTTCAATTGAGATCACTTTTTGAGGTCATCATCAATTGATTTTTAAGGTTCATCACTCATATTAATTTCATAATCTTTATTTGTAGTTGTTATTTTCCGTCCATAACTATATATTTTTACAATGCCAGTTTCATTAAATTTCTCCACTGTGGACTTAGATATTATGTCTCAACAATCGATCTCTTGGGATCTCCAAAATCAATAATTATCAATAATGAAATTCTTTCCTGTTTACTTAGTTTCCACATGATTAATGATGTATTAATATCAAATATCTTGTAAGATCAAATGTGATAAAACAAATAAAAAAACTGTTTCAAACTTGATTATATTTTTCGAATATACGTTTTTACAATGACTAATCGGAAATAAATGTGATTTGGCACAAACCAAATACTGCCATATACTACGATCAATACTTAGGACACTAATATAGCAGTAGGACTGGACGGAAGGTTTCTAGAAATTATTATATGAATCAGACAACGCAATACAGAATGGCACCTTATAACTAACCAAAACATGGGACTCGAACCCTTCTGTAGTATCAGCTACAAAACAATAGAAAAAGCACTGGTACAGAAAGTAGGGGACTAAGACAGACTAAGACTTTTCTGGGAAACTGTAACGAGAGTAACCTAAATAAGAATAATCTACGAATACTATCAACAAATATCTGAAGACGCTAGGCTTAGCAGATAATGCGGCGTGCAGATTTTATTACACAGAGGGCGACACACTCTCTCGAAGTGTGAAACACTAAGGAACTCCAGAGCACTACAACTGGGAGCGCTTGAAATAGAAGACATAGGAAATAAGAATATAAGTACTGCCTGTTTAACTAGCAAATGCTATGTGGAGACATTATTATTATTTAGACATTAAATCGATGAATAAATAATACATGGAGGATTATGTTGAACGTGGTACCATATACTTGGATAAATTTAATACGAGGGTCTTGTGTATATTTTGAAATGCCACTACTATTTTAGAGTAAATAATGGTATATACAAGTTCTCATTGAAACACGAATTTGTCCAACATATGCGCGTGATGATCAACTATGATTTCAAGGTCGGTTTAATTGAACAACAGAGTCCTATTTTTCAGTTACTGTTGGGAAAATTGATAGAGTTAAACGTACAAGGATGGTCCCAGAAGTTCCTGGCCCAATAAACAAAACATAAAAAATTTGATATATATTTATTTTTCTTCTTTAAGCTTCGTACACTTTTCCCGGCGATGTTCAATAAGTTCGATAATCTTTTTATGATAAGAAACGTCAAGTTACGAGGTAGCAATTCAAACTCTAATTCATTAGTTTTGGCCAATGCAATAAAGGATGTGTGAGATGATGGTATTGATGGTATTGATGAAGCAACACTTTCTTATCAGCCAAATGCGGCCATTATTGCATGATTTCTTGGCTCAAACGTTGAAATAAGTTTGCATAATGAAAATTATCTCTCACGGATCCCAAAAAACCAACGCCATGACCTTGTCTGCAGATGAAAGGGTATTTGCCTTCTTTGGAGTCGGTTCTCACTTTTCAGTCCATTGTTTCTATTGTTATTTTGTTTCGGGTGAAATGGGCCTACTTTTCATCTATAGCTTTATTTCTGTGAAATATTGCCAAGCACTCGATGCAAACATCTTCACGGCGCTGATTTTGTTCCATTGTGAGCAAACGCGGCACTCATCTTGCCTACGTCTCCTAGCTCCCGCACTTTCAGTCGATGATAATCCAGTACCGCGTTGTGGATTTTATTTAACATAGCTGGAGTCGTCACATCAAATGGTCGGCCATTGCGATACTGGTATTCGCAGGTCGTAAGGTCTTGTTTAAACTGCTACCCAATATTTTACTGTTGATAACAAGGATACAGTCTCATTCAAATTGGAATCCACTTCAGCTTTTATATTGGTTGTGCTAATGCCTTTAAAAGAAAGTATTTTTTTCATTTTTACAAATTCACTGAAAACGTTTACTATTGATGGCTACCAAACAAATACTAAACAACGTGGTGTCTTCAAATTTGCAACATACGTTATATAGAATGTGTATTTTCTAACACAGATGTATTTTTCAAGCCATCTCTAGGTCAGGTCAGGTACTTCTGGGACCATCCTCGTATGATTAAATAATATTCACTTATGTAAATGAATTTTTACATGATCATCTTCAAGTGAATACAATTATAACTTTCATAATAGCGAATGTCAAGAAAGTTATGTAAGCAGTTTTCTTTCAGAGTGCAGGATTAGTGAAGACATTTAACTTGAGGGTCAACGTTTAGTTCTAAAGTATATTGTGTTTACTACGAACATCAATAAAATAATTTTCTTTAATTTCTTATTCTTATTTCTTAGACCTTTTGATATAATAATGCATCTAAATGTTCTTAATATTCTTCTGTTTAAAAATTATCAAAAAATAACTAATTTTAAAATAGAACAGACCTCAAATCAAGATTATTTAGATGCATTAAAATAATTTTCCTGAGAACATCTATAGTTTTCTTGTATCTCAGAACGTATAGTGCTATTTATTTCAATATTTTATTGGTCGATTCACTATACTGTTTCAACAATGTAATGTGATTGATTATGTCTTTTTCCAGGTTACAGCAGCCTTGCCAGTATGTTATTCAAATTTATTCCTTGAGGCAGCTTTTGAAGTGGGACACGTCATTTTGAGAACGTCAAACCAAATAGAATCTTCGACAGTTGAAACAGAACCACAAAATAACATTACTCCAATAGGACAAGCACCTCCAGGTATATCTTCATTTTAAACTGAGATGAAATATAACTCTCATATTCTTTTGGATATGCTTATGAACAAAATGAAATTATTTTTCAGATAATACCAAACAGCTTCCTCCATCATATGACGATGTAATAAAACGGCGTTAACTAGTGTTTTCGTAATTTATCAAATAACAATCATAAACTATTAGGAATAAAGACAAAATTTCCAGTAAAACAAAAGTCGAAGAAATGAAAGTACAGGAAGTGAAGTTACCATATATACTGTGAAAGTTCTTTTATTTTTTGTTTAAAATAGGTCTCAAATAAATTATTAATCCCAATATGTTCCTAGTTTAGAACCTTCAATTCCGAAAAAAGAGCGATTAGGACTATTTTTGTGAAAAAAAAAACAATTTCCAGTATTTGCGGAGGGAGGGAATCTACCTATTTAGCATACAACATACAGCAGATGTCTGCTAATGGAGATGCTGCTCGCTTTAATTAAGTTGAGTTTTCATTGGATATGCTAGTCCAAAGTGATAATAATTTCCCACCTATTTATCTATTCCTAAAAGAAGCATCGGTGTACAGAAGGAACAAAATCTGCAGTGCACACAGTGCGAAATAACACGAGGAACGCTTTACAACGTCGACATTGTAGTCCAGTCTTTAACCTACAAGATTATACAGTCTTAACGCTGAATCGTGAGTGATGAATGATCAACAATATGCATTTGAATCGAATCAAATATACAGTGGAAATAAACTTTATGACTAATATTCTTAAGATGGGTATTTTTGCCACACTATGAAATTATTATTTTGTTATGTATTTTCTGAAAGTACAACTGATTGAAATCTACAAAAAATGTTTATTACTCTTTATCATTTATAATCCTATAAACATGTAAAAATTTTAAAGACTCAAGTACTGCTAAACAAGTAAAAACTACACTGGCGGTCAAAAGATTTTGTCCACCCTATAGTTTCTGTGACACATAATAAATAAAATCAATGCGATCAATTTTGATATTCATATTTTAAACAACATATATAGATAATGATGTGATAATAATACAATTACAGTCTGTAATTGTTACATATTAAACTTTTTGATTAATCGATGTAATCCCCTTGGTTTCTTTATTTTGGTGCACAATTTTGGCATTCTCTGTAATAATTTCGATAAATAAACATCGTCTGGTTCCATTCGTTCTTCAGGAAATTCCAGATTAGAAGTAGAATTAGGACACTGCTTTCTGACTTTCCTGTCCAATTTATCCCACAATATCTCATTTGGTTTGAGGTTAGGCGATTATGATGGACAAACCATTACTTTCAGCATATTATTTCTTTCGCATTCCTCCAAATACTCTCCACTGCTTCAAGGTTTACTTGGAATCGTTGTCATACTGGAAGATAAATGTTCTGCCGGTCAGGCGCTATCCAAAGCATACTACTTTATATTTAATATTTCTTATAGCCTTCAGATTTCACAATTTTTACCAAGTTTCTAGTCGCCCTTTTTGCAAAACAACCCCAAACCATTCTACATTCGTTCTTCATTTGTCCTGTGCAGAATTACTCTACTCTTAGACACAAAAGTCTCTAGCTTTGATTCATCAACTCTTTTACAATCTTCATGAATCCAATTTTTAGTTTGTTTAGCCCTCTGCAACCTGTTAATTTTATTCTGACGTTTTAAAAGTTTCTCCACTGCTACCCTTTCAAAACGCACTCAATGGCAGATCCCTAGATACATTAATCCGATCTGCTGTCTCTGGAGCCGTGAGTCTTCGATCACGTTCACTTATCAATACAATACCGTTTATCTTCAACGCTTGAGGTTTTTCAAGACCGCCCTGAAAGTTTTCTATTGTCAAAGCTCCTGATATATGGATATCTTTTCATGTTGTAGCCCACGGTACGTCGAAGTATTGTTATTTCGGATGTAAGACTTGCAAATAGTACACGAGTTTCAACCAAATTTTCATAGGTTTTACCCATTTTTAAACTTATAGTCTGAATTTGCGGGAAAACAATTCGCATACGAACTTCACAAAAAGATGTCTTAGCCCAACAAGTATAAATCACATTACGTTCTTTCATCTCACAGGACTAACTTGAACTAAACTATAATCATAAACATCGAAGGAATAATTCACAGTCAAAGAATAATAAACAAATCAGCCACTACTTGCAAGTTTTAACTTGTTGCATTCATCGACAAAATGTAAAGATTATTTTGAAAATTAATGAATGGATTATGGTGTGGGCGAAAACGTTTTACCGGTAGTGTATAAAAATATTGTCTGAGCTCTCCTCGTGTGTAATGTTTATTATTGGTTCAGTATAAGACAGTTATCTGAAAAGTTTCCCTCCTCATCTTGAAGATGTGAGAACTTATCAATATAAGTTGAGAAAAATATTTGTGCATGCTTTGGGAAATTCTTATCAAAATTTCATTTATTTTCGATGCTTAGATGTCTTATGATAATCGTTTGAATCTTTGTGAATATTCTCCTGAAACTTGAAAACAATTAGAATCAAGATTTCATTAAATATTTGTTTTTGGAATCGAATGCGGCTACCCAAATATCAAAGAGGAGTTAGATACTATGTAGAGGGAATTAGACCAATATTGAAAACTGTAAAAGTTGGAAGAATGACCGTCGGAATAAGACTGAAGATAAATAAAAGGCTATCCACATTCGCCATAAACCAACTGAAAAATTTTGCTCACTCAGGTACAAAAGCGCATTCCAATGAATATTTGCCACACTAAATGAAACTTTACAGCACCATTATACCCCTTGGACGAATAACAAAAGATGGACCTAGCATCAATTAAGCCAACTTAACGACAATTTGTTATTGTTTTCTCGCAACCGAAAGCATACATTACATTATTCGAACGTACTATGAGAAAGGTAAATATAAATATTAAGGTAGTTTTAAAAATAATAATTTCAGTAGTTCATTTATCATAGATCATTAAGAAAATTGTAATGAAATGTAGAAACTCATATTTAGAAAATAAGAACACAATTAATTCTAAAAGTGACATCAATAACCTAAGTCATATAATTCATAAGTTTTTCCCTGTCCATTCAATTTGTCTACTTATGGTCAATTCATCCAAAATTAAATTGCATACAATTTCTTTATCACAAAATTCTTTTGCTTTTGATTTTAGACCATTTAAAGCTTATTTGCTCCATCCTGGTGAACACACCACAGTTTGATAATAATTTGAAATGGTAACAATGTGTAGTTATGATTTATGGAATATGTTTATTACACAATGATATGCACTTGGTGAATAGAAACTTAGGGATACAGAAAACATTTCAACTCTGGAGAATACTTCACTTTACCTGCTTTTAGCATTCTTTTAAAAATTTCATTAGCCCTGCTTGGAATGGAAGCCTAAAAATAAAAAGTTTGGCTGTATAAATTTTAGAAGATTAACTTTTATTTGAGAATAGAAGGAAGCTCTCAATCAAAATTCATCAAACATCAAATAAGTGGTTGTTTTAAATGAAGCTTAATAGTTGTTAAAATACAATTCTTTATAAACTGTTTATGGAGAATTTATGAGAAAATTTGAGAACTTACCAACAAAGTTGTTTCGGTATTTTCACTAATTAAAGATTTTTCTTTTAGAACAGATAACAGAGATTTAAAGAATATACTTTGGATCCTAGTCTTCGAACAGATTGATGGGGTCGCTTAATCTTTTTTCTTTGAAATGCCAATTTTTCAGAATCTTCATATTTTTTGGCCTTATTCGGTCAAAAAAACTGTTAAGATTTCGTGCAAATTTTCTTTTCCTGGAGTGAAAAAACATTAATACCAGTGACATTATTATAACGTTCTAATTATTGGTCATTTTTAGAAGCACTTAAAGTGTCAGATGAGTCTAATAAATCAATTCCTAAGCATTATAAACATTTTTCCAACAGACAATAAATACCTTTCTGATGCTGAATCTAAACACTACCAAGAAGTACCCTGTTTAAAATCCAAATAACGTTTTGCCTGAAATCAATATTTTTTGTAAATAAGCTAATTTTCTTATCAATTATTTAAATTGATACCGTTTACTGGAAGATATTTCATTATCTGTACTGCTATCTGATTGAAAGTATGATAAAAGTATCACATTCTTTTTGAAAAAAAATTTACCGCACACAAATACAGGTACATAGCGATGTTACCCAGCTTATATTTTGTCATTAGCTTTTTGACCAAAATTATTTTCTTTGTTATGAAAATATTTTTGTTTAGATCAATTGTGGAAAATCTTGCCCATTCACCAAATTTAGTGAGGACTAAAGCCAGATTTTGTTGATTTTTAATAATATTACGATTTAAGAATAAATATTTGTAAAACATAACATGCATTCCGATAATAAACATTAATTGCAAAATTTGATAACATACTGTTGGTTTCATTCAGTTCAAACATGCTAGGTCCATATTTTTGATTGGTCCAAGTTATATCCCATTATACTGTCGAAAAAATAGAATAGAACAATAGAAGAAGGAAATACGATAATAGTTCAATATTGTGTTAATTTGCTGACACATTTTGAAAAAGAAATTAAGAGAAAAACATCTCATTTATAGAAAAAAAAAATTTTTTTTACACCAAGACATTCTCTAAATTCATCTGATCTGGCTCCCGCTTCAAACATGAAATGAAACGGTGCTAACGTTTACACTATTTCTCAGTAATGCTTTAATTGTGCAATTTCTCCTGATAGATTCCATTTGATTTGTGTGAAATTTACTACGAAAAGTGGACATATGTGATATCTTCGTTTCGATTCCAAATTCCCGAAATATGGCGAGAATAGCTTAACAAAATTTAGGTGTCAAGGGAAGCGGCTGAAACAAAGCTTGTATCATCTGGTGGTATATTTAAATAGTACAGGTAACAATAGGTAACAAACATCTTCAGTGCTCATGAATAGTGTCTACCCATTGATTGATTCAATAATAATCTCAAAGCAGTCTTGCTTCACGCTAAAAATACATTTGCATGTTTTCCTATACACTTGGTGTATATGGATAAGAACTATCATGATTCAGCCACTATTTTCAATAACATTGAGAAAGGAAACTATTAAACGGTTTATGGGGACTCCAATATAGTTACTATTTATTTGGTGTAGCTGGCAGGTTACGATAAAATACAAAGTATTAATATTTGCTTGTAATATAATTGAGCCGTAGAGCCATGAAATAATACAAGAATTGAAATGTTACAATGAGAAATCCGCATCCTCGATGTGTAAAATGTTAGCAATATAACCTTACTTGAAGCACAAATCAGCAGAAAGTTTAATTTCAAATCTGCGGCTTATGTTTGAGAAATCACGTCAACAAAATAGAAGCTACCTGAAGCTAATTTGAACAATCTCAGAAGCTCCAATATAAGAAAACTTTTTCTGAATTCCTTTTTATAAAAAATACGAATGAAAAGGAAACTCTTTTAAGAATGTAGTGTTTTAAGGAACTTCTAAGTATTTTCACTACTAAATTTTGTATAGTTCATTGATGATATGAGTTTTAAATTTGATGTTTTATTTTGTGAGTGAAAATGAAAACATTTGAGGAATGAGCAGTGCAAATTGAATAATGTGATATCTAACAAAAATATCGTACAATGATTTTTGTATAACTGCCCTCTTTTAATAATAAAATAAGTGAATTTGGAATAACACAACTTCAAAATTCATTTTAATATCCAAATAATTTCATCACTGTGATAAAATAATATATTATTCATGAGTATATAATGAAGGTTATTTTTCACGATGTAAAGTTCACTATAAATTATGATTAGAATACCACACTGCATCCACGACTACTTACTAAATATTCTTGTACAAGTTTTTTTATAGGAAAATTTTGTTACATTATTAGAAACACTATTATTTTATTCTAACAAATTTTTTATACAATATATTATTCTTTATTTAATCGTAGTACATAGTTATTGAAAATTATAATATATATATATATATATATATATATATATATATATATATATATATATATATATATATATATATATTATAATTAATAGAACACAAAATTCTATGTTTTAGTTCAGAAATATTTATTAGACATCTAATGATACGAGAGGATTATATTTATATATTAATAATCCCTTTTTTCTGTT
The DNA here is from genome assembly GCF_026230105.1 of Diorhabda sublineata. Lineage (NCBI taxonomy): Eukaryota > Metazoa > Arthropoda > Insecta > Coleoptera > Chrysomelidae > Diorhabda > Diorhabda sublineata. The sequence continues at coordinate 9,548,678 of NC_079476.1, forward strand.
AAAAATTCATATACCATTTAATATGCTTTTCTTGACTTTTTCGAAAATAAATTCAATGAGACAACATTCCCAATTTCTGGTTAGGTTAGGTTCTAGTTGGTTTTTTTAACATAATTATATAACACTGGGAAATCTTAACAAACAATAATATTGACAGGTTTCAAAAGATACTTCTCCTAGAGTGTTCAAACTCCCTAAGTCTCAGGCTCGAATCTAGTCTAGGAAAATTTAATTTTTTAATTTATTTTAATGTGTACAGAACTAAATTGAAAATATTTGATAGTAATCATATTATTTTTTGAAGGAAAACAATATAGGTAATATAGCTAATTGAAGAAAGCATCTAACAGCAGTGATTTATGGATTCATTAATCACTGCAGTGATTATTGGGTTTTATTAAGGTCGAAAAGATGGAGATAGATGTTTTGAAAAATGAGGAGACAATAAAAAAAATGCAAGGAAAAATATGTAACATACAAGGGCAAACTGATCATAAAAGGATATAGGAACACAATGGAAAGAACTACAAGATGATTTAGTAAAAAGACTGGTACGACGAAGAGTGTGTAGTCAGAGAACAAAAAACATGGCAAAAATGAAATGGATTGATAAAAAAGAAGAACGAAACAGAAGAGGTTATCAGAGGCAAAGAAACGTAGCAAATATAACATATATAAGAAAAAAGAATGAATGGCTGAATAAGAAATTAAAAAAGATAGAGCAAGCAAGCAAATCGAAAATCTAAAATCGAGGCAATTTTATAAAGAGATAAAACATCAAACCAATTAAAACCAAGAGGAAAAAAAGATAAGAATGGTATAATACAAAATGATCCTAATATAATTGGAAAAATATAGGAAGAGTACTATGAAAATAAATTATACAAAGATGGACAAAACATAACAGAAGAAAAATCAGAAACGACAACAGTAAAAGAGGAAGAAGCTAAATGGTCAGCTAAAGATGAAGTAGAAGAAAAAATAAAAAGACTACGTAATGGAAAAGTCCCTGAAGAAGAATAGAAGCCGAGCTGTTAAAATACGGAGAAGAACAAATGAAAAAATAAATTAATCAACTTATCGAGACAATCAGGAAACAAAACAATATCCCAGAGGAATGGAATACTGGAGTAATAATACCTATATACAAAAAAGGCGATAAAGATGAATGTAAAATCTATAGAGCCATAACACTTCTTAACATTACATATGAAATACTCACCAATTTAATAAATAGAAAACTCAAAGCATACTGGTAGGTATGTAAGATACTCAGAAAACTGAAGATATTAATAAAAGTTATATTATAAAACACGGAAGTCAAAGTAATATATCTGAAAACACTAACAGAAGAAATAAAAATAAACGAAGGAGTCAAAGAAGGCGACTCGATCTCTCCAACGCTCTTTAATACGATTTTAGAGAACGTAATGAGAAAGGCAAAATTAAATAATAAAAATATTATAGCAAACCAAATACAAGCAGAATTGGGAAAAGAAGCAGGAAAAGTCAGTCTATAAATAAAACAAGAAAAAAATACATGAAAATAGCGAAACAAGACGAAAAAGAAATTGACTACCTAATGACAAAGAATAAGAGAAAGAATAGAAAAAGAATATCGAACATAAGGTCCAAAAAAAAGTTATTTAATAGCAGACATATTAGTAAAAACAACAAAATAAAAATATATTAACATTAATAAGACTAGTGATTACGTACGCCATGTAAACTACTATAAGTTATAAAAAGGAAGAAGATCTGAAGATAATCGAGAGAAAAATACTAAGAACTATACTCGGACCACGTATTACAAGAGGTGGAGAGAGAAAAATAAAGAAATAGAAGAAGAATTTGGAGGAGAAAATATAATAAGGTATGTAAAAACAGAAAGACTAAATTGGGCAGGAGACAACTTGAGAAGGAAACCTACAGAAATGGTATCTGTCTCTTTGGCCAAGAGACAGAGGCAGACCAAGAAATACCTGAAGAAACCAAATTGAAGGAGATACTCGCATCCTAGGAATAGTAGACTGGAAAGCCAAATCCAAAAACAAAAAAGAATGGAGAAAGATGACAAACGATGCTAGAACCAAAAAAAATTTATAACAAAGAACAAGGGAAATAATCCATTCGAATAAAGGGATATGTATGCGCCCCAAGCGCTAGACATAATCCAAGAGATTAAACGTCAAGATGATGATGAAGGTCGAACAAGCAGACGGGGTAAATTATACAACAGTCGTGGATAAATGACACGCTTAAAGTATCACTTTTAATAGCAAAAAAAAAATTTTCTTCAAATCGTGTCAAAATTCTATATTCATTAGATTCATTAAGTTTCTTGCCACTCTGTTTTTATCATTTTTTATCGACACCTCTAGTTTAACTAGATCTCTAGATTTGTTTTCATTTGTTCTATTTTTAGTACACACATGAGTAGAGTTTTCTTTATTCATTATATATTAGGTATGGTAAAAATAAATATTAACACATAATTGTGAAATATTTATTCAAAACCAAATTAAAATTGGAGAAATATATATATATATATATATATATATATATATATATATATATATATATATATATATATATATATATATATATATGTGTGTGTGTGTGTGTGATAATTCTCAATAATATAGTTTATTATTATACATCACTTCCGGAGAAATGCACTGTGTTATTGATGATTTGGTTTCAGATAACAAATGTTGGTTAGTTAAACTCTGAGAAAAGCACCTCGCTAGTATACCACAACAACTTAATTTACCGGTTCTTGCCAACACAAAACAATTCACAAGTGCACCACAAATAAATTTCATAACAACGAACAAAACGAAACCAGACATTAAATAATTTACCAAATTAGGATGATTAAAAAAATAACTTTCGCGAAAATAATTACTCGAACTATTTAAATGCGATACTAATGATTCATTTAAAAGAAATGGTACATCAAGTATGTCGTCAAAAATCAATACGTTGTCGCTTTGTGTTCTCCACACGTTATGATTACATATAAACTGTTGTTTCACCAAATTCAACATAACCAATTCATTATTGATATTAACCTGTATAATTTTGATTGAAGAATTGTCTAACGGAGTCCAAAAGGAAACATCTCCCGAATATATTGTCTGGAATGGCGTTTTGTTACAAATCTCATCGTAGTCCCAATACGCAAACGCATCTAGATTAGTATCAAAACACGCCTTCTGAGAATATTCGCAGAATATACCAGTGGGTAATAAAAGTTTATCTTCTAACAAAAATAGTTTTGCACTACTATTATAGATCGATTTAAATTTCCTATCGTAATCCCAAATACTTGTGTAGAAAGGAGGTAGCACTGTTGAGTTTCTATTTAAAAATATACCTGTTGTTCTATTTCCATATAAATCACACTTTTCATTAGTGAGATAACAAATGAAGTTAATAGTTATATTCACATACGGTTCACTTGAAACAATTGTACATTTTTTCACTGAAAAGTTTTCTGTGGAACAGATCTCGGTTCGCACGATACTAACAAAAGTTGAAAATAACCAGATAGTCTTCATTTTGGCTGGCTAATCGCAATTATGTACTGAATTATTCTTGCATAATACTGTGAAAAATATCAAATTATCGCTTGTAAAATAAGTTTCCGATGTAGATAATGCAAGTTTTTTTATTCGTTCTTTTTTATTCTGGAATATAATGTTTATAACAGTTTTAGAAGCGTGGGAAGATCCAATCTAGAAAATAATATTGTGAAACATACGAAGTGTTGCTATTAAATAACAAGACTGACACTGTAAAATATTTTATTTTGGATTTATATAATTTTTCATCATTACCACCTTAAATATATACCTCTCTCTACAACGCTCCATACGAATATTCAATGTTTGAAATAGTTCGGCAACATTTCTTGTCAGTTATTTCAGAGCGCGTACCCATTCCAGGGTACCTACCTCTAAAATATTATTTTCTTCAATGTGAATTTATCGTTCTTCCAATATCAATTGCAGATTATAAAAACCCTTGCCGACAATTTTGTTTGATCTACCATAGGCGTACTTCATGTCATAAATTTATTATTTTCATAAAAACTTTTGAAAATATGTATATCTTACGCGAGAAAGTATTAGCTGAAAGGCAATCATTATTATACCTCGTTAACATGCTACATCTGAATATTAAATTATAAAACGTGAATAGACGAGTAAAATGTACTTGCCTGTAAGGGAGTTTGGTTTGAACAGGGTACCGGACCTGAACTGAGCCTTTGGTGCACCCCATTCTTTTTTTTAAGAATGAAATTTTAAAGCATCTTCATAAATAATAATGGTATTCAGAATCATCTCAACTAGAGTCATCGTTTGATTGAGTTATGATGGGTTGTAAGGAGGGTGATACCACATACTTATCTCCTTTGATAACATGTTCTACACAGTTTTTCCAAAGCTCTTGACAGTTTGCTGCTAGAAGTTTTTTCACGAGTTCTACAACCTCGTTTCTAAGTTCTGGAGACTGATTACATTTTCGTAATTCTGATTTTACGTTTGCTCATACCCTATACCCCATACTCTATAGGGTTAAATAAATATTTTTTTCATACATAAATGCTAAAATTTGAGCATTGTTACTACTATTATTTGGTATCTTGAGGAGTTGCCGCGAGTGGTAGGATGCGTTTTCCATAACGATTACTGACTGTGGTGGAATGTTAGGTAAAAGCTGTCATTGAACAACTCTTCCAATTATTCTGATGTCATATCTTCATGATAATCTTCTGCACAGTTTTTAATTTTTCTATCAGATATTAATAATTATAATACGTTTCCCTTTAGAACATGGTCCATTCAAACATCAATTTTTACTATTGATGTTTGAATGGGCTACCGAAATTTACTACATCGTGACTGTCAAACTATGTTTCATCTAGATAAATTATGTGTCTATTAGAACTTCGGGAGTCTTTTATCTGACGCAAATAATCTTTTCATCGAACTATCCTTGACGATTCGGTTATCTCCAATCGTTTATTCAGTATTTAAAACCACATGCTGACAAAAATTGATGCAATGTTTCTAAACTGGTACAATTGTATTCTGGATAGTCTGCTACCTATTGCTGTATTACTTCTAATCTCGTTCTGTTCTCCTTAGATAAACTATAAATTGTCCTTACATGTTTTTCGGTTCTGTGAATGATCCACACCAACCCCTTTCATAACTACTCGATAAAACTCGATAAATAAAAAATTTATTTACTCTAGGTAATGCAGCAATTCTTATTATGATTGCATTATAAGATTTCTGAATATTTTCCTTTTTTAAATATTCGAATATATTTAAAAGAACTTACTGTGTTTGTATATCTAAATATTTATTATTAAATTCATACCTGTCTTTTGTTCACTACACTTTGCAATTTTATTGTCTTCATTCGCCCATGGTCTAAAGAATCTCACCAACCACACCATTGCTGATCTCTGACTGTTTAGCAAAAATATTTCGAAATTGTGTACATACATACATTTATGTTAACGATTCGATGTTTTCATTGGTAAACAGTGGAGATGATGAGTTGACGTGGACTGACGGTTTGTTAGATGTTTATCGAATTTTATTTTATATATGAGTGCCGTGCGTATTTATGAAATATTGATCGTTCCTCGCATAACTGTTTTTTTTTGCAATTGATATTAGAAGAAATCCCACTGCGCAAAATAGCGAGTCATGCGTGTGGACTACCAGTTGGATCGCAAAATAGGCTTATGAGTTGAATGCTAAACTTGCCAGGATTGGCCCTTTTGTTCATAACATAAGAGCAAATATAACAAACGACGAAACAAAGGACAATGGAAAAAGACTAGTTAATTTTGCAATGGAGATGGGACTCTTTATTGCCAGCACGAAGTTTGAATACAAAGAAATTCACAAAGGAACATGGTTAGCTCCAAACGGAAACTATTCCGATCAAATCGATGATTTCGTAATAGAAATACTATCAATGGAAAGAGTTGAAAATGTAAGAGCCTACTGAGGAGCAGATGCTGACAGCGACCATTTTTTAGTGACGCAAAAATAGCACAACAAATAAAGAAATTCAGACGAAAAAAATAGACTACAGGTAGAAAGGCTCATTAATAATAAGATATTAATGACGAATGGAAACATATAGAGAAAACTATAAAAAAGGCGAGAAGTAAAATAATACCACAGAAAATAAAACAGGGAGAAAGGACGAATGGTTTTGATGCTTAATGTAGAGAAGAAATAGAAAAGAGAGAACGAACCAAACAGAAAATGTTACAGATAAAGGTAAAAAACGGTGTGAAGAGCAAAGAAGAATAACGAAGAATACGTCTTGAGCAAAGAAATGGAAAGGAATGGAAAGCGGGATTAAGCGCATAGAGAAAAACTAGAATACAACAAAGAAAAATCTGAGCAGAGGACCACGTATGATGATAATGGATGAGACCGAAATGATCTAAAGATGGGAAGAGCAGTTTAAAGAAATACTATAAGCAGAAAAGGATAGTGAATAATGGGAGGAGCTCACAACTCAAATTGGAATAAGAATGAAAATATATTGCCACCATTGAGAGAGGAAATACTAGAAATGATAATAATAGTACCAATTCACAAAAAAAATGAATGGAATGGGACTAGATATAGCCTACAAAATAATGGCTAAAGCCATAGATAGAAGTTTGAGAATTTATGGAGAGAACTTGATTAGAGCCAAACAATGCGGGTTCAGATCTGGAAGATCGGTCACATACCATATTTTAACTCTGAGGCAAATTCAAAGAATGAGGTAGGAATATGATCTGCTCTACTCAGTTTTCATAGATTTCTAAAAAGCTTACGATACTTTGAACACAATTATTTGTTATGTTTCCAGAACAACACATGTTTAAAACAGGGATATTCGCAATCTACTACTCTGTTCAATTTAGTATTAGACTGTATGGTACGTAAAATTGGTTTGAAGAGAACAGGAACACTAAAAATAAGGACAACGCAACTACTGGCCTACGCAGACGATGTAGTAATCCTTTTAACATCGGAAATTGAGTTTAAGGTAATTTGTAGAGCCTTCATAGAAACGGAAGAGACAGTGAATCTACGAGTCAACGAAGAAAAATCGTAATTCATGATAATGACAACACCACAAAATAGAAGAGCAATGACAATTTTTTCAATACCACTGAATGAATAAAAAGTAATGACCTTAGAACAAGTTCAAAGTTGTGTAATGAAGAGAAGTGAACAATTGGGATCTCTGGATGCGATAAAAAGTTTCAAAAAAATAACAAAACTAACAGTGAGATATGGAAGCGAAACGGGGACTCTTAACAAAGCAGATATATGGGAAAGGAAAATACTCAGGAGGATATTTGGGGGTAAAAAGGACGGAGAATTATGACTGGGAAGAACAAATAATGAAATACGGAATTTATTTGGAGAAGTAGAGCTAAGTAAAATAGAAATATCCAAAAGAATAGAGTGGCTGGGTCACGTGTAGAGAATGCCATATTTCAGATTTTCTACCTAAAATTTATCAATAATTCGTTGCTTCACTGTTACACTCGAAATTATTCGGGTGGAACAGGAAAAATCGGAGTTTCTGTGTTTGTTTAAGATAAAATCTTTATACCCCTCGGTCGAGGCCTTTGTTACAATGTTACAATTAAGAGACCAAACTATTTTTTGGTACTTGCAGCCGAATTTCACGATAGGACAAAAAACAAAATAGTTGAATAAAAGCACCCTGATGTTTATGTATAAATACAATTTATCTTTGTCGGAATTATTTGTCCCTCAAACGTTCCACTTATTCTCTCCCCAAGCATATTAGTCTATTCTATCCTCACTGGTACATGGTAGTGCATAAGATGCAAGGCCAATTCCAGCAGGAATCTAGCGCCAGCTAATTTTTTATGTATATCTTAAAATAAACCAGTTATTGAAAAGTCAAAATACCCAAGTCCCATATCTTCTATAGCATAGATTAAGAAATCTCTCTACACACATTCCTAACCAAGCCAAAATTCGTGGCATAGCAATATGTACGTTTTTAACTCAAAAATTATCTCGGCAAAGTTAAAAGGATTGCGGCATTTTTTTCTGACTTCGCTAAAACATAAGAGGTGAAATGAGGAAAACTACGCTCATTTCATTTCAATTCAACATATAATAATACGAGTAACAATGGAAATCAGTGGGAGGAAAAAATATTGAAAATGTGTTTTAATCAATTTTTTCTCTAAATAGGAACTGTTAATTATAATTATGGAAAGTGTGAAAAAAGTTATTCCTGATTGCCTCGATGAAAGGTTTTGCTAGAGACACGAAAGCAAAAATCAAGGTCGATTAGTTGAATAAAGCTTATTGTAGACTGTGTAAAAAAGAGTAGTGGACTAAATGATGTAGTGAAGTACTCAAACATTGTTAAACATTCGTCATGTTAAAATAGGATGGATTGTTTTCAAAAGTTATTGTCAATAGTTTGTGAAGTATTGGCGAAAGTAGTTTTAAAGTATGCAATACAATAGTTAAAAGAAGTTTTATTATTTCGATATCTACGGATGCTCCCAATAAGGGAAACCGGAAAATATTTCCGATATGTTGTCCATATTGCAGTTTTGTGAAACATTGGATAAACATAACTTAAAATTATGACGAGTAACTTCATATGGCACTTATATGGCAAATGTAAACATTGGTTCAAATCAATCTGTTTACATGAATCTTGTTGGCAAAAAAAATATTAAAAGTTAAATATTCAGCTCACATCTTGCATATCATCCTAAAAATATATGATATGATAAGCCAGAATTATGTGCCAAGGCCATAGAAAAGCAGAGGTGATAAAAACTTCGTTTCTTGCCTTTAGTTTATAATGTAATGAGTACATTTGATACATTAATGAGTCTCAGGGAAATGATATTGCTTTAACATAAATGTATGAGTCAGTATGCCTCTTCTACTCTAGATCAACTCAAAGACAAAGGGATTGTTTTTTCAGCTAACAGACGAAACAGACATCGAATAAATTGGCTGAAATTGAAAAAACCAAAGCCATCAAAGACTTCAATAATTTTTACTCAAATTGTCAAATGTATATAGAGAAGCGTTATAATTTTTCAAATGAAAAAATTTTTGGCTAAACTGGAATTCTTAAACATAAAAAATTGAATTTATTCCATACATATGGATCGCATTGTATAAACTTTGAAAGAAGTCGAATTTTCAAAGAAATATAATCATTTAAATATGTTTTACCTAACCTAACCTAATCAATCATTGAAACTTAGTCTTAAACTCAGATAAAAACTTGAGTAATAAAAAGCCACCAATTGTTTGCATTTTTTTGTCCTTCTATCGACGAAAGAGTCCCTCTTTTTCACTCAAAACGTTTCTGACTACCGTTGATCAATAAAAAAATCTGGCAACGGTGACTCATAATCAGAATAATAAAATTATAAATGGATAGGTATATACCATAGGTAGGGAACCTGCGGCCTCCGTAAGGTTCTTGTGCGGCCCTTTGCCACCTAGTACAAAATGGTAGAGTTCGTTTCAAACAACTATTGTACATCAACGCCATGACAGTTGCGCGAAAAATCCCGCCAAAGACAGTCATATTGTAACATGAAGTCAGAAAATGCTAGTCTGAAACGGATCCTAGCACGCATGAGCGAAGCTCTGGCCCACAGACCATCCGTTTCAGACTTGGACACTCAATGTTAATTTTTTTTCAGTTTTCAACGCCCCTAAGTTGCAATAAGAATGAACTAAACGAAAAAAAGCCGGCTTATCTGTGTGTGTTTTTGCTTTTTTCTTTTTTCTTTTTTTATTTGGAAGGAATATTGGGAATTGAGAAATTGTAGAATTTTCAGGTAAGCAAAAAATTATTTATTCGGAGATTTCAGAATTGCATAAATCAAGCAGCGCCAACTACCTTGTCTAAGAAGTAAATAAAACTCGGTTTCAGATCTCCCATTTGAGTGTCACACCTTGCTTTGGCTTCTCTCACCGCTTCCCTGTTGCGATCTTCAGCAAACTGTAGTTAACAGAGCGTGCTTATAACAGTTACACGGTTTTATTGTATTTCTAGAAAATATACACTTTGTTAAAGATACTATTCGTTTTTTTTATCCATCATGTCAAATAGTAAGAGAAGAAAATTAGGTGATGAAAACAGAACATTTAATGTAGAATGGGAGTTAGATTTTTTCTTTACTGCTGAGAAAGATAAAATGATGTGTTTATTGAGCAATACAGTTTTGAATACTTTAAAAGAAAGCGAATGCAAATAAACACTACTTGACTCATAAAGAACATAAATATTTCGCTTTAGAAGGTGAATCACGAAAAGTTGCACTTCAAAAGTTGAAAAATGAGAAGCATCATCAGCAGGCATCTTTTAAAGCCTTTGTAAATCAAAATTCCGCTGCAGTTGATGTTACGTATAAAATAGCACATATATTTGGAAAAAGGGAAAAACCATTTAGTGACATTGAAATAAATAAAGAATGTATTGTTGAAGCAGTGAGTATGTTAGATCCAAGAAATGCCAACAAATACTAACAATTACCTCTTCCAAGAAGAACTGTAACAGATCGACAGCACGAATTAGCGCAAAATGTAACAGAGCAACTTCATACAATTATACAAAATGAAGATGTTTATTTTTCAATTGCTTTAGATAAAAGCACTGATATAACAGATTCGGCACAAGTTTTATATTTTATTGGTGCTATAACTAAAGATTTTTAATGTTACGAAGAACTACTTGCGTTGGGTACACTAAATGGAAAACTCGCGGAGCCGATATTTTCGAAAACTTCAAAGAAGTATGTAATAAATTACAATTGAATGTCAGTAATTTAGTCAGTGTCTGCAACGATGGCGCATCTTCCATAAGAGGCAAAAATGAAGGATTCGTTGCTTTGTTGAAAAAGGAAAACTTAAACTTAAAAATTGATATCATTTCACTGCATTTTGCATCAGCAAAATCCACCATTTTGCAAGACACTCTGGATAGAACCATTGCCATTGTCAATTCGACGCATTGCATTCGCGTAAATGCAATGCGTCATCGTGAATTTCGGCAGATGCTCTCTTTAGATAAGGAAACATAGTGTTGACCTACCTACTACTGCAAGGTTCGCTCGCTATCAACAGGTCAGGTTTTGATAAATGTTTTGTCTTTGTGTCGACAAATTTTAAACTTTTATCAAGAACAAGGAAAATAATGTGATCTATCAGATGAAGTATTTCTCAGAAACTGGCATTTGAACCACATTTAATAGATATATCCGAGGCTCCTGCAGAACTAAAAATGGAGTTAATTGATTTAGGGGAAGATAGTATCATCAAATCCCTTTTTAACGCTAAAAAGGATCCCATAGAAATCTGGAAAAAGGCTGTTGAATATCCATGCCTTCCAGAACATGCTCGCCGTTTACTTTCCTGCTTCGGAACTACCTACTGTTGCGAGACAACATTTTCTCTCATGTCAAAAATAAAAACAAATTTAAGAACGGAAATTACAGATGCACATTTAGAGGATCAATTGAAGCTATGTGTTACGAAGCTTGATCCAAATATACAATTACTGTCAAACAAAAAACAAAGCCAAATAAGTCACTAACTTAGTGAATAAAAAAATATTTTTTATTGTATTTTTTTATAATATTTTTATATTATTTTATATGTATATTGTATTTAAAATTTTGTAGTATTAAATTTTATTTTCTCTATATAATGCAATAAATTGTTAAATATATAGAAAAACTATAATAATTTCACAAAAGTCACTTTCTTAGGTCAATCAGCTTATGCGGCCTCTCTTAATGCTGCCTAATTTAAATGTGGCCTCTAATAGTAGAAAGGTTCCCCACCTCTGGTATATACAATACCTGTTAAAATACATATAACCTCATACATCTCCTTTTTAATAAGTTCTAGATAGATAGGCTATTAGCTCAAGCAGTGAGTTTCAAGATAAATTTCGTTTTTCTTCAAGCGTATAATAATATCTATATTATTTTCGGCAACACAGATCGTTGAAAGAACCTATTATTTTGCTAGTAAAATAATGAACGCTCATTATTGTACTAGTAACAAAATAATGAGAAACGATAGTAACGTCTTATTATGGATGTTGTAACCAAAATTTGTCAGTTTTGAAAAGTGTGTTGTAAAAATGTCTCAAGAAGGATTTCAATGTACACCTCCGCTTGAAGAAAAAAATAGTATATGTCACTCGGAGCATATATGTTTCGCTCAGTTTGCTCAGCCTCAGCAGTCCAAGAATCTGGGCTAAACAATAATGACAGCCTTCTACTCCTAGTAACATCATATACTATTTAATAAGGAAATAATTTCGATTAACCTTCCGTAGCTAACACGGCGTCTGAGAGACCGACGCCTAAGAAAATTTCCGATTATTCCCGAAGAAATCGCGAACGCACTGGGCCATCATCAATAGTTGATTTTCTAGGGCTAGTGGACTCAGTATCAAAATTACAGTGGAGGTGAATTGTTGTAGCGTGTGTTATTAAGTTATCGGTCTCTGAGACGGATGTTGTAAGAATTTTACTAATTATCAATTGAGAGATTGTCGTAAATATGGCTTCTTTAACTTATGAAGAAGAACCAAGACCACTACAACGTATGTTTGATGAAGTTGAAACGGACATAGACATAGCAGAAGATAGCGATTAAAGTTTGGGAGAAGACAATATTGAGATTCAAGAAGAAAATTCCGACAGTGGACAAGACATAACAGATAACGAACTAAATGTAAGTGGAAGCTGTGAACAGAGAAGAGAAACTCGCATACCTTGCACGATGGGAAAAAGATTGAACAAAGTGGAGAAAACATTGTCACCGATATCCCAATGTAAAAACACGACGCCATAATATTGTAACCCATTTACCGGGAGTAAAGGCTGAAGCAAAGAATAAAAAAATACCAATCGAAATCTGGAGTTTATTTATTACAGATGCAATGTTACAAAATATTGTTCTTTATACCAACAAAAATAGCAAAAAATTATTCGGAAACATATAGAACAGCAAAAACGACAGATATCGATGAACTGAAAGCATTTTTGGGGCTATTATATCTTGGTGGTGTAATGAAAAGCAATTTTCAAAATGCTGCTGATCTATTCAGATCAGACGGTATGGGTTTAGAAATGTTTAGGTTGACCATGTCCTTAGAGAAGTTTAAATTTTTGCTTCGAAACATTCGTCTGGACGATAAAGAAACAAGGCCTGCAAGATAAGAATATGATAAACTGGCAGCGATTAGAGAGTTCTTTGAAAATTTTAACAATAACCTACCAAAATTCTTCTCCCTTTCCAAGTATACAACAATCGATGAAATGTCATGGGCGTTCAGAGAAAGATGTGAGTTTCGAGTATATATACCATCGAAACCCAACAAATATGGCCTAAAAGTGTATGCATTAGTAGATGCAAAAATGTTCTATACTGCAAAAATGGAAATATATGCTGGTCAACAACCAGAAGAGCCATTTTATGTAGACACATCAAATATGTTTCTGGTGCCAAGATTATGCCAACCAATCTAATCGGAATATCACAACACACAACTTCTTTTTAAGTATTCCATTAACATATACCATAGGTGAGGAACCTGCGGCCTCCGCGAGGTTCTTGTGCGGCCCTTCGCCACCTAGTACAAAATGGTAGAGTTCGTTTCAAACAACTATTGTACATCAACACCATGACAGTTGCGCGAAAAATTCCGTCAAAGACAGTCATATTGTAACATGACGTCAGAATATTAGTCTGAAACGGACCCTAACACGCATGGGCGAGACTCTGGCCCACAGACCATCCGTTTCAGACTTGGACACTCAATGTTAATTTTTTAAACAGTTTTCAGCGCCCCCAAGTTGCTAATAGATTTTCTGATTTTGACGAGCACACTCCTGCTATGAAACTGGCATTTGAACCACATTTAATAGATATATCCGAGGCTCCTGCAGAACTAAAAATGGAGCTAATTGATTTAGGGGAAGATAGTATCATCAAATCCCTTTTTAACGCTAAAAAGGATCCCTTAGATACCTGGAAAAATGCTGTTGAATATCCATGCCTTCGAGAACATGCTCGCCGTTTACTTTCCTGCTTCGGAAGTACCTACTGTTGCGAGACAACATTTTCTCTCATGTCAAAAATAAAAACAAATTTAAGAACGGAAATTACAGATGCACATTTAGAGGATCAATTGAAGCTGTGTGTTACGAAGCTTGATCCAAATATACAATTACTGTCAAACAAAAAACAAAGCCAAATAAGTCACTAACTTAGTGAATAAAAAAATATTTTTTATTGTATTTTTTTATAATATTTTTATATTATTTTATATGTATATTGTATTTAAAATTTTGTAGTATTATATTTTATTTTTTCTATATAATATAATAAATTGTTAAATCTATAGAAAAACTATAATAATTTCACAAAAGTCACTTTCTTAGGTCAATCAGCTAATGCGGCCTCTCTTATTGCTGCCTAATTTAAATGTGGCCTCTAATGGTAAAAAGGTTCCCCACCTTTGGCATATACTCATCTCCAAGAGCATGAAATGACACTTATAGCTACTTTCAGAAAGAATAAACCGCAAATACCACCAGATATGATGATAAAGAGGCCCGAAAAGACGACTATGTCCGCATTTGAAGAAAAAAGTACCTTAGTATCGTATTTCCCTAAACCACGAAAAAACGTATTTCTTCGTTCAACTATGCATCTTGACGACTCCATTGATGGGAAAACCATCGATTATTATCGACTATAACAAGACCAAAGGCGGAGTGGATACGGTTGACAAGCTATGCGCAGCTTATATGGCCTGTAGAATATAGCAAATATTAACTCTCACATTATATATAAAAATAACAATATCGCCAAAAAATTCCAAGGACAATATTTTTAGAAGCACTTGCAAAACAGTTGAAAACCATACAAAAAAGTGTTTTAACTGTAATATGGTTTCTAGAATGTTTGCGCATTCAAGAAATCTATAACATTTCAACTACTGAAAACGTACAAAATCAACCACCTACAAGACCAGATTTAGTTGCTATAAATGTAAAAAATTCATGTGCTTAGAGCACTTATCTGCTATCTGTAAGGAGTGTGTTAAATTTTAAGGCCAAGTTTGTATATTTGTGTTCAGTTTAAATCTAATGAATGTTCAATTTTTTTTATTTTCAAGTTTTCTGATGTTTTGTAAATAATATAATTATTTTAGTTACCACAGAAACTGTTACTGTTTTTAATTATAGACATTTTAAAAATATGTTTTTTTTTCCACCCCAATTTGTTTGTTATTTTAATCTCATTAAAAATCAAATAACAAATACAGTTTTTCCATTTTTTTTAACCACCTTACATAGTATAACAATTCAAGTCATATTTTTTTCCACTTGTTAGTTAGGTTTCAGAGGCGGATGTTAGCTTTCTTGTTAAAAGTAATCATGTTAGCTACGGAAGGTTAAAAGCGGTGGTCTTATATCTTGTTTTATGTTATAAAAATGTTATTTTTGTGTTTATTCCATTGTTAAAAGAATTTTGAAAACTATTAGGAAAACTAACATATTCAATAAGCATTAGGAGAACCATAATAAATAATATAATAAATAAAAACATCTGGCTGTTTTTAACCATCACTTACTTTCATACTTGTGGCGCTACTGAACTAACATCAAACACGCCAAGCCAGGAGTCAGGGTCATTTCGATTTTAACTATCTGCGAGTGATATTGAAGTTCACCTCCTAGTATTTTATTAGAACGTTATTTTTGTGTACTGTAGTAGAATAATGTGGTGAAGTGATCTTTTTGTTTTAGAAAAGACAGCTGGTTTATAAGTGTGTACCTGTTGGATTGATTTGAAAATCTAGGTTAGTCAATTAGTTATTGCTAAAATGTGTTAAATTTTCCGTTCAATAAACGATTTCCATTGTTTATATGTAAATTACTTTGTTTTTAAAGATATGCATAGTGTCATAATTGTTTTATTACGCAATGATACGATATAAAATGTACGTTCCTCTAATTGTGAAAAATCAGTTTGGTAGTGACTACTACTACAACGACTATAAAAAAAGGCGTAATTATTTGATGTTAGCGAGAAACACATTGTATTTATCAATCATTTTATCGATAAATTCAACTCGTTTCGAAAACGAAAACAAGATTTGAATGAAGAATTTATGAAAACCAAGATGAAGAACGACAAAACATCTATTTATTATGCGTCATCTTTTGAAATACGTCAAGGTTTTGGGTGTAAACAAGCCGTTGAGTCCTGTGTTTGCAGAATAAATTATATATTATCTTTGCTTTTAATTTAATAATGATTTGTGGTTACGGATTAACACGAAAAGAAAATAAATTGTTTACATCCAATAATTAAAAAAATGTAGGTCGTGACGTTTTCACGTACCTATATGTTTTGTTATCTTTTTTATTAAATTTTTTCCTTCGTTCACAACCTTCTTGAATGAGGGTGCATAATGTGACCCCCCATAAGGTTTTTTTCCCAACAAAAAGTGCATGTAAATAAAAGTATATGCATATTGAAAGACCTGGCACCAGGATTAGACTGAACAGGGGCGCATTGAAGATAATGTATGTATGTATGGATTTGGGGTCTCGTATACACTGCGACCCAGATGATCTATTGCGTTCCCTTTTCTTGCTGCAATACTAGAGAAGCCTGTTTTTACAACTGATTCCTCTCCTTTTAAAATGTCTAGAATGTGGGATGGCTTTAATTGCCAAAGATCTTCGTTTTCTATTTCATACGCTCCAAGGTGTAGTGCTCTGGATCTTCAAAAACTAATTTAATAATTTTTCTTTTAAAAAAGGTAACAACCGAGCACAAATTAAAAGCGCTCCGAAACATGCCGCCCGCTGCAGAACGTGTTGAGTTTGTAGCGTATGTGTCAACGATCAATGCCGCTAGGGTTGTACAACAGCTGCACAACGGTTTCGTTCGCTGATTGCAACCAATGTGATGATCATAAAATTCTGCTGCCTGACTTGTTAAGCACTGTATCACAACTGTTTTGACTTCGTATTCGTCTTGAAGACCCTGACCGCCCAGGTGTTTCTTCAAGTGCAAGAACAAATGGTAGCAAAACGATACCCTTACTCAACTTGCCACGTCTTTTGTTCTGGATTGCACGACGCAGATTATTCAATGTCTCACAATAAGACGCTGCATTGATTGTCTCATTACGAGGCCGAAACTCCACTAGCAATACTCTTCTTCTGTCTCAAAAATTGTGCACATGATTTTTGTGGCAAAAATTGTTTGCTTAAACTTCACTTTTTTGGATGATAAATGTCGCCATTCCATAAATTTTAAGGAGGGGAAGAAATAAGATTTATTTTAGTTAAAGTATCAGTCATAAAATGTTAGGAAATTACCTTCGACAGTATTTTGTATTTATGGAATTTTTGACAGAACGTTTACATTTCTCCTAATTGTTGAGAAAACGCTATAAATATTTATTAAAAAAAACATTTTTGTGATTTTATCAGTTTTCAAATTTGATCACAGTGAATAAAATAAACGTCTCCGTGCGAGTGCAAGAAGACAGGGGTAGTCTACGCCGGCTCTTGCTCTATATTGTTAATATTGAAGATAGAACGAGCGAGGTATGGGAGGTTGTTCGAGTGGGCCTGAACTGCTAAGGAGATTAAAAAGTTTTAATTTTCGTCATAATTTTAACTACAATGAACATAATTCAATCCAGAAAAATATAATCACATTTAATTATTTAACAAATTAACTCCCTAATATTCTAATAGTATATTTTAAAAGCATATGATATTTCAAGAAAAAACAATACTAGAATAAAATCAGTAGAAATAATATAACAAATATAATTTTCGTGAAATTTTTTTGGGACTAATTATGTTAACATAATCAAAGTTCAATCCTCTTTTGACCTTTAAAGTCACAAATTTTGATTTGAATTTAGACTTTCCTTTTTAATATACTTGAACAAATAGTGCAATATTATTTTTTTCTAGAAAATGCACTCTTGAACCTGCTGCGTTTTCACAATATCGTCAAGACGTCAAACGATTTTGTTAAACCTCAGGGACATACAAATGGCTTAGGTCCTCCACTTTCCTCAACAGACAGAACACAATTTAAAAGACTGTACACATTAATAAACGAGTTGTTGGTTTTATAAAGCACAATAAATTTTATTATGATTACTACCATTATTACATTAATAAAAATAATAAGTTGATTTTAAATTTTAACTTTATAATAAAGCGTATAGTCTAAGAGCCCGTGAGGGTCAGACCTTCCTATCTTTCGTTAGGGTGAAAGTTCTTCCATGTGTGTCCCTAACACAGGTAAGAATGATGCCCACCCATGAAACATGGATCGTGGCAGGTAATAGGTAACAAAGGGATACAAAATCTTATCTCAAATTTATTAAATCATCAAGTTCAGTTTTTTAGTAATTTATTTGTAATAGCATTAAAACTCGTGATGCTCATTGCCAGACACATAGTATGGTTACAACCCTCCACTGGACACCCCTAAACTATAATGTTCTGTAAATATACTTACTGTATATTATGAAAGCTGAATTTTATATATTCAGAAAATTATTAAACTGTGTTTCCTCAATAACCAGACAGTTCTGTGGATTCTATCATACTGCCAGACGCATTAAAAGTGTCTAATAGTTGCGAGCGTGGAGATCATATGCAGCATCTGGTCCGAGTAAGACATTGCGATCTTTTACTATCGCTTATCCCGAATCGTTTAGTGATTTTTTTCCATAATTTATCAAGAAATTTAATTAAATAAAATTGTTACTGTCTGAATAATATATTTTCCCATCTAAAATCAGTAAATATTTTATAAGCAAATATCTATTATATCAAAAGTCTCTACCACTTAGTTCAAGTTTGTGGACCTAATGATTCAGAAATCAGAGTTACCTGTGATGTCATGGAAGATTCCGTAGGTAAGTAAGAGTTATCTTGAAATGTTGAAGGTTGTGCATCTGTAACCTGTTGACTGTAATATTTATTGAGATGTTGTTAAGACTCTGTTGATGCAGATTGTGAATGAGGTGCTTCTGAACTTAACACTGGTATCGACGACGAGATTGGAACTAAGTTACCAGTAAAAACATCACTTACTTTTTGTTCCTCTTTTTTTTCAGCATTCAAAGGTTCAGAGCTAAAATATTTTTTGATGCGACTTGTAAAAGATTTATAACATGCCCAGTGATAAGCATTGTCTGTTTAATCATCAGGTAAAATTACGTCTTTGTATTTGAGTGTTTTTTTTGTGTATTTTTATAAATTTTAGAATAGTCTGACATTTTACAAAGTTTCCACGGAAAATGTTGTTAAACGAATTTTGTAACCGACAAAACAAACTGATTTTAAGTTTTCGTTTCATGATAACTTCACTACCATTAAATCACATTTATAATAGTGCAAAAATAATCAATACAACTTTTACTACGAGCATAAACATTCGAAACTTAATTCAGAATAATACGAGTGCTGACGCTCCCTCTCACTCGTACCAGTTGCTGTATATTATCCCCACGTTCGCAACTATTAGGCCTTATCATACTACCGGATTTCGAGCGTCTTCAAAGCGGAACGGGCGCGCAACGATCACGCCGCGTACGCGCAACGAGTTCGCTGCGAATAGCAGTATGTACACCATTTTGTACAAACGCCAACCCGTACAATTTTTAATGATTTTTTTTTCTGAATAGTAATTTCCTAAATCCTGATACTCACCACCAGATACTGCTTATGATCTCCACGCTCGCAACTATTAGACACTTTTAATGCGTCTGGCAGTATGATAGAACCCACGAAACTGTCTTACAACTGAGGAAACACAGTTTAATAATTTTCTGAATAACACATACAAAATTCAGCTTTCATAATATAAAATAAGTATATTTACAAAATATTATAGTTTAGGGGTGCCTGGCGGATGGATATAACTATATTATGTGTCTGGCAATTAACATTGCGAGTTTTAATGCTATTACGAATAAAATACAAAAAATTTAACTTGATAATTTAATAAATTTGAGATCAGATTTTGTATACTTTTGTTACCTATTAACTGCCATCATTCTTACATGTGTTAGGGAGACAAATGGAAGAACTTTCACACGAACATACGAAAGATAGGAAGGCCTGGCCCATACGGGCTCTTGCTCTAATAGATTATGCACTGATTAGCAAATATATAATTTATTTCATGTTGATTACGAATTACGAAGTTAATATATATATATATATATATATATATATATATATATATATATATATATATATATATATATATATATATATATATATATATATAAATAAACTATAATGTTTTCAGCGAAGAAACAGGTATTACAAGTATAAATTGAATATAAAGATAAATTAATGATATAGCCTATTGGATAAAATTTTTAGACACAATTTAAAAGACTAACAAATTTATGAACCATTCATTGATTGTATAAGGAACAGTAAATAATGTATTGTTATATGAAATGAAATGAAAAATAGAAAAATCTCATACAATAAATTTTACAAACAAAGCGTTGACTATGCACTGAAAAAAAAAATAATGAGATCCTTTTCATGATGAACTCCCAATTACTCTCATTTTCCTCTGCAGATGCAACAGATTATTAATGCCTAAATGATCGCTTACGTAAAATACTTTGGATAAAATTGATATAACATATGTCAGCAAATGTATTCATCATAAGGACAGGAGTACGGAATACAGTTAGAAGTTGTACCAAAGATAGTAATTTAAATCCTATCCAAACGTTTCATACGAAGTACTAGAAATCTTTGCTAATATGCCATCGGACATTGGAAATGAAGACCTCAAAAGTTATTTTAATAAAGACATAATCACTTCTAAATGTGAAAGTGAAGAAAGTCTAGATCCTCTTGGTAACCTGAAGGTCATAAAGAGACTGAGACTGAGAGTTAGTAACCAGCTGTTTTGGGTAAGCCGTCGGATTAGTATCAACATCTGATTTCGAAGAAACTTCGTATGTGAGGTGTGTTGGTGGGAGGTAATGCTAGAGAAATTCGGAATTGCGGAAATTCCTCTTAGTGGAGATATCAGAAAAATGAATTTCAGTGCTCTGATATGGTGTTATAATCAGAAAAAGGGGATTCTGATCCCCGAGCTCGAGATTATTTTGAATAAAGGCGGTTCTCAGACTGAAAGTATAGAGATGAGATCGATACACAACAAGGAAATCCAGGAAACCGATCGAATTTTATATCTAGTGTATGGAAATCACATTTACCTAACTTAACCCAACCCAACTTATATAACCAAACCTAACCTCGTTTATATTGAGAAAAGTTGACACCACATGAAGGTGAACGATAGTCTCACAAGGAAGCTATCATCAGTTTATAATGGTTTATCTAGTTCTATCTGGTTTTTCTGGGAAAGTATTCACTCATTCGCGTCCCGACCTATATGAAGGAGCTCGGCTCGGATTCTAATAAATCTTATATCGTTATAATCATTATAATCTCACAAACTGAAAACGAAACGAACGAGTTTTGGGGAACTAATCTTCAAATCTTCCTTTAGGTAGAGTTCCTGCAGGCTGACGTTTTTGTCAGTCTTTAAATATTACAACAATTGTTGATCAATGTTCAATGGATTAGAGTTAAACCTGTCAAATGATCAATAAAATGAATTTGCATGTGATATATCGATACCTAGTCTCTATCAATTACAAATTAATCATGTTATTACCAATGTTATTTTATTTTCAGCGCATTATGAGTTGTGCAATTGAAGTAGTAGGATCAGATGGGACCTTCTCCCCTAGAGATACAATTAATGGCGTAGTATCTGTGAGGTTACCAACAGAAACACATATTAATAGTAAGTGATGCATTTAAATAATATCCCATTAGACCCGTTTTGAAGCCAAACGACTCTTGACCGGAACTCCAAATTTTTTAGAATTTATTATCAAATATGAGGATACACAAAAATGAGATTTCGTATCAGTGCTATTATTGTAATGGTTTTCTTCGAATTTATTTACTGTTTTTAATGGTGGGATGAATTCATACACATGGTATTTCTTATTTACTTATTCACTTAATTTATTTATACACTAACACTAAACCACTAAACTATACACTAAGACTTATTGCTAGACACTTATTTATTTGATAACAATCTTTACTTGCCTGATATGTTCGGCCTATTTATATATTTCTCAATAATTTGGTTCTAGAATGTAAACATACAAAAAACGCCTTTTTTTAATTGATGCTGTAAAAACGACTACAACTTACTCTTTATAAGTTATAAAATTAAAGAGACTGCCACCGCCAAACTTTAGATTCTATTAACATAATAGAATAGTACTGCCTTTATGATCTGCCTCAGTGAACGAGTTCCTAATGTTGTAGTTAAGTTAGTAGAGTGTTGTTAAATTTATACCTCTTAATGTAGGGTCCGTCAATGAATCTTGATGAAACCTTTTTGAATGTTTTTCACTGTTAATAGGAAAAAGTGTAAAAAATGATTTTTCACGGTCTCAATTTTTTATTAATAAAAATAAATGATTTTCAACTCACCGGGACTTTAATTAATTAATCATAAAAAATATTCCATTTTAAACTATATTCTGGGAAGAAGAACTACTTAAACCTTGAAAGATAACAAAGATATCAAGGGGAGCATTATAAAGGGGACTACGCAGATAACGGCGCCATTTCTACATGCGAAGTACGCGTTCCCATCATTTAGACTAGACGTGCTTTTACATTTCTTTTTGTTTATATGTATTTGTGTATTATCATTATTATTGGGCAGTTACTTAATCTCTGAATATTATAATTCCGGATCCATGGTATATTTTTTCACTTATATCAAGCTAAATTTGCGTGAATAGCTTCATTTCGATGAGACGCCCAACAATTTCCGATACGAAACTCCCGATTGTGGTAGCTAAAAAAACGTAGCATGATAAAATATGTCGATTTGATGAAACTTAGTACTGGATTTTTTTTTGTTAAATCTGAAGATAATCGGAAGTAAAAGTTTCAAAACGGCGCAACGAACTGACATTTGTAAAGCTATGCGTCATATAGATAAAAATATTCATTAAGCATCTTCTTCAATTGCTCAGGGAATGTGAATTTTGTCTCTGATTAGAGTATCGGTAGTCTAATTGTCCCTAAATAGTTAAGTTGGTGGAAAATAATCCAAGGATTGATAGTGATATTGTGTTGTTGTTGCTCAGTGTGTGGAAACCACTCCTCTTACATTAAAAGTACATTAAAATGATATTCTGAAAATACTTATAGAAATCGATAAATAATGAGATTCTAGAAAGAAAAATATTTTTACGTAACGAAACGATTGGAAACGTAAATTTTTCGTCAACAAACATGTTTTGAATGTATTTTTCCTAATAACTAGAAAAATTAGTAGTTTACAAAGAAACTGTTAAATAATAGCAGAAAAATTCTAATTTTTGAAGAAAATTGTATGAATGTTTTCTAAAGAACATGAAAACATTGTTCTAATAAATTTTATTCGAAATCTTCAACATAATAAGCAACACAGAAGAAATAAATTGTTATTCATTTTACGCAAAGAAATACAGAACTCGTTTATTTACAAGAGAATTGAAGCTAATAATACCACAAGGAGAGTAAGGTTAGGACAACCTCGATCTAGAATGGTTGTGGTTCAGTCCACGATTTGAAAACTTTAGTAACAAGCAAACCACCCTACCATCTTCTCTTTTTTATACAGGTTGCGGGAGTGAAACCCTGGATACATCGAAATTGGGTGAGGCAATCAATAATGGTTACCGTTATGCTCCTCGCCTCAAAACACTTTAGTCGCCATGGAACAGTGTTCAAAACAGCGTTTGCTGTGAAAGCGTTTTATCAAACCAGTAGCTATGTAGCAGCTCAGCGTCTT
The DNA here is from genome assembly GCF_026230105.1 of Diorhabda sublineata. Taxonomy (NCBI): domain Eukaryota; kingdom Metazoa; phylum Arthropoda; class Insecta; order Coleoptera; family Chrysomelidae; genus Diorhabda; species Diorhabda sublineata. Next base: position 9,572,728 of record NC_079476.1, read on the forward strand.
ATTTTGAAGTTAATCGCAATCTGCCAGTGTAAATACAATAAATTTGTGGAGTTGAAAATATCTGCGAAACGAAGGATGAGAATGAGCAGCTTGTTCATAACGTTTGGATGAGTACGAGCTACATTTTAATCTCTCGCAATTTGTGAACAAACAAAACTCTAGGTACTGAGGTGATCAAAACCCTTATCAACTTAATAAACAACCTTATCACTCAGCTAAGATGTTTGGTGTGGCATTTACTCATCGGGAATTATAGGACCATTTTTTTTTAGAAAATAAAAGGGGGTAATCTGTTACCGTGGTCGTTGAATGGTATTCGGAAATGTTAGGGTCTTCTTCATTCTTCCACTTCTTCAACATGCAGTGAGCATTTCATGAAAACAGAGCTACAAGCTACACAGACCGTGTAAGCTTGAATATTGTTAATGAGATTTTCTCGTATCAGGTTATTCCCAAACAGAGCGACTGTTTGGCCTCCCCGTCCATCTGATATAACACCATGGGATTTTTTCTTGAAAAAAGTAAAGTGTACAAAGAACGACCTCATACAGTTAAAGTAGGTACTCAAGGAAAAAATCCAATTGAAAACCATGATAATTCCTCATCACATGCTTCGCCTGCCGCACCATATAGATAATTTTTATCACTTCCAATACAGAGTAAAGTTTTGCAATTTTTTTTTGCATTATAGCCGTTATACTCTATGCAATAGTTGCTTATTGTCATTTTTGGAATCTTGTGCCATCAGTACAATGTCTAATGATCCCTCCAATGGTCTTAAATTGTTTGATGAATCTTATTTCTGTTTTCTCTCCATGAATCCTTGGCCAAATCGGTATGGATATTGTGCATTACTTCTATTTGACCATAAATTCCTTGTCAAAAGAATCATTTAACAATTCCATTGGTAGAGCACTGTTACTGTATCTTCTGCATCCTATCCTATCGTCCCACTTTTATCAAGCTTTCCTGTAATAAAGTTCCCTTTCACGTCGTACTGTTTAGGTAACCATAAGCTTACTTTAGTGCACGAATATAGGAGAGTACCTTGAGATAGCTCATTACCAGTTTTGTTTTTGTCATTTGTGATTTCCGGCGGTCCGTGTAGATCAGAAGCTCCCACACTTTTTTTTTTCTTCAAAATATTATTGCTTTAGTAGACCCACAACTGATACATTTTTGCCATATTTTCAAAACTCATAAAAAAATATCTTCTCTAACGAAGGAAATTTACATAGACCTTTGTCGAGGCCACCGTGTAAATTATTGTGTTTCTGTTTGATTTACTATTCTCCTTTGACAGTCTGGCAGCCTCTCTATTGTGTAGATTTTCGCTTGAAGGTTTTTACAACAGTTTTTAGTCTGTACATCTTTTGGGAGGATTTAACATACCATTCTTCTATTTTAGGTTCTGAGCTAAATGATCTTTAAGTATTTTTTTATATTATACCAATTTTCTTCTAGATTGAAAAAAATATTTCCAAAAAATTCTCAAAAAAAAAAGTAGACCCCAGAAAGATGGATATTTTTTTATTTAATATTTTAGTATTGTTTTCAAAATCGCTTAGTTAAAAATTAATAGAGATATTTGTTTAAAATTTGCAGTTGATAGAAATCTTCCTTCATCCCTTTAATTTTAAAAAATTACTAAAACAAGGGTCATAATTTATTAAATACCATATAGACGTCGAGATTTCCTATTTAGTATACAGCTGCTATACATAATGCTATGCTACACTTAAGGGTTCGAAAATGTTAATGATTTTGTCCTCAGTTACTGAATTATATCTGAAATTTCAAATATTTTTTTGTACAAATCTATCCAACCTTTTTTTTTATTTTTAGACATATCATGCTCTATTACTGGGAAAGAAAAATCTGCATGGAGCATTACTGAAAACATATACAACCAGAGAACAAAAAATTTTTGCACGGGAATAGTATATTACACAGGCGAAAACACATTGTTATCGGACAGTGTTATTCTAACAAGTGGTAAATATTCAACAGTTATAACATATTAAAATATTTCTAAGACAACAAATTTCATGAAAAAATTGTTACAATTTGTAGACAAAAGCTTGTAAAAACAGAAGAAAACCACAATAAGTAATAGAATTGTAGGTAGTAATTAGTATATAAGTAGTATACAAGTCCACGGCAAAAATTAAACCACTATGGAACTTGTCCGAAATTAAATATTATTATTAGAATAGAAGTCGTTTACAGAGAGAGGCACTTTTCCGGTAAATATGCCTTGAAATTATTGCGGAATGCAGGAAAAAATGATATCGATATGATTTCAATTGGCAAGTGATTATGCATTATTTTTGCATTGTATTTTAAGCCCTTAAGTAATTCTGAGCATGGAGTAGATAGGACGTTCCTTAGTGGACAGCCGTACAACGATCTTCTGAAATTGGAGAAGCGTGCTTACGAATTCAGATTCAAAGATAAATAAGGAAAGAAGAGTGGGAATTTTCAATCCTCTAAAGAAATCCTTGCACTGAGCTCTGCTGTTTAGGTCAAGTAAACATCTAACAGCTCTCTTTTGTAGTTTGAAGATTCGCTCGAATTGAGTCGCACCCAACGTACCCCGGAGGGAGGGGCAATAAACTGTCAAGGATAAGTTCAGTTCTTTGGAAACTGATCTCAGTGCAAAACAGGAGGCGGTAATATGTAACCCCCATCTCAAGGAAATTTCAACAACAAGCGCTAAGAATTTTACAGATTCCTCCAATTTAGTGGAAAAGGCGGCAATGTTGTTTTATATTATAAAACTTCAGTTTTATAAAATTCGAAACAGAAAAGATCACTAAATCACAAGATATGGTCCTATAAAGTGCCGTGAGATCAGAGTTGTTCCAAGAGAAACTAGTGTCATTTGCAAATGACCATATTTTACCACTGATGTCTAGATAGGCGATGTCGTTTATAAATAGAAGAAACAAACTAGGGCCTAGTACTGAGCCTTGGGGCACTCCACATTCTAATGGCTTGCAAGAAGACATTGTTGTATCAACCCTTATAAGCTAATTTGTCCACCTACATTTCTATTATGAATAATGTAAACCTTTCAAAATGGATTCACAAACAACTGAATTTAGTGATTCAACCAGAAGGTATTTTTAATTTATGATTTTAAGTCAAAATATATTGAAATTGGTTTTGAGTTGGAATTTGTTGAATCATTGGTGATATTCATACTGAACACACTGTTTACACTACCACTACATTAACACTCACAATTACAACGCGCTTTTCTAAAACCATCGTCTCCAGAAACGAAGGTAAACTAAAACCTATCAACTTGACTTACTTATTTATGATAAATTTTCTTACCATTTCATTCGAAAATAAATTATTCACATTATATTTATTTCATGAATATGACTAACAGCGTGCCCGGCAATACGGGTTCCTTAATCAGGCATCGACAGATCTCTTAGTCTGTCCAACATACTTTCAGTCATAATTATTACAACTAATTTCATAAATAGCTTTTTCACACTTATTATTTTATTTTTGAGCTACCCAACAATTATTTTAATGTTTTGCTAGATTTATGAATGAATTTGAAACCCACTTTATTAAAGATGCCTTCCAATAACTTTGTATAAACATAAACTAACAGTATAATTGGTGTAGTGATTATATAAACAGTGTATTCGTTATACACACGAAATGTACATAATTTTCGTACATTTCACGGTCTTTCTGCATAAAATTCTAACCACAGAACAGTAATACTAAAAACTATATACCGTTGGTATCCAAATAACGTGGCAAGTGTGCGAAAAAAGTATCAGCACTTAAGCTTATCACACGGTTTAACAATGTAAGAGACCATTTTCTAAAGAATTTTGTTACTCGAGATAAAACTGAAAATGGAGACAATATAAAGGCCAAAGTCGGAGCAATTGTTGCACACGCTCTTCTTGTTAAACCAAAAATAAAACAGAGTGTGACTATGAGGAAGATAACGAGTACGGTGGAAAGTCTACTGTAGATCCTATTCCAGAGAGCAATACAAAACAAACGAAAAGGCATAGTCAACGCTTCACTACTAACTGAGCTCTTTAGCAAAAACATAGGAAAACTGGTCTCGGCATGACAGATACCTCAACCTTCATGATAAATTTGTAGAAAATAAGTATGACTGAACACTCAATGAATAGATTATCCAAACATTTGAATCAGTGAAAAATTAATTTGCATTTGAAGACGCTATTTTGGGAAAAGACGAACAAGAGCAATGATTCGAGCAGGAGAGTTCCTCAAAAAGCCGTTGGGCAAAATAGTCATTGTTAAAACTAATCAATATTTTTTTAAAATGTACAGGATAGGCTTGATTAGTGATTTCTATATCCTAAGAAGTATTTAAACATGTTGATTGTGTATACCGATCAGTTTATTTTTGAAGAGCGGGTTATAACAGGGATTTAACAAGTTTCATAGTAACATTGAAACCATAACCCTTATAACATAAGATTTGCCATTTCATTTTCAGGCGGGTTAGGTTCATACTATTATTTAAATGTGATGATTTTGTAGGATTGATGTTCATTCGTGCTGTTGCTATCTTTTTAGTATGCTTTCATCGGCTTCCTGTGTTATGTGTTTGTATATTTGTACCAGATTCTTTGGACTTGATTTTAGACACTGAAAAACGTCGTATCAATTTAAAATAAGAAACTTGATTGCTAAACAATAAGGAAAATGTATCGGTCAAGCACTGGAAGAAATGATTTGATTGCGAACCTGATAATCTAATCCGTCTGAAAACTTTCCGGCCTTAAACTGAACATCAGCACTTATCAATATAAGTTGTGAAATATATTTTCTCCTGTGTTGAAATATTTCACTGAAATTTCAGCCATTTGGGACGCTTAGTTTCTGATCGATAATCGTATAAGTGAAGATTTTTATGCGAGAACCACGAATTTCATCAAAAAACCTCACTAAATGGTACTGGTCGGTCATCATATTCAGGTTAGATATATAGAAGAGGCTATCAGCATATGAAAAGACACATACTGACTGAAGAATTATGCATGTGTAAGCTGTCCACGCGTTGCCAAGTTTGCTTCTTCAAGATAAAACAAGGAAGTATAATGCATCTTTGCTTAATAAACTAAAAGGAGAAAATGCAGAAAAACAACCGAATTTGAAGAAAAAGAAAGTGTTTTTCCATCAGGACAACGCACTTTCTTACACTCGCCGTGACTAAAATTCACAGATTGTATTTCATATTGATGGAACAACATATTCACTATGTTAAAAAATAAAAATGTTAATAAAAAAGTCTTGTTCCTTTGTCATGTCAAACAAAACTTGTATATTATTTAAGAACAAAATTATAGTGAAAGTAAATAAAAACAAAAAATAATTATATAAGAATAGAATGACTCACGATAAAATTAAAGTCGCTGTTTCAAATGCTTGTGGTGTTTTGACATTTTTAAACTCTGTATTCTGGAATAAAACTAAAAACAAATTAGAGTTGTATTAATATTCTCTTCAGAAATTTTAATCTTATATTAAGAATTATTTTTAACGTTTTAAGTCTGTGCCGACCTTTGATTTTTTATATATATAATTTACTCTTTTAAAAAATAACATATGAATGTTTACCACCAGTGTGTGGTTAGATACATATTATGAAGAATTTACGCTAATACGTTAAGTGTCGACTGCAAAGAAAGTTAAAAGTATAATAAATTTAAATATTACATACTAACATGGATTGATTGGTGTTGTGTACTCGTATAATCAGTTTTATTTATAATAAATTGGCAGTGAAATCTGCGAAATAAGTAATAGGTTAATTATTACAGGTATTTGGTTGAATCACTTCTCACAGAATCAAATTTAGAAAAAATGTGAGTAAATGATAAGCATGAACAATTTAGCAAAATTTTGTTGAAAGCGCGAGAAAAAATATTACTCAGAATAGTAAAAATTTAGTAACCTTCTCCAAGTAAAAAAGAGGTCATTTTTTAATGAAACCCTAAAACGAAGACTAATCAATATTTTTTACTGAAAGAGGCTACCAATATATCATTCTAGTAACTCAAAAAACTATAAGAGTTATAGGTGTTGTGTTCTTAAAATATGATGGCGACTTAATAGAAGATACTAATCATCAATTCTATGGCAAGTTTGGGGACGATAGTAATTATGATACAAATGGTATCGCACTATAGATTTTTTGATAGCAAACAAGAAGTTTTCGCCATTGACATCATTCTTTTATTCCATTATAAAAATGAAGATGGACAATTGAAAATTTATATAGTATGCCAATGAATTGGTTATATTGAGGTGGTACAAAAGCTCTGCAATCAAATGATAATATCAATTGGTGTATTGTTTTCATTTCAGTTACAAACTCTCACTACATCTTGTCTAGAAGATATAATTATTTGCGAAATCATGCGATTAGATAAGAATTAAAAATGTGTTCGTTTCTTTCAGACGCAGATGTCGATGCCGGAGTACATGAATATCCATTTACATATATGTTACCAAGAAATATACCAAATTCATATAAATCAAATTATGGATCCATAGAATACAAAATTCATGTTGTAGTACATACTAAAACTGGATATGAATATGAAGCCGAAAAGCTGATTTCTGTTAAAGCACCAATAAATTTTAATGATATCAGAAGTGAACTGCAGCTGGTAAATGAATTTCATAATAACACTTGGAATCTGTTTCATTTTCCGGATTTATAATCATTGATGACCATAGTCATGACAACTATGGTCTAAATTGACATAAATGATAAAATGATAACATCACTAACACTTCTTGTATTTTCAATATTTCATTTTTAAAATCATTTCATTTCTGGATAATTTATTATTTTTATAATATGCTCTATGAGCTAATGGTATGGCGCCATAGTGTATTGGCTCTATTACCTATATGCCTTAATACAAATTTGGTCCTCAATCTCTTGTAAGATTTGATATTCTGAAAGTAAATGCTGTAACAATTTGGTAAACTGTTTGTAGTAATTCCTTCTTCTTTGCTTAAAGATTTGGTTAAAATGCTTTTAAAGTTAAGTTAAATTCCTTTATACTTTATAATCAAACATTAGTTTTGATAATTTTGCAAGATAACCTGCAATTTCTACTGTTTTTCCTTCGTTAGTTCTAATCTATTTTAAAGCAGACCTCAGTTGAGTATGAATAAAGGAACATACACTCTAAGTTTCCTGAAATTCTTAACTATTTGTCAAATTGAATTGGTATGATTTGTAAACAATTTCGTTGTTGGCTCCTTTTATGAGTGACCAATTTTCAAATTCTATCTTGGATCTATGAATTTGGTTACTCAAATTTGTTACAGGTGTGGAATTAGTGAATGTAAAATTTGGTCTGTTGATACATCATTCAATAAGTCATGTGATTAACTAAGAAAAACACAAAAAAATCGATTTTATTCATCAATATAATCTCCTTCAAGAGCAATACAATCATACCAACTGTTCACTACTTTTTCGATGCCGTGCTTGTAGAGGAATTTGTCTTTTTCCTCAAAATGGGCTTCAGTTTCAGCAATTGCCTTTTCATTTAAGCTGAATTGTTCACCGGTGAGCATTTTTATGAGTTCAGTGAATAGCCAGTAGTCACTGAGGGCCAGATCTGGACTATACGGTCGATGAGAAAGCAATTTAGTGTAATACGTTAGATTACATTAGATTAGATTAGATTCGACATAAAAAACTGATTTATTACGTGTAAACATGATCAAATACTGCTCTGAACTATCATCACGTTGTTATTTTTTTTTTTTCGACTGTGAGTATCTACTTTGAGAGAAGCTAAAGCTTTCCCATGGACAAATGTTCATGCATAATTATAAATACATTGCCTTCTAGTATCTTTACGGTCTCAGCTATTGTACGCAATTTCAATTTACGGTTAGATATAATCAATTTCTGGTCTTTTTCTATATTTTCTGGATTAACCACCTCAATTGGGCGACCACGTTCACCATCATCGGTGTCTGTACGAACACGTTTAAATTCAACAAATCAATAACAAATGGTTCTTTTCGATAGAACAGAAGCTGAGCTTCTATATTATTTTTATTTCACCAAGAAGCAAATAAAAATTAACAAATGAAATTGTTTTGAGTCCATTGTTTTGAAAATAACAAAAGTAGCTTCTCTTAAATGGCTGTCACATTTTTCTGACAAATCGAAATGTCATGAAATTTCACACATAGTCTTTTGAAAGTTGATACTTCATAAACGTCATATGGATTTGACAATTGCAGCGCCATCTGTGTGTCAGTCACACGACTTATTGACTTATCGCAGAGCAGTCATTGACACGACTATGGAAGCAGCAGTGAATTAATTTAGCTAGTTATCTATTTAATTTGAATTTGTTATTTGTTGGCCTGTAGATATGTAGAGAGGTGCCAGGTAACATGTGATGGATTGAAAAAATCAATTTTTTCCCAAGATCCAAACAAAATATGTTTTCTGTTAAATTTTGGACTTTCTTTGCTCATTCGAGCTAAACAAAAATTTCACAACTATTCCTTGAGAAATATTTTGTCCAAATTTTGGTTGAGATATGTTTTATCACTAAAGTTCAACAAACATAATCGATTACTCACCTATATGGATGATTTCAAGAATATTTTTTCCAATTAGGTTTAAGTTGATAAAATGGAAATTTTATTGTGCAATAGAAACAACTAGCATTTTTGTTCTTTGGAAACGTATTTGCATTCGACCATAAATATCATTTTTCTGAAGCTACGGAATTATGTTTAGGTATGTACAGTTTGCATATCCAGTTTTATTGTAGTAATCGCTAGACCTTGAAATGTGCTCATTTGTGATTGATGCTTGTTAATTACCATTTCTTACTTATGAGCATAGTCATTTTATCTGATAATTTGTTTTGGTTCTAAATATATCGAGTTATTATTTGTACTATGTATTAGTTTGATATTTATATTTATATTATTATTTGAGTAGACCATTACATATGCAGAACTATCTTCTCTTTTTCATAGACTGTGGTATTGTATGCTTAACTACATTTAATACACATAAATCGTTTGTTGCAATATGATCTAGAGTGTATCTAGTAACAATTAATGTCTTTTTTAATAAATTCAACTAATTGGCTCCATAATAGAAAGTAATTTAATGATTGCAGTTATTTTCAATTTCTTGTACCCCACACTTGAGTGTCTTGTAATTCTTGTGATTTAGATTCATACAATTTGTTTAGAACATTTTTGAGGCGGTTATTAATTATAGTAATGTTTTCCAAAAAGAAAATGTTAGAGGGATCGAAATAAATTATAATCGGATGTGGAAATATCTGTAGAATATGCATTTTTTTGGGAGAACTTGCCATCTCAACTTCTCAACTTAAATAGTATTTGTGCCGGGGTTTTTGAAGTATATGTCTAGTGTCTAGTGTAAACGCTAGACCGCACATTTTTTTAATCACCATGCAAAAGTTGAGATAGTTTCATTGGGAAGTTTTGATCCACGTATAACTCTGACCTTGCTCCGTCAATTTATCATTTCTTCTGGCCTTACAAAATGGTCTTAACGTTGTTGGCTATCTATAAAACAAGTTTGTCAAAATCCCCTGATTTAAATTTTACCCTCAGTATCAGAATTTATTCAGTAACGAAATAATGGTGTGATCACAGAAAAGAAAAAGAAAATCCCCTGATTTACTTTTTTACCAGTCTCAGAATTTTTTCAGTAACGAAATAACGATGTAAGTACAGAAAAGGAATTTGGTATGATACTTCAATGATTGGTATTAAAATTTCATATTTAAGAATGCACTTTGAGGAACATTATAAAGACTGCTCTTAACGTTTCGCCGACTCAATATGATGGAGGCGTACTTAGTATCTCGTATCTCACTTATTACTTCTCATTCAGTCAAATCTTGATTGGATGGCTCAGTATTTTTTCATCAATTTGACGCACAGTTTCTCTAAAATACTATAATAGTAAGTTTTTGTTTATAATATATGATTTTCAATTTTTTCAGGAACCCGTAGCATATCAAAACGAAGAGGTTATGTGGCATTGCTGTTATGCAGGTGACCCAATAACAATGGATTTAGTTTTGGAGAGAGAAGCTTTTGTAGTTACCGAACCAATTTGTTTCAAATTAGATGTCAATAATAAGTCCAGTGAAAATATTGAAGATATAAACGTTACTTTAACACTAGTAAGTTTTTTGACGAATGGCCAATATTTCTGAGATGCTTCTATTAAAATCAGTTCTATATTATATAAAGGCTATACTAAGAGCGAATTGTAATTAATTACAACATGAATTCAAACCATTCAATGTCAAAATATGGGTACTGTTTCTCCAATTTCCTTCTTATACTGTGAAACATCCAAATGGAGTAAATTCTTCTCGTTCATCTTAATTTTATATAGGTCATGACATCTACTGGGTATTTACAAATGACACTAACTAAATATACTTATCCAGTATGAAAAATCACTTATGCTAACTATTTCGAAAGACAAACTGTACTTAACTTATTTTGTTTAGTAACAATACAATTGTATATTTTACACTAGAAGAACCTAATAATTTCTTTTTATAGTAATATCTTGATGGGTCGACTAAATATTTCGACAATAAAACTACTCCATTTACATTATTATTATATTCGTTGAAAAATTATAATTATAAAATAATATTCCTCATAATAATTGTAGCATAAAAATAATAATCATAATTAACTATTCTATTCACCACAATTTCTGTAAAAACCACTTAGATACCTTCTACATCCTTTTTTTCGAAAAATCACAAAACTTTCTCTAGTCTCAACCTTGGGATGCTGATGTCTATGATTCGTCCTGACTCTTTGGAGGTGAGCACGCTGATCTTTTGGTAGTTATTTTCTTCTTGAAAGCTTGTTTCGCAAACAGGCCCTACCCTTTCTGTTGACATGTGTCTTCCAATTTCCTCTTCTCTGTACCTTCATCTCTCTTGTTCGAAGAAGTTTATCCTACTTGTATCCGCAATCGTTTCTTTATTTCTTTGCAAAACTCGATTAATTTAATGTTTTCACTATCAGGAAATGTTTCTTTAAACCCAATGTAGGAACTTATCTAAAAGATCTAAAAAATTCTGACTCTTTCTTCCTTATTCATCTTTCAATCCGTTTACCTAATTCGTAAGCACTCTTTATCTTCACTTAGGAACGCGGAGCGCGACCTTTACCTACCTACGCCACGTTCAGAATTAGTTAGGGGCTCTATTTTACAATGCAAAAAAATGCACAATCACTTGCCAATTGGAATCTAATCGATATCATCTTTTCCCACATTCCGCAATAATTTGAGGGCATATTTAATTTTGCTATGGACTTATATACTAATTATTACCTATTACTATTACCTATAATTTTATCACTCATTGTGGTTTTCTTCTGTATATTGAAATTTTATTATTACATATTACTAATACCTATAATTTTTTTACCCATTGTTTTCTTCTTATATTGTAATATTAATTTTATTTCATTTCTTTTATCTTTATTCAGCTATTTATATGTTTGGTTTTTAGTTTTTACAAGCTTTTATTACAAATTGTAACAATTTTTTTACAACAAAGCATTTCTCTCATTCTCTCCCCCTAAAGAGAATTTAAGGATTTTTTTTTCTACTAGCACATAAACTTCTGACTACTAATTTGCGTAAAGTTGCCTTTTTATAAAGTATCCAACTACTTACCCGAGCTATTTCTAAAACGTTACACTAAATATACACTTGCCATCTTCTAGACTGTACTCTAATACAGTAATTCCTACACATTTTATTTATTCTGAACTTGTGCTTCTTTTAGAACTTCAGTGTTTTACTTAGTCTTGCCGTTCTCTGAAAGTATTAGGCTTAAGAGCCAAATACTCATAATCAGCCCATTTTTATTGTATTTTTTATCTTGATTAGCTCTCAAAATGTTTCCTTGGTCTCTTTAGAAAATTTTAGTTGAATATATGTCATGGCATTAATTTTTCTGCTATTCCTAATATTCCTAGATCTGCCAATATTAATAATTTTGTGCTAAATTTAATGAGTTTATTTTGCATATACTGTAAGAAATGAACAATTCAATGAGTAGAGCTATTTGTCTATGGGTACATTTTTTCCTGGATGAAAACATCAGCCGTTCGTAACAAAACTGCTCCAAATCATTCAAGCTAAAACGAGTTTATCATTGTTTAATCTCTAATTGCTACTATTATTATCATAAAAAGTAAAGCTGCAGAGATAAGTGCAGTAAATATTGGTAGTTCTTCAATTTGTAGGTATTGTCCATTTAGAATCTGAGTCATCTGCGCGTATTAGCGTACCTTCACTGTACTATGGGATTTAGACTAAAATCATTTATTAGAAGTCGAAATGCGCTAAAGGTTGATAATGTTTCGATAGCGTAAGGAGTTACATTAAGTGAAGTATGCAGCAAAAACCTCAAATGTAATTCTTTCACTAGCGAGTACACTTATACTATCTTTTTGCCGATTCGACTATACAGTTTCCACATCAGAAACTGAATTTTATTTATGACTAGGAGCAGCCTCGAGATGGTTTCTGATCATTGGTATCATATTCCTCACCAGGAAATAATACATATATCTCTTGCAAAATAGCAAGTTCTAAAAAATTCGTAAACAAAAAGTAGCAGTAAATTCAGTAATACATATACTATAACTGATATATTATAAACAATATAATTAGGAATAAATGATTTTATCTGCTACCGTGCGTAAAGTACGTACTAATGACACAATGTCGAATGCATAAAACTTCACGCAGTTGTGCGTAAAGAATTGTATTAATACGTCTCCGTATAATACGTATTAATAAGGTCTCCGTAGCGTAGCAGATACGGAGATGCCATTTTTTAATTCTTTGTACTAATAATTATTTTTATGTGGCATTTATACATACCCAAGAGAAGAGTTGAAAAATTTAATAACACAAATGTGACTTTTTTTTGCTACTTTGTTGGTATATTGATTAAAATGTTATATATAATATATATTTCATAAGGAAAATGACCATTAAACTTAAACTGTATTTTGATAAAACTTTCGCTAGTAGAATAATATTGTATGCAATTCATGTGTGAAGGCTTTTTTTCGACTCATGTGATTGTCGACAATATTCACATTCGTTGAAAAAAAAGGTACTATACACACTTGTTACATAAATACCTAACTATTAAAGCAATCAGACGTGATTGGTTTAGATTAGCAATCAGACGTAAATATTAATAAACTCAACAAATTTGTGAAATAAATTTCTCCATTAAAAAAATGAATAAAGCCAAGCGTTTAAAGACTTCTAGTATAAAGATTACATCATTACTTCTGCAAGAAATATTTGTTAAGTTCAAATTTACTATTTCAATGTAAAATGTGGACACATCGTTAACTGACAGAATCTTCATCTATTTTGTTCAATTTTTGGCTGTTATGTAGTTTTTAGGTATCCATGACGAAATAAGCGAGATATACAGATCAGATTTTATTTATTTAATAAATTCACGAAAAATTATTTATTGGAGTTACATATCTAGTTTCGGAAATATTTTGTATGATTTCGTGCAAATCTAGACTCGTATTCAAACAAATATAAACATTTTACGACATTGGAATTATTCTTATGGCAAATTCGGAATTTGAATAATAAAAATATCAAAAACCCTTTTTTGCAAGTTTTCCTTACAAACGCATTCTTCCAACATAAATTTCGAAAATTATAACCTGGAATCGTACGGTGGGTTTTGATTATTTACCATAATACAATAATTTTATAATATTAATTATAATAATTTACAACAAATGATACGAGTATGTTGGGACCCTACCTCTGAAAAATGTTTTAGGTGTATTCATTTGAAATAATCATTTGTTCTTTATTGTTTGGAGTAAAAATATGGATTGTCACGTTACATCCGACATTGATAGATCCAGAAAATGTCTTCAGTTGAACAGGGTGATTTTAAAAAGCTTGTTGTCAATATGCTATCGCACTTTTTTTCCATTCCTTCTTTGGATTAGCCCTGGTTTGATATTAAGATGTTAATATTATTAATCTTTTTCACGTTTTTGTCATTTTGGTCACCTACTATTAGTATTTAAATTTTTTTATCTTCCTTTATCAACCTCTTCCATTATCGGCTTGTTCGTTCAAGGTTTATCAATTCTTCCATTGATACTGAAATGAGAATGAGTTAGTTGAAGATTTGTATTTCATCGATAGTTGATACTTCTTGCCAATTACAGAGACGACCTTTTTTATCATCAACTTACCATGGATGTTGAAGAGTAATGTAATAAGTAGGAATTCCTCTATTGCTAACTCTGAAAGTATCAGTCAATTGTCCTTCTACTCTGATATGGGCTGTGTATCGTTCAAATATATTATATCAGCAAAAATCTCCACGAAAGTAGCTATTTTCTATTTCAATATTTGGTACGCACGACATCTCTTTTTATGTAGCGTCTTGCCGTCGCGGTCAATTTCTCCATAAACTTCGTACCAGTTCAGTTCAAATGTAAGTACTGGGTGGTACCAATTTAATCCCATATCAATGCGTCAATATATACCACTTCGATTCAGCTACCCCGAGTAGAAAATATTACGGATTCATCATAAATAGTATTTTAATAATTTGTATTTTAACCCTTAACCTCATTTTTACCTTGTTACCCTGGAATATTACAATAATTGATATCTCTGTAATTATATATGATTATTATTTTACAAATTTTTTATTTGTACTGTTATTATAAATTTACCGTGTTTTTTCTTCTAGGTAATAGAAGCTACTGCATCCAACCCAAGAATTGCGCATAGATATGAACAGATTTTGTTAAATGGAGCTAAGATAGGAAAGATGCGAGGTGGCGAGAAAAATATTTTTCCCCTCAAATTTGAGGTACCTCAAACAAAGGAAATACCGAATTTCAATGGCAGCTCATTATTTAGACAAAAATGTGTTCTTAAGGTAACTTACTATTTCAACATAAAATAGTAACATAAATTATAAAATAATCTTCAATAAAACGGAAGCCCTATGCTGTCACTATTGATTTAATCAAATATTTCGAACAGTTTATTATTCTGTATTCATCTGTTAGGAATAAATCGATGCATCGAAATGTTTTGTTTGGGCCAAATTCAATGAATTATTTAATCAGGAATAGTATATACTTATTATTAGATACCCAATCAGTATATGTAGTTTGAGAATATAATCCGGGAAAGTCATCACGTTCGCCGTTGTTTGGCAAATTATTAAGTAATCGATTAATGGCCCTATGATAAGATTTGATCTATCTTGTAATTCCTATTCAGTTCAATCCTTTTTTACAAGTTGTTTGCTATTACCTTATTATATTTACTTCTGCGCCCACCTTTTCTTTTTCTGCAAAAGTCCAAATAGTCTGAACTGTTGCTGTTCGATTTTCGATTCATGTCTGATTGTATCGTTCCTTTTTTCATCTATTCTCTTCATTTCCGCTTTATTTCTCAGTATCATTTCATACATTGTTATTTTCTGCTCCAATTTGCTGATTAATGCCCAGGATTTGCAACCATAGGTCAGCATTGGTAGTAGTCGTAGAATTCCGTTTTCTATTGAAAAATATCCTGTACAGCAGTAGAGGAAAAGTATTTTCAAGCGCGGGACATAATGGTATTTTCAAAATGTCTCCTGGACCGTAGATCATATGCTATGAACATACGAATGTTTTGGCTGGGGTTTTTTCCCTGCTTAAAAATTTTTTTGATAACAAAACAAGTGTCATTTTGATGCATTAAGATAAAGAAATTTCACAGTCAATAATAAATAACAGTAATAATAAAAGTGAAAAATTTGTAACCTGTCTAATATGTACGTAATTTTTAAACAAGTCAATAAATACTTGCATAAAATCCATTTTTCCAATTTATTATTATGTCGGGGGCCGGGCAAAATACACAAAAGGGCCGGATTTTGCCCTCCCCTGCTATACACTGTGTCCAATTTAAGTTGAGACAGCACTGTATCTCAGCTATTATTAAAGATATAAACATGCGGTTTTGCGAGCCTATATCACTTTGTGTAAAACTTTTAAAGCCAAAAACAGAAATATTCCAACTACTTTTGTTCCAGAAATACAAGATGAAAACAAAAATGCTCAATTTTTGAAATGTTATTATCTCTCAGATCCTGTATAAAGTAGAATAAAAATGAAAACTGCTTATAATAGATATTTTTATACAAAAGTCAGTGGCGCATTAGAATTTTTTTAGAACGCTGTTGGTTATTTTTTTTAAATACAACCTGTAAATTATGACGGAAAATTTTCAATAAAATTCAGTTTTAAAAATCAGAAAAATCCATATTATTCAATAGTAGGCCATGAATTCTTTCGCAAATCCTTTAAATTTTGGCTGTTATTCAAAATCTAAGCAACTTTGTGTTGAAAGAAATGAAGCTGGCGAAATTAATATTTTAGCGTGTGTAGAAGCAACACCCCAAATTTCCTGTAGAAAAATAGAAGAAGAGGTAGAAGTTTCAATATCAAAAGTGCAAAAAATTTTAAAAAAGCATAAATTTAAACCGTACAAGGTAAATATTGTTCAAGAATTGCATCCTGACTATCCATTAAAACGATTGGAATTTTCAAATTGGTTTTAACGAAAACTAATGAAGACCCGGATTTTGCAAAAAAGGTATCTGGCATGACGAATCCCATACAAGCAGCAGCGGCATATTTAATAGACAAAATACAAGACATTGGTATCAAGAAAACCAACATATTACTTTTGAACGACAGTAATAAGGCCGATTTGGTTTTCATGTTTTGTATTGGGCACTAAAATTTGATATACAATTTTTGAGGGTAGCTCAACAGCCCCTATACCTAAATATATTACAAAATAATATTCCAGAGTTGCTGGAGGACATACCTTTGGTACAGTGCCATCGGATATATTTCTAGTAAGATGGAGCGCCCGCTCATAATTCAAGGGTAGCTAGGGAATATTTAAGTGCTCATTTTAGTAGACGCTGGATTGGCATACACGGCCCAATCAGATGGCCCCCGAGATCACCGGAATTTAGTATTATAGACTTCTTTGTACTTGCGCAGTAGGGTTTGTTTGATATCTTCATTATTTTTGTGTTTGGCTTTTTATCGCGGCGTATTGTTTCATTTCAACACTCCACTTCTCACTGTTTTGTAGTTCTTTCTTTATAGTAGCAAATATTAATAGGTGGTGCGCATACATTATTTCATTTATCTAATTTGGCTGGTTTATTGTTTCCTATTATTATCTTTTAATTGGTATAGGAAAAATAATAATATTTAGCAGTTATCTATAACTTTACACACTCTATAAAAATTGCTGCTGTTTAACAAATTTAACAATGGCAATATATCTCTAAATTGAGACAAACTATACAAATCGAAAAATAATTTATCATTTTGTTTCTATTAAAAAGAAAAAGTAATAGATGCGTCCGAGTATTTTTAAAAGCTAAGTACATGAACTATTGAATTTATTTAAAATTATCTCTGAATATTACCAATATAAGTATCACCTTATATCCAAAACGGAATTTTATTTTGTAGGCTGAATGTCTGATAAATGACTCAGAAAATACTTTAGATGTTCAAACGGAAATAAAATTAGGTCATATTCCTATCGATACACAGCGGCGGCCCGGACGTCGACATGAACCAGTGAGAAGTGAGTATTTATATATATATATATATATATATATATATATATATATATATATATATATATATATATATATATATATAATATATATATATATATATATATACATCGAAAAATTTTTTTAACATATGACGACATAGATTTTTTCGAAAGATTTTAAATAACTAAGCCCACATTCAAGGCAATATTGAATCAAATTCGGGATGAGTTGTAATTCTTCAAGATATAATACTTTTCATATTTTTAGTTCACTATAATTTGGAAGCGGAAAATTTTCTATTTGAATAACACATTGTTTTTAAAAGAATTTGTTTTAGTATTTCATTGAAGTATAGATAAATGTTTTCGAGTCATAGAACCAGGTATAATTTTAAATATAGAATACATCATACAGACCCAGAATATTAAATTACGAAGATGTATTGATATCTAGTTAGCCTAGATCAGTTCCATGCATAAACAAAATATTGCGTTACCATAGCTATAAACAATAACTTATTAGAAGTGTCGGTGTGAAGTCAAAAAAGTAAACCAGGGTTACGTAATAAATTGAAAGATAGAAGATTTATACCGAAATTGAGAAAATCGACAAATTGGAGTATCGAGGCATCATCAAGTACCTGTAATTAAAAGGGTTAAGAGGTAAGGAGATTTGTGACCATGAAATATTGGACTGCAAGCTTCAAATGAGGTAAATTCTCCATTGAAAATGATGACCGATATAGAAGGCCAGTTACTGTGTCAGTCCCCGAAAATATAGATGGATTTCTTGTTATGATTTTATCAGACCGTCGAATTGGGCTAAAACGGATAACTGAAGTACTGAATATTTCATACGAATGCGTTCATCATATAGTTCACGTCCATTTTGACATGCAAAAAGGATCCCCAAATGTTTGAATGTTGACCAAAAGCGTGCAAGGGTAGAAGCACCGCGTTCGATCTGTGCTCGATTTTAAAACGATGTAGACTTCTTAAACCGCATTGTTACTATGGATGAGAAGATAGAATGGCGACACTCTGGTTCTCTAAGACCTAAGAAGTTTCGTGTCAAAATTTTTTGGATAAGGATATTACTATTCGACATTAGTGATTGAATTACTAGAACACCTCCCTTATTCACCAGATTTGGCTCCGTCCGACTATCATCTTTTTCCTCAACTGGAAAAAAGTTTAAAAAGTCGTAAATTTTCTTCCAACGAGGAGATAATAAACGCTGTGGAGGTCTGGTTTGTAGAGCAAGAAGAAACATTTTTTTGAAAGGTCTAGAGACGTTGCAGGCTCGCTGTAATAAATGTATCCAATTAAGAGGAGAATGTGTTGAGTAATCAAATATTTTGACATTTAAATTTTGTTTGGTTCCATACTAGGCTAAAAACTTTTCAATATATCTTTGTATTGTAAGTAGTTAGTTCTTTTTAATTCTTGACATTATAAAGATATATCTCCAAAACTCTAGTTTAAATAAAAAACAATTTTCTAATTATTAACATCTTTAAATATTTTCATAAGAACACCCTTACATAATCCATAATCCTTTTTATCATTGATAACCTTCTTGTGACTTGTTTGTAAACCATTTCTAGAAATTCTCTTTTCCTACATACATTCAGTTCAATTATTAGATATTAAAAAATTCTTTAATGGTTCCCATACAAAGGAGAAAGCTATCAGTGATAAAAAAGGCCTAACTCACTCAAATAAAATTTAGTTTTATTTCATAAATTTTCATACAACTATGAATAATTTAATTAAAAGCTGCTACAAATTTTTTATGTTAAAACAGATTTGTATTTTTATTTTCTCTTTATTTTGATATTTATGATGTAGGTGATTTCTGGATCTATTTAATAAATTCTAACACAACTATGAATGATTCTCTTTATTTTGATATTTATGATGTGAGTGATTTCTGGATCTATTTAATAAATTTTAACACAACTATGAATAATTCAACTGATAGCCGCTACAAATTTTTTATGTTAAAACATATTTGTATTTTGATTTTCTCTTTATTTTGATATTCATGATGCAGGTGATTTATTGATTAATTTAATTATGCAAATTAATGGAAATATGTCTAAATGTCAATTTTAACAAGTTATTACAAACAAAGTGATGCTTGGCGACGAATGATGGAATTATTACCTTTTAAAACAACTATGAAGAAACGAAACTGAAGAGGGAAACCTCAATGGGTTATTAAAGAACCCATTTAAACAGAATTAAAAAGTCTTTGAGGTCCGGAGCTCTGCCAACGTCTATCTTGCTTGAATGCTGGGGCCACACTAGCTAAATAGACCGTTACAAATTTGTTATGGGACCACTTCAATTTAAAGACTAAGTTAAAGGACTCTACAATTTAAATGAATCTTTATTTGAAGTGTCAATTAGGGTTGGATTATGAAACCGGACGAAAATCTAATAATTCCAAGTGATAGACGAAAACGTTGTATTATGTTATATAGAACTATTATTTGTCATAAATTTAGAAATTGTTTTGAAAGTAAATAATTTATATACATATACAATCCACTCGTTTAAATAAAAGCAACAAATAATAACTTGTGTTAGGGAGTTTGTATACTCAATTAAAATTATAATGTGTATTCGAAGCAAACATTAACCTCTTAAATACATATGTATGATGCACTTTTCCTCACATCAGTAAAGTCGAACATTTCTTACCGTGGGAAGGAAGTCTCATGGAGAAAAAACTTGTTATGTTCCAATTGAAATATCGTTTGGCAAAACCATAGTGATGAAATTCACATTTATTTTCTTTGTAGAAGTACAAGCTTGTGAAATCCAGTACCAAGGTACCCAAGGTACACTTCAACCTACAGAAGTTTAATATCAATATCCACAGGCATACCACATAGCAGGCACTACTCGAGTGTAATGGGGTTTATCGTTTTGTGCTTGCTTTTTACATAAACATAAGAAAACGTATTTGCTTGTTGTATAAAATAAATTTGAAATCATATCTCTTTCTGAATGGCTTCCGTGTTGTTTGTTGGATTTTATTATTTCCAATTTGTCAACAACGTCGTTGGAATGGGTTTTTCAATTATTTTTTATTTTGTTCAGAGAGTTTGATATCTTTATGAATGAAGTATCTTCTCATTTTATATTTGCGAATATCTATTTAAGATTATAAATTGGTCTAAATCTATATGCATAGAGGCTCGCAATGTCGCCATATATCAATTTTGTTCGCGGTAAATATCCTGAATGTGTTTTCTGTCATCAGATTCGTGCGCAGTTTGAATTATTAATCAAATTTAAATTATTTGTGGCAATAATAAGATATGCTACAAAATTTTATGGAAAATTAAAAGCCAAAGGAAAATAGTCTGATGTTTTAAAATAAATGTTCAAAGTTGCTCCCTTGAAATCCAATGTATTTTTTAACCCTTCTCAGTACGCCTTCATTCGTCGCACAGCTTATTATCATCTCAGAGAGGGAATTGAAGGCATTTCGAATTCTTAGCTCACAATCTTCTCTAATTGTTAAGGCTTGTGAATAAACCTCTTGTTTTATGTGACTCCATATAAAAAAATCTAAAGGCATCGTATCTGGAGAATGAGGAGGCAACCGAAAAGGACCATTATGTTCTAACCACTTGTCTTCAAATTGCTCTTCTAAAAATATATTTATGACGATTGAATTGTGAGCAGGAGTACCGTTATGAATAATAAAAAGTTTGTTCAATTCGTCTGGTGGCAAGCGGTCCAAATAATTGTGTGTGTTTAAATTTCTCAAAATATCAAGATATATTTCACCTAAAAATAAAACAAAGAATATTAACAAATACAAAAACGGTATTTTTTACATTATTAATTAAGAATAAATCAATTGATTGTTTTTTCTAACCAATCAAATTCCCATCGTAGAATTGAAATGTTATTATTTGATTGTTTCTAAGCACAAAAGACATTGAATTGCCACCGATTTTGAAAAGCACGTTCTTTGATTAAATGTAGATTCTCTTGACTCCAATAATGGGAATAAGGTCTATTAAATATCCATTTTTCATGAATTTCGATTCGTTGCACCAAATGTTTTTTGAAAAATCTTCATCTTCCTGGCATTTCATTTTTAAAAATTCAGCAAACACTACTCGTTTCATGAAATGAATACAATTATAAATCATTTAAATACAATAATAACATTATTAGAACACTGTTTCAATAAGAATGATAGGTTAGAATTGTCTGTTTGCGAATTTGTTGGCGAAAGTGTTCATATTGCGAGGAAAGGGCAGGAGAATCCAGACAACAATAAATTTCAATCCGCTCGAATTCAACGACATATTCTGAACGAAGCATGCGCATTTGACACGGCCAGGAAATATTCCGAATTCATTCGGAATATGTCCAAATTATTTACCGCGAACAAAGCTATTATTATCATCAATATACAGGTGTATTTAATGAGGTTAATTTCAATAAAAGTACCAATTTCACACAAAAAAAGCATATATTGCAGCTTTCCCTGAGTAGGAAGTAAAATTTACAAATTGTTGTAATTTATAGTTAGTGTGTTGACATAATTTTCTTCGTTCGTCTAAATTTAGTGACATTCTTTTTATAAAGTTAATTGTTCAGACAAAATTTGGTTACTTTATGAAATTTTGGAAGTCGGGTTCGAGCATATATGTTCAATAATTATAATTATTTTTAAAATTTGGTATTATCACATTATAGGAGTTCACAGTTCGGGTGCAATAAACAGACCATTAGGATTCAATTTCTTCAATTCAAGCAATGAGAATATACCGAGTGCTCCTCCAATAGATCGACCCTCGGCGCCGTGGAAAACTACAGGTACGTACAACATATTCACATGTTGGGATTTAATTGGAAAATAGTTATCCATTATACAAGACAAAAATTTACTAGATTTAGCTTGAGGTTGTGAAGCTGAAATCTAGTATTTTTCTCATATATAATAAACAATTTTTTTCTGTACTGCTAAAACGATGATTTAATATTGGAAAATTATATTATTACAATATTACGTTGATAAAGAAACTTTTAAAGAAATCAGAAAGAAATTGTTCATAAATTGTTTTCAATATCATAAATTAAAAAATGTCTGATTCCAAGTTTTCTTGGACTCCACCGGAATTAGTAAAAGTAGCCAAAGTAGTATCACAAAAATTATTGCTAACTAAATCTCGAATAATTCATAGAATGAAAGATGAAAAAAGCATGCAGCTCTTTCTTGGAGACGGTGTTATTAGCTTATTTTTCGAAATTGACACAAGAACATAAGCCATAAACAGTATGTTTGAATTATTCAATGGTTAAAATTATGTTACGATCTAATAGTAGACATTTCAAAACATTTCTTAAACAAGCCCAAGAAAGTTGCGATTTTTACAAGTTCACAAATTAGTGATTTCATAAAGAATGCTTTAGATGGAATTTATTTAATGGTCAAGGTTGTTGTTGTATTTGGGGTTAGAGGAGCTTGTCGAATTTGTGAAATCAGCAATGTAACATTAGATGATTCAGGAACGTTATAAATTGTGAAACTTAAATCAGAGAATAATGTAAACAGGAGATTTGTAGTTACTGAACAATATGTTAAATTTTACCAAATGGGCATAGCCCTTCGTCCATTAACAGCAAAGTATCGCCACCTGTTTTATGCATATGACAATGGAAATGTATCGATCAGATTGTGGGTGAAAACCAGTTTTATAAAGTTCCAGAAACAGCGGCTAATTTCCTTCAACTTGAAAACGTTAACTCATCCTTCAACTTGAAAATGTTAACTCATATACCAGTTATTTATTTCGAAGATCGTCTTCTGCACTTTTAGTTGAATCTGGGGGAGACTAAATGACACTAAAGATACATGGTGGTTTCATCAATGTTTGCTGAAGGTTATGTTGATGAATAGATAGTACACAGGACAGAAATAGCTAATAAAGTGTTTAGAACGTATGGTATTCCTAAAATAACACCAGAATGAAATAAGCCAATTCTTTACCTGTTTAAATATAATTAAAGCGTTGATTCGACATTTTCGTTAGAAAGGTTTAAACACTTAATAATTTCAACTTTTCAAAATTTTGATATTTTTCTTATTTTTGAAGCTGAAATTTATTTATTTAAGATTAGGTTGTGATACACCAATGTACTCAGAACAAAATTACAAAAATTTTACGTCAAAATATTAAAAAAATACCAAGTTTGTGCCCACTCTTGAGAACTGAAGTTAAAAAGTTGAAATTATAAAATGTTTAAACCTTTCTAACGAAAATGTTGAATCAGCTCTTCAATTATATTTAAACAGGTAAAGAATCGGATTATTTCATTTTGTTACAGAATATAAAAAAGAAAAAAGATCTTATTAGGTTTCCAGAAAGACGTGAGCCATCTCAGGCTACGATATTCCCGTTAAAATCTTTTAAATTTTGGCTGCTATTCAAAACCTATACAATCTCATGTTGAAAGAATTGAAACTGGGAAAATAAGTATTTTAGCGTGAGGGGAGCAATACTCCAAATTTCCTGTAGAAATATATAGGAATAGGTAGGAGTTTCAAAATCAAAAGTGCAAAAAAATTTTAAAAAGCATAAATTTCAACCGTACAAGGTAAATATTGTTCAAGAATTACATCCTGACGATCCATTTAAACTATTGGAATTTTCAAATTGATTTTTAACCAAAACTAATGAAGATCCGGATTTTGCGAAAAAGGTAATATGGTCCGACGAATCCCATACAAGCAACAACGGTATATTTAATAGGCAAAATACAAGACATTGATATCAAGAAAACCAACATATCACTTTTGAACAACAGCAACAGGACCGATTTGGTTTTATGTTTGGTATTGAACACTAAAATTTGATATACAATTTGAGAGTATCTTGACTGCCTAACGGTACCTAAATTTATTACAAAATAATATGCCAGAGTTGCTGGAGGACATCGCCCGCTCATACTTCAAAGGTAGCTAGATAATATTTAAGTACTTATTTTGGTAGACGCTCGATTGGCACACGTATTTTAGATTTCTTTGTATGGTTATACTTAAGAAATAAGATTTATGCAAATCGGCATAATAATATAGATGAACACCGAAGAAGAATTAAGATACTTTCCATGGCAACCCTTTATGATTTCAAATACCTTAAGGCAAATTGAAACTGTATATGGTTTATGTATAAGACGAAATGGGCGACAGTTTGAACAATTTATTAGCTTTATATGTTTTTTTTATTTTTGTAATTCACTTTCTAATTTGATTCTTGTTATTACAGTTTTTAATGTTGAATCTGTCCCGATATATTTTTTTGTTTTCAAAATTTTTAAGTTTATGCTATAGAGTGATATTTTGAGTTTATGTTCAGAATATAATTTAATAAATAGTTTTAAATTAACATTGCGTTTTAAGAAAGTAATAATTAAATGCATGTGTGAAAGAATTTTTCTGATTTTTGAAGCTGAAATTTATTAAAGATTAGGTTGTGATACATCAATGTCTTCAGAACAAAATTGCAAAAAATTTACGTCAAAATATTCAGGGTGTTCTATTAAAAAAATACCAAGTTTATCCATCCCCAATCTTAAAAACAGTGCTCTACCAACAATTACTAAATACGCCACCGTATTTTATGTAAAAATATCTATTATAAGCAGATTAATTTTTTTCTATCTTCTACAGGACCTGAGAAATAATAACATCTCGAAAAGTAAACATTTTTGTTTTCGCTTTGTATTTCAGAAACCAAAGAAGTTGGAATATTCCTGTTTGTGGCTTTAAAAGTTTCACGAAATAATGATAGAGGATCGCGAAAACCGCCTATATTTTTAATAATAGCTGAGGTACAGTGCAGTCTCAACCAAATTGGGACACCGTGTACTTCGATCAGTGCTTTACTACCATTACAGTTTTTTTTGTTTGTTATAGATGATATCGACACTCTTCCTCCATCATATGAAGAAGCTATGTGTAAGTCAAAGAAAGAATGAACACAATGAAACTGAATATGGATAAGAAAATTATGTAGCATAATTTACAATAGTATATGAAATATACTAGATGGATGGAACTAGTTCTAGTATCAAATATTTTGTGTGCAGAACATATAATTACTTTTGTATTTTCTTTTACATCCTTGGAGGATTAATTCTCAGTAATAATAATAATATATTTAATTATCCAATTTTTATGGGTAATATTACTGTAAAGGTTGTTATTTTAAAAGTAGACGAATCCAGGATTGATTTATTAAAGCACCGAATGATAAAACCATGTATTATAATTTGTTGATTTCAGATTGTGTTTGTTACTTTTTTGTTAAATTGGAAAAGCAATTATTGATAAAAAATTTCTTAGTTAAATATTAAAATTGTAAAACTTTGGTGCAATAATTCAGTACAGTATATTTCCTCCCATTTATTTTGTTTTAGAAAAACACAACTTGCTCATGTGGCTTATATAACTTGATGATAACCCTTATTGTGAAAATCATCAATTGGTACGCAACTATTATAAACATTGAGAATTCATGTCAGTATCGGAATGTGGTAATTGCGTAACAAGTTCATAATTTTTCTTGCTTGTTCAAATACTTACACCGATATGGTCCTAGTAATTCCTTCAGTTCATTATGGTGGCCGGTTGAAGTACTATGTTGTGAGGTTAAGATAACTGTTTAGCGGCTTCATTAATTCGATATTTACACTAGAACGAGTTTAGATCGTATAAAGGCAATATCAACAAGCGATCATCGTTTTTTAGTTTCATTCAACCAAACAAAAACAGTCCCACTATGCACAGAACATTGCAGAGCTAGGTTTGATTTTGCCAAAGAATACAATAACTCTACTAAAGGAAATTTCATTAATTTGTTATCCGATTATTCTAATTTTGTTCAGGTTACCTAAAGGCAGTGCAAAAAGATGAAGACACTTGCATAACGCAATATCATGGAAAAAATAAGCTACGGAGTAGATTTAGTTATGTTTAGGGATGGTTAAAATCAGTTTTTAAGAAGAAATAAATGATATTGCCGCTCAGATTGAATAATCAGTCACAATTGAAAAAGTAAGATAGCTATGTGATCGATTTTTCGTCGTGCCATAGAGCCCTGCCGATTGATTAATTGGAAAATTAGTGACCTTATAAATACACCTTCATTCCGTTTTTCAGGTTAACTACTAATAAAGGGTAGATTTTTTTCACATAAGTGGAGTAAAATATTGTTGATCTCAATATTATGTTCCCTTAGGTATTATATTTGAAGATATAAAACTACACGGCGGCAACAAAAATTACTGGTGCCAACAATATTCAGGATTGCTTATTCTTTGCTTAGTTATTAAATGAGTATAGCACTAATTCTCTTGCTTAGATTTTCAGATGTAGAAATATAACAGCATAGGTTGAGCCGAACACTTATATTTTCCAACAATATGACTATTCAAATTCTTTTTTGAGTTCTGTTGACTTTTTCAAGTATATAAACTGTCGTCGTATTTCCTTTTATCTCAATGTCCATTTAAGGATCTCAGTACGGCAGCTAGGGGGTCCCGTAGCCGTTTCAAACCCCTCTCAGTTTTTGAGCCGTTTTTAATTCCCCTCAGTTTTTGAACCGTTTCCCTATATATTTTGACGCGATGAATCGATTTCTCGACAATGACAAGCCTATATCTGGCCATAACTTTTACCCAAAGAAAGATATGAAAAAAGTTACAAATAAAAAAGATTTGTTTTAAAAATATCTACAAAAAAGGCTTGTACAGTGTTTTGCAAAAAATCAATATTTAAAAAGTTATTGTCAATATAATGAAAAATTGACGTTTTTTCTCACTTTATCGGTCATTACTTGGTTCCTACATGACGAAGAAAGATTTGAATCAGATCATTTTAAACGTTAAAGTTTAAGCTTCAAAATAAGATGCTAGAGACTTTTAGATATAATCTGTTAAAAAGTTACAAAAGTTTTAATCTAGAAATTTTCATGAAAGAAGCATCGTCATTTTTTATAAATGTTTTAAAGTTATATAAATTAAAAAAAACCAAATGCACCTTATTGTAGCTTAAAGTGCTAATAAATACGAATATTTTGATCACTTCCAGTCATGGTTTCGATCCTTAGTTGTTTATGCAGGTTTTAAACTAGGCTAAAGTACGCGCCCGCGATCAGAGGTGTGCCTGCGATAACTTCTTTACAGTAACTTAATTGAAGTTGATTTTTTATGATCTCAAAAATATATTGATACAAAAATGACCAAAGTCAGGACAAAACATGTTACTTCACAAATTGGGCCTGATAAATTTCTTCAATCATTTGCTTATGGTAAAATATATACATTATACAGTTTCCATTTCTAAGACATCAAATTTCTCTTTCTTAAAGTACTATAAACACAGTTCTTCTGTATTCGCAGATGCTGTAAAAATGGAAATTTCATTACAAATTTTATCTAGTGCAAGTTGTCAAACAAACGAGTAAAAATATTTACTTTTTTGATAGTAAAACTATAATGGCATTGCAACCAACGTCAAATTCTATCAGAGATGCCATATTTTAGGAGTTTTCAATGGTACTCACGAGCAAATGAACTTATCAAAATTACAACGTAACAAATTGAACCCAAAAGTTTTTGGATTTGAGATAGATGAAACTATTTTAGTAGCTTTGCTGTACCGACCAGCTTATGAATTGCCACCGATTTGTAATTGTATTAAATGTAATACAAAATACTGCATATGTAAAGAGTCTAAATCACTGTGCCTTTCTTTTTGTAAATGTATTAAAGATAACATGTGAAAAAACTATTATACGATACGAAAATAGATTGAAAATACATATTAATACTTGAAGGTTTGTCATAATTTTTGTCGAAACAATTTTATAAAAAGGTAAGGTTCAATAAAATAATGAAACTTTTTATCAGAGAATATCTAAAAGTCTGTCACATCTCATTTCGAAGCTTTAGCTTTAACGTTAAAAATGAGGTAGTTTAAATCTTTCTATGTCTTCTAAGAACTAAGTAATGATCGATAAAGTGAGAAAAAACATTAATTTCGCAATAATTTTGCATATTATATTAACGGTAACTTTTTAAATATTGATTTTTTGCAAAAAGCTGTATATACCTTTTTATAGATCTTTTTAAAACAATTTTATTTATTTGTAACTTTCTTTCATCTTTCTTTCTTTGAGTTGTTGTTTTATAAACAACTAAATTGTTTATAACAAATTATTCGGCTAGATTTAAGCTTGGCACCCTTGAAAAATCGATTCTACGTAACAAAAAAACCTAAGAAAACGGTCTAAAACTGAGTTTCAAACGGCTACGTGACCTACCGTACTATATTGACAGTGTCCTGTATTGTTGGTGGTTCACTTATGGTTTGTATGTAGTCGGTTCCACCCTCGTTTGTTTTTGTGCCTTTATTTGCCTACCAAAATTTTTCAAAATTGCATATTTTCGTGGCAGATACAAGGCAATGTGTCAATTGAATGAATTGATTTCTGGTTATTCCAAATGAAGTATGTTGATATGAATATGCTAGCTGATCATTGGAGGAGTGGTGCTGGTTTTATAGTACTGCCCTCTATATCCTGTAAATAATTATGTTTATAAAATTCGCAAATTCATTGGGGTCTAAATATTTGGGTAATGATAAAAAATAATCTTTTCCATGGGTGATTTGACCCATTGTTGGGTTTTAGATAGTGATCCATGTCTTAAATTTTATATTTTTATAATTTTGTGAATAAATTGCATTTTCACTGTTAGAAGTTGCTTATTTTTGTATACCAAATATTTATACAGTTTCCAATTTTGTATAACTCTTGATGTTTATATTTTTAAGATGTGCTATAGAAAATAAATTTTGATACAAAAAGTTGGTTGACTTCCTTTGAAATCAATGTACCAGTATTTTGCATTACCTTTAACGCCACAAATCTTTTTATTAAATAACTAACCTGAAGTGATCAGCAATATATCTTAATATTTATTCTGATAAACTGATGTGGACAGTTAACTAGATACAACTCTACGAAGAAATAGCTACTTCAAAAATTTTAGGTGCCTGGGCATGCTTTCAATTAGGTGCTGTATCATTTCTTGAGGTATGTTCTCCCATTCCTCTAATGCCACTTGCTCAAGATCATTTAACTTTTGAGAAGATGGATTTCGACGACAAATGCGGCGTTTTAAAATGTCCCAGATATACTCGACAGGAGTCATATCTGGACTTCTTAGTAATCAGTCCAGGGTATGAATTCCTACTTCGTTTAGGTAATTCAGAACATCTGCCGCAACGTGTGGTCTAGCATTAAGCTATATATAGAAGACTGTACAAATCTTTCTCCTCGCCGCCTTCGAATTTGATTAGTCTAGAAACACGATGATGACTGGTTAGCAAAGGTGCCTGGAGAGCTCTTCTGCTGTATAGACCAGCATTCTGAAAGTGTTGTCTTATTGGTCTATCAGAGATATTTACATTTCGGACTTCTCGTAAAAGGCTTTAGTGCAAAAAACGGTAATCTTGAGAAGTTAAAACTGAAGAATGTCCTTGTCCGGGCCTCCTAGAATGTGAACACGATAACTTTGTCCCTGTCCATCTTACTCTACTATTCTTTCAGCTTCGCATTCATTAAACTGCCTAATTCTATTCATTTTTTGTTCAACTAGTCTCGACTTTAACACATCTCGATTGACTTAAATTACTGCTATCCACAAGTTGGTACAACAATAGAATGAAAGAAACATTAGAATATGCATAAAATTAGAATTTTAAAAAACCACAAAAACAGTTGTTTGCTGATGAGAAATTTTGCTAAATTTCATCGATAACATTTAAGATACTTTAACTTTTTGTGATAGAGAAAAAAGGAACCCAAAAGATTAACATTTCAGGTTTTGATATTGAAATAAAGGGTGGTACGTTATTTACGGCCTCGAGTTCATGATGGCAATATAAAATCTATCAATTGGAAGATAAACGGTCCTCATTTTAATTAAAAGTGTGACATACCTGTAAGATGTTTATAACAGTCCGAACGAGTGGATGTTCACGTACCCTATGGCTTGTTTATGAAAATAATAGACAAAACTACAAATTATTAATTTAAATTTGCATTTTTATTTTTAAAAATTTCAACCAAAATATTTTTTTTTTGGAGAGCATATATATGAACGGAAATGCAATAAAATAAATAATAGATCAATTTTTGGTAAAAATTCGCGTGTTCTTCTACCTATTAAACATTTTGAATTTATCTTAAAATAAATATTAGTGGATTTAATCATTGAATCAATAATAGTGTTAAAATGGGAACTGTATTAACAAGAAACCTACCAATGCAAATGTGGATGCTGAAGACACTGTTTATTATATCACTACACGAAAACTCCCAATAACATTGTATTTACCAACTTAAAAAATATTGGTTTTGTTAACAACGACTAAAATTAATTGTCCATGATAGATGATAAACAAAGTATTTTCAATATTTGGATTGGGAAATCTATTTGATAATAGTCTCCAAAAGCCCTCAATTATCGAAGAAGAAACTTTCATCACTAAACACAAAACCAAAAGACAATATAAATTAAAAACTTTTTTAATTTCAAATAGAAATTGATAAGATTTCCGCTCTATGGCATTTTGTATGATATTACCATTCTTAATATTATGAAACTAGCTTTTCTTCAACTGTTCTTTGACAACAAAACTCTGCAGTATGGTTTTTCTTAACACAATATATTTATTTTATTTTTTATGTGTGTTTGTACTACCTTTGTTATGAGTGAATAAATTTCATAAGAGGTTGATAATCGTTACATTATATTCCGGCTTCATATATTACAATTTATTATTATTTTTTAGGTAATCACTAAATAAAATAATGCTTATTTATTTAAATCTACTAAATTTCTAATACATTGTAATAGATAATGAGTTGAATATTATATAATTCTGAATAATACTACTCCATCTTGCATTTAACGAAACTTTCTGCGATAATTCAATATATCTCTAATATTGATCATGGATTCACCTAGTGGCATGACGGTCAATTCAGTTACCTAAAATATAATACAATTCAAATTAGAAACCTGGATAATTGATTGTTAACTTTTTTATAAAAATCATATTGCAATAAGGGAATAAACATTCTTCAACGAGCTTGCGGTGAAAAAATAATACATTAGAGTAGATTTCTAATGCAATTCGGGCTAAGTGGAACACAGCTCGGCACACGAGAAACAATGTTAGCATTTCTAATGCAACTAAAAGCTAAAAGTCGTGCCGACACGGTCCACAGAGGTTTCAAGTTACAAGATTGTGAATTTCGTGCCGTACATGACACATGCGCACTAGGTCGAATGGCTATATTTCGCATTTTATACCCTTTATCTTTATCGTTGTTGACAGTATAACATTTATATTTTTGCGTATGTGTATCGTTGTGCGGAAGACGCATGATCTCTTGTATGTTGAATGGTTTGTAATTGGATACACACTGAAGAAGAAATTCATCGTTTATTTTTGCATCCATATTAAAAGACATTTTGCACTTCGCTCGCTCGCGACTAGAAATGCACCTATAGACTTTTCGGAAATTATGATCGGGTTAACCTGATCATGATCTGAATGTTCAGAAACATGGATCATGGTTATTGTTGTTCGGAAACTGATCCGAGTTAGTCGAGTCGTAGTCATATCAGGTATATAAAACCGTGATCATATGTGGTCCAGTATTGTTAGTTTCTGATATTTCTTTGTACTTATTTTTATTTTTTAACAAACAATCTATATTATTAAATTATTATACAGACACCAGTTTCGCCATGACTTTTATCGTCACCCGTACTTCATCAATAGCAAGCACCGGTACATTCTGGTATGAAAAAAAATTATGATTAGATGATCAGAAAATAATATATGAATTGCACAGTATAACTTATAGCTTTGTTCTATTTTTTACTATCAGATCAGAATCCATCAATTTTCTTATTCATCTCTCAATCTATAGACTCGCACGCAAGCCAACTACTTAATATTTTTTAACTGTTATTACAGTTAAGCTGATTGAATAAAACATGCTAGGTTATATTTATATTTAGATTTAGCCGACGCCAAGAATGTATAGTTTTTCCAATATCAATTGCAGAAGACAGTTATGTGGAGGATCAATCGATATTTCATAAATACGCAAGGCACTGATACCAAATTAAGAAATGAAAAATAATGTTTACTCCCCATATAAAATTTGGTATACATCTAACAAACCGTCAATACACGTGGACATCTCCATTTTTCTCTCCTAAACATTTCTATTGGCCGAGACCGTATGTACACAATTTCTTGGAAATATACCTGCTAGAAACTCTGCGATAAGCATTGGCGTGGCTTAGTGATTTTAATTTAATTCATAAATTTCTTTAAATAAATAGAAATATGGGGTTTTTTAGACCATGGGGGAATGAGGTTTAGAAACATTGGGTCAAGTTTTGTCAGCATGTGGTTTTAAATACAAAAAACTAAAAAACCGGACAGCAATAACCGAATCGTAAAGGATCATTCGATGGCGACAAGATTATTGGCGTCAGCTAAAAGACTACCGAAGTTCTAATAGACACATAATTTATCTAGATGAAACATTGTTTGATGGTCACGATGAAGTAAATTTCAGTTGGGTTGACAATAGTAAAAATTGCTGTTAGAATTAGCTATGTTCTGAAGGGAAACGTATTATAATAGTACGCGCTGGAAGCAAAGACGGTTTCGTGCCTAATGCTTTATTAATATTTGCTAAAAAAATTAGAAACTGTGCAGCTGATTATCATGAAGATATGACAGCAGAATTATTTGAAAAGTGATTTAATGAACAGCTTTTACCTAACATTCCATCACAATCAGTAATCGTTCCTACCACTCGAAGCAATACCTTAAGACACCAAATAGTAGTAGTAACAAAGCTCAAATTTTAGCATTTGTGTCTGAAAAAAAATTCTTATTCCTGTCACCGATGTAAAAAATGCCCAACAAACAAAAATTTCTTACTGTTATTATAGATCTAAAGTGCAGATCGCATATTTAACCCTATAGACCAGCGCTCCGCAACGTTTTTTTATTCGTGGCACACCAAAAGCTTTTTCTGGTTTTCACGGTACACCAAATTTAATAGGTATAAATATAATAAAACAACACGTATACACATCAGAAACTAATACATTAATTAATATTTTAATTCGTTTTATTTTACATATTTAAGGTATTATATGTACATAACATATATAATTAATTACAAAACTACAATAATACAAAAAAATAGGCAAAAACGGTAATTAATGTGATACTTGAGCTTGTTTCAAGGAACACAAGTATTTTATATTGGGCTCGATATTTGATAGTGCAACTCGAAGTTCTTGATCGAGATTTTTTAAGCAAGACCGCTTATCATTTTGAATTAAAACAAGTGTCGAAAAGCTTTGTTCGCATGAATATGTTGTTGAAAAAGGGATTAAAATTGAAATAGCCTGTTTTGAAATTTGAGGATATTCATTCTTAACCGAAATCCAGAAAATATCCAATGGAACTTCTCCAAAATGTAGTTTTAACGTCCCGTCGTTACTCAGTTCAATAAACTCTTCTTTAAATTTAAGAGAAAATGCATCAACAGATTTTTTTGCATTAGTTGCAAAAGGATTGCGAATCCAATCATATTCTTCACTTTTAATCGAATGAAAATAGTAGTCAAATTTATTTTCCAGTGTTGTTAAATGGGATTGGGCCAGATCGATAATTAATTGCCTATTTTCAATTATTGTATTATGAACCCTTTGAAACGTTTCTAAAGAGTTGTTACTTAGTTCATTCTGCCAAAGTTCCAGTTTATTTTTGAACCCTTGCAATTTGTCGGAACAGGTTAATAAGTTTTCATTCGGACCTTGCATTTTTCTATTAAGTTCATTAAGATGGTCGAAAATGTCAGCCATATATGCAAGTTTGGCGATCCAACTGTTATCTTCGAAGTGCTGGCCGAGTACGGGCATATTTTGATTTAGTAAAAACTCACAGCGAAGCTCAAACAATCTAGCCAACACTTTTCCTCGGGATAACCAACGTACTTCAGTATAAGATAATAAAGATTTATGTTCTGAACCCATTTCTTCACAAAGCATTTCGAAAATTCTTGTATTTAAAGCTCTTGATTTAATAAAATTTATAATTTTGATGCATTCATTCATAGTTTTTAAAAGTTGTTGTGGTAAAATAAAAAATTTTCTTTTATGCAATCTTCGTCAACAAAACGTACAATTGCAATTAATTGCTTGATTTTTAATATCCGTTGACTCGTCAATTTGAAGAGCAAAATTGTTATCTGCGATCAATTTCAAAATAAGTGTGTTCAAAATATCTGTTGACATGTCGCCAATACGTCTTTTAATAGTTTCAGCTGACAGTGAAACCTTACTCACTTCCTGAACCTCTTTAGGTCCAAGAATAACTCGCACAATTTCCATACATGCTGGTTTAATAAGTTTTTCTCCAATAGTATGAGGTTTCTTTTCACGAGCTATTAATTTTGCAATGTAATAGCTAGCTTCTAATGCTTTATCGGAAACAGATACGATCAACATCATAAATTTTTTTTGTTTTAAATTTTGAGCCAAAAGCCTTTGAAAATATGATATATCCTTTTTAGCACAATTCGGATGTTTTGAAGTTAGATGGCGATTTAGTTTACTGGGCACCATTGAGTCGTTTGTTAATTGTTCGTTGCAAATTACACATAATGGTTTCGGAGCCGCTTCATCGCCGCGCCAATAAAAGCCATAACGAATGTAGTCTTCGGAGTATTTTCTATTCACAATCTTTCTTTTCTTAGCAATACTGCTTGTGCAAGGTTCATCATCTTCTGCCGGAGAAGTAGATTGTTTTCCAAATAAAAATTTACCCATATTGAAATGGGCACAAAAATAAATCACGTTAATAACAAACACGAATGGTTAATTTATAAACTTCTGCGATTTAAGTTATAAGGGTAAGAAGTGATCTGGTTGTATGTGTCCAGTAGAAATTCGTATCTAACACTGACAATATTATATTAGGTTCTAAATCCTAAACAACGCTGTCTGCTGACTATTGAATTCTGCGCAATCACTATTTTTCAGGAACAGTCGATATAAACATTGTGCAGGTGGTTAGGAGCGTTTCTATTGGTTGTGATGACATTTTTAGCTAGAGCCGTATTCGCAAATTTAATCTACCACAATACAAGTTCGATCTAGTTGCTACGGTGTTTGAGCTCTTGTTGTAACATTGTATTTATGCTTGAAAATGTAAAGTTTTCAATACGACCCATACTACAGACTCCATCTTCTATTTACTTCTATTGACATCCATTTCTTCTATTGTGTGAATACATTATAGCAAGTGCTAAACAATTGTTATTTTATTTATGGTTTTGCATTGAAATATAGTATATACAATTCGTTTTTATAAATTGTAAATTTGTATTAGAGTACATTGCATTAAAATAAATATGTTGTGTAATTTCAAGCGGCGGCACACCGGTGTGCCGTGGCACACCGGTTGCGGAGCACTGCTATAGACTAAATATGGGCAAACGTAAAATCAGAATTACGAAAATTTAATCAGTCTCCAGAACTGAGTGAAGAGGTTGTAGAACTCGTAAAGAAAGTTCTAGCAGCAGACCGCCAAGAGCTTTGGCAAAACTGTGTTGAACATGTTATCAAAGAACCAGAGAAGTAAGAATTTATTTTTCTTTACGGTTTTTGTGAACCTGAGTATCAAGTATATGTAATGGAATAAACCAAATCTCATTTTAAAAAACTCAACTCTTGTTTTATTTTTTTTGTTTTTTGATCTGGGACTTTGGTGCAACTGGACCACACTCGTCTATTTTATTATTAAGAAGTACTAAAAACAACATGATGAAACTGGGTCCTTCTTCGAAATTTTCACTTTTTTTTTGTTTTTGTTTCATGAAACTATCCCTTCTCGTTTTTATTATATGGCATTTGAAATATAAGTCATAGGGCAAGTAGAAAATTGCAGTTTAGAACAAAATATATTTAATTATAAATATTCCACAAAATCGTCTATTTTTGGCACACTAAACCTGTTTCTCTTATTTTTTAAAACAGGCTTTTTAATAATTTTTATTTCATTATGGTCGTATTCTATTATATCTTCTCGTTGAGGCCAACGCCAAACGTTTATTTTCCTACATTGCTCCATATGTTTTACTGTCACCTTGTCTTATTCTATTATAAATGACAATTGTATAATCGCCTGGCAAGTAAAGGTTTTTTGCTTTCTTTTTCATTGTAGGGACGGATTTTCAGTTCGTTCTTTTTTGTTTTGTAATTCGCGCGACACCTTAGCTCGTTTCTTTATTTTTTTCTGTTTTCGGTATCTTTTCATTGTTTTTTCTCATGTCACGTCATTCAATATATTCTTTTGTCATAATTATTTCAGCGTTCGTAATATGTGATTCTTTTCCTTTTTGGCGAATGAGTATCGTTTTTGTAGTTCTCACTGCACTCATATATCTTCAACTGACTTTCGATTCTTTCCTGCACCTGATTCTAAGCGTTCTTCGATTTAAGGTAGCTCTGTTCTTAAACTCTCTGTTTCTCTTGTTGAGAGGGATTATGTCCCTACCATTTCACCGTTTATCTTATGTAGTTTTGAAAGGTCCAAATAGGGCTACGTCTAAGCTACGGCTGGAGTACGGTTGTGTGGGAGGAAGCTTCAATATAGTAACATTATGTTCGTACACAAGTCTACAAACTTCTAGGCTGATATGAGTTGTGTTTTGCTGCATAAGCCATATTCTTTTTTATGTTTCTAATCAAATCCCAAAAACCAGTCCTCTCCAGGACGTTCATCTTTAAACCTGTTTGTAACATCATTGACCTTAACAAAAGATTGCAACATCCTTCCAAACCAAACCCCCACTTTTCCATTGTCAAAAGTCCTTCTACTAACATTTTTTCATCCTCATCTGAAATCGTCGCTACTCCTCCTCCCTTGCAACTTTCTGCCATAAAGTCTATTTTCCCCCTTGTACATCTAACATGATGTTTAAGGGTTGTTCTTGGGATGTATTGTACAGCC
Organism: Diorhabda sublineata; assembly: GCF_026230105.1. Taxonomy (NCBI): domain Eukaryota; kingdom Metazoa; phylum Arthropoda; class Insecta; order Coleoptera; family Chrysomelidae; genus Diorhabda; species Diorhabda sublineata. Next base: position 9,610,650 of record NC_079476.1, read on the forward strand.
GCTTCCTTTATCGTGTTTTGACCTTGCTGTATAACCAAAACTGCAGCTTTCAGCTCTTCTTTGTTGTACCTACTTCCATTGGCAGCACGAGTAGCTTTCCATGGATATTTCCTGGGTATTCTGGAATTAAAAAAATATATTTGATATTTTTTGTAAATTCACCTCTGGCTGAGGTGAATAGACCCATAAGGAACCATTTACCTGCAACGTTGCTACCCACTTACCTCAAATCGAAAAATGTTCGGGTTAAATGGGCTACCATCATTATAACCTACAAAATTTCTGACTAAGTTAATAAATTTAAAATATTATCAAAATACTTTTCTTACTTACCTAAGTACACATAAGTTATGTTTCTCCTCCGAAATTGTAACTAGAATCTCGAAAAAACTGCACGTGTTAAAAATTGTAAAGGCCGCTTGACATGGGACAAGATAATATGCAAGAAATTGTATAAAATGTAATATGGAAGATCAAAATACTGCAAAGACGAATATTGCACGCTGCTTAACATTACGCAAGTCTCTTCCCATTACATTATGGTTGCCACTTATCAAAATTCCATAAGAAAAAGTAAACAATTTCCTAACCCCAAATTGTATTTTCTTATTTTGTGGTCAGTATATAGGCTGATGCCTTGCTTTTTGAGTCTATTGGACAGAAAAGAGCATCTAGGCTATGGTGGTCCAAGCCATGGCCACATAAAATAAGAGAAAACATAAATTCAGCTATAGAATTAGTCGAGAAACATACAAAATACATACATTTGGGAATGGATAAAGAAACATTTGACAAACTCCCAAGAAAAATAAAACATAAGATAACTAAGAAATCCTTGTAATAACAGCAGATCAGAAACTCATTTCTTCCTAGAATTGCAACTTGTACACAATGAAAATGATACCAATCAGATAATGATGCAAATGCGAGAAACAATCAGCTGAACTTCATCTACGTATACTTTTCATCGAGAAATATTGCGTCTTGCATTGCATTGCACGTTGTCTTGCGACATGTCAAGCGGCCTTAACGACAAAAAAACACGGTCTGCAGTCGGATACTGATTAATTTCGAGTAGGCTGAAATTTGGACATAGTTAGTCTTGCGGCAAATAGATGGCACTCCCAGTAACCTTTTTTAATGGTAATTCATATAAAAACGACCATACCAATAATTTTACTACGGGGTGGCCCACTCTCCCAATGACCTACCATTGTCACATTACCTTATTATAATTTTTCAGAAGGCACGTTACTTAATGTTTCATACATTTTACCTAAGGGTACAAATTAGTTAATGATAGTTTTTAGATAGTACAAATTAAATCAAAGCGAATCATGTGTGATTTTTTTAGATTGAATTAGATCAGGATTTCGAATTTTCATCATATATGCGTAGAAGGAACGACCATTGGAGCAACTGCTCCGCCCTTAAGAAACCATTCGTTTCTCGGTTTTTAAAGTGGTTTAAAAAGAATATTTGACATACTTCTTAATTTAATCAAAAGCATGGTTTTCGCTTCTTTTCTTCACTTTTTGGGGCTGAAAATTATTTAATAATATAATAAAAACCAATCTAACCGTGTGCGATGCTTCTATAAAATGAATCATTATTATGCGGTTTTCCGGTTTTACCAGGATAGAGAAGATCCTATCATATGACTACGACCCGATTAACTCTATTATATGAGTTTCCGAACAACAATGAACGTGATCCGGGTTAGTGTCCGAAGAGTCAGAATAATCGGTTTAACCCAATCATAGTTTTCGTGATGTCCTAATATGAATTATTTTCTGATAAATGTTTATCGATCATTTTATCAAAAGATTGGTACGTGAATGTTTGATTGACCATTTGAAGCAGATTAGAATACCGTTAGCTGAACAATATAAAATTTAATATTATACTGATATTTGAAACTACTGTACCTGAACCATTGGAGGAGTCCCCAAAACATATACTACAGCATTGGCGATATCCTCTGCCTTCAATGACGGAACCATTTCTAATAATTGTCGCACTAGTTGAAATTCAGGTATTCCGTTCACTTCAATTAAGTCTGGCCTAGTATATCCTGGATTAATGCTCTTAAAATAGAATTGAGAAATTAATTGTTATTTTATGCATGTTACTAGTTTTGCATTATTTATTGTATATTGTCATAAATTAGAGAATATTAAAATATTAAAGCATTCGTTATAATAAAGTAGACAATTAAAAATATTTTTTTCCAGCTATAACTCGAGTATGTTCGTACAAAAAAACATTTATATGAATATAATGATTATATGTCGTCTACATTTATATTTTCAACTATTCAGCCTGTCTGTAACGTAAAAAATGTAATTTTTCTCTAAAGTGTTCTATTGTTTTACAAGGTATGTTTGGAGCATTGTGGTAAACTGTTTATTAGTTATACGGGCTTAAAAACTTTATGACAAAGAGCTTAAATATTTGAAGTTTTAACTAAATTAGTTCATAAATAACAATTTTAATATAAAACTCATCAATATAAGTAGAGTTACTTCTTACAAATGGAAAACAGAAAATGAGTTCGTCTTAACCTATATTTACAATGAGTAGCATGATCATTTCATCAGTAATATTGTCCAGCTTCCAAATTCTCTCTTCTTCTTTAATCGTATCTACTGCCTTTACCCAGTTTTCAGGCTTCAAATTATATACAGCCTCCAGAAACAATTATTCACCATTAACCATTTTAAAAGAATTATTTTTTCATCAAATTTCTCCCTTTATTTGTGCCCATACCAATTAAATCATGTTTAATTCTCAATTATATGGTAGTAATCCAATCACCGTCATTCCACAATTTTTTGCAATTTTATATTTTTTTAATTTCTTTTTATGGAAGGAACTTAAATAATACAGTTCTTTTCTCACAGAACCGAGATGGAAATTAATATTATTTGAATTTAGCTTATTATGTAAATCTTCTTTTATCTACTTGGCTGTGGAAATTTTTTATTAAAATCTCGAGTGATAACTTATAACTATTACATTATCTATTACTATTATATAGTGCTAGGGAACAAGATCTACCATTTGTTTGAACCATTCTTAAAAGACACAAACATTCATGTCCTCATGGTAGTCACCGGTACGAGTAGATTCAATAGTCAATAAACCGTTTTAACTGTTGATATGAAATTTATTAATCTACGCCTTTTCAAGTCGGTGGATTTTAACCAGTGGATAAAAAACCTGTCGTTGACTTCTAACAGATCCATCTTGCGATCCATCTCATTGACCCATTTTTCATCTAAATAAAATTTCTATTATATCCTATTAATAGATATTCTGAAATGCTTTTTCTAATGGAAACTGGTTTCTTTTAAAAGATTTTTTGATACTTACCGATACTTTTATCTTGCTCCCAATAGTGATAAGCTCATTTCTCAATGTTTCTGATAATGCAGTTACAGCGAACTTTGAAGGTGGATAAACGTTATTATATGGAATTTTTGGAACTTGATTGGTAGCCATACTATTGATATTAATGATATGACCATCGATCTTGTTTTCTTGCATGGATTTGATAGCTTCTCTTGAGGCAATCGCTACGGCTAGAACATTCGTGTCCAGTATTTTTTTCCACCCTTCAATGTCCCCTAAAAAAATACAAATGATTTAATTTTATCACAAAATCTGAAACTTATTGTAATAAATTTATTATATGCAAGTGGTCTGAAAAGTATCCAATCAAAACCTTTATCTCACTAAAATTTCAGCCATTTTTGACGATTAGTTTTTGTTTGATAATAGTATAGTGGGTGAAGATTGTTCTGAAATTGAAGAAAATCGAGCTATCATGAAATATTTGGCAATACGCCTACCTTAATGAAAGAGAAGTTAGACATTGTGTACGGAGACTATGCACCGATATTTGTGAGTAAAATTTTGAGTAACTGAATTCGAACATGCCCGTATAAGCTTGACTGACACACGTAAGCGTTTGGAAATTCAAAACACTGCGACAACCAAATAAAAGGTGGTCCAACTATAATGCACGATGTTAATTGTGAGTCGCACCTTATCGTCAAGTTTTTTGTCCAACTTAATTTGACATTTCTTTGTTTCAGTGTTTGACAAATTCAACCATGGAGAGTTACACAGTTGCGCATTAAGCCGTGGCGTGCATTTGGCCGATATTTTGTTTCACTCATAATTGGCATAGATTCTTCTATCATTATAAAAAATATTCAGATAATTCTCTGAAAACTTTTTGTTTTATTTAAAATTAAAATCGTGCATTTTGGTTGGACCACCCTTTATACTCGAAAAAGTTCACTAAATGAGAGACCATCGATTTGAGATTAGAGAGATAGAAGAGGATAGCATCATATCAAAAGAGCCTGTTGGGTGCCACATTGGCTCACTTTGGAAAAGCGCATTTAAATGATCATTTCCCTGGAGTTATTGACGCAATTTAAGCAAAATAAGTTTTGCAATGATGCATAACTGTAGATGAAGCCTGGATCCACCACTACAGTCCTGCAACGAAAAAATAGTCAAGACTGTGGATTGCAAAGGGCGAACTAGCTCTGAAAAAGGCAGAGGCGGTTTTATTGGCCAGTAACGTGATGGCAACTGTTTTTTGGGATAGTAATGGGATTTTAGTCATCAACTATCTTCAAAAAGGTAAAAAGTAACAGAAACGTATTGGAGAAATTCCCGAATAACGATGGCATATGAAGAAAAAGAAAGTGCTTTTCCATCAGAACAACGTATCTTCTCGCATTTCGGTGATCGCTATTGCTAAAATTTTCGAACTGGGCTTTGAATTGGTTGTCCAGCCATCGTTTTCAATAGTTCTGGTGACTTTTTCCTGTTTCCATTAAAGTTTTATTAGACGAGGATATATAAACACCTATTTTGAGAATAAAGACGGTAAATATTATTTGTAAGGAAAAAACAGCAGCATAGCTGCATTTAGTATATAGGCTTAAAAGGAGGCTATATAGGAAAATAATAACGATTTTGGAAAAAATGTCTTCTTTCTTTGTTAGGTGAGATTTTTTCAGACAACCCTCGTAGTTGTGCACTCATTCTTCACTAATAAGTTAATTTCATCTTATTCCACCGCAAATTGTGTAATACACCTATGAAACAATAAATAATGTGTACTACTCGTATGTATATTCAAAGGAAGCAATAATTAGTCCATATGGATGGACTTCATTGATATACGCGAAACTGCTTAAATTTTGTTTTAAACTGGCAGTGCAAAATTAGCGAAAATTTATTGAAAAGGTAGAAATACGAAGTTGAATTTGAAGTAAGGATAAAAAACTCTTATTTCGAAGCTTTTAAAATCTAGCAAATTGACCGGCTTTAAAAGAAAGTCAAAATTCAAAAATATGATAAATTGAGTAGGATCGTATCAAGTAATAAATTTGATCTATTTTCGTATTTAGTTATTTTTACTGCCAGTTTAACGTCAAACTAGCATTTTTTATTATTCCATTTTTTTGGTATTGAATTGAGAAACAAAGTCAATTTACTTAGCTATCAATAAACCAGGAATTTTGACCGTTGTTTTTAAATATTAGCTCTCTCAGTTTTATGGAGCTGTTCTAAAACAATTTAAAATGGTAAGATTAAACGCAGTGTATGGATTTAACAACATATCAAGTCTGAGAATTATCTCACCACTCCTGATGGGAACCATTACGATCTGTTAATCATATATCAAGTGATACAATGTGTCCTTTATTTTCCCCTCCATTAACGTATCGTCTGGAATTACCTAATTTTTGTCTTCAGATGGAAAAACACTTTCTTTTACTTCAAATGTGATTTGTGCAATTTCTCCTTCTATTTTATCAAAGATTAACGCTCATTTTTTTATCTTCTTGAAGATGATCACCATCCCGTGAATATCCCGAACAGTTTCCGAAGAAAACTGTCTGTGGATTTTCCGAAGCAGGTTCGCCCTTTGTAATCGAATGTTATGAATGTTTTTTCCCATTTCATGGATATAGTAGTGGATACAGATTTAACTACAGCTATGAATGGGCGCAAAATACACATTTTGCTTAAACCGCGTCAATAATATTAGGGAAATGTTCACGAATGCGTTTTTGGTCCAAAGTGAGCAAAAGCTCGGATCGATAACAGAAGCATAGTTCTCGCATTATTTTGATATGCCGATAGCTTCTTCTATTTCTATAGCCTTAATAACAGGATCGTACATTACTACTCATAAAATTTTTCGATTAAATCACTGGTTGTTGCATGTTTTGACCATCCTGATATAACGTCGTGGCCACGTTTGAATTAACCTGCTCTAAAGTTCAAGTGATGAGGTCCAGTCTCCATACACAGTATCTATTTCATCTTCCCTTTTCGTAGGTGTATTGCCTTTTCAAAACAAATATTTAATGACAGCTCGATAATCATTTTTTCTACGACCCACTTTCCCGCACGCATTTTAGTTTTGAAAGTGTTACTTTCCCGCACTAGTGCGGGAAAGTGACATTCTTCAAAGGAGAAACAACTATCAAACCACCCGGGTTTGATATCAGTTGCTATGATAGCCCAAGCGTGTAATTGTTACTAAAACGTCAAAGTTGTTCAAAACGTGACCGAATAAGAACAATCTTCTTCTAAATTAAACCACATTAAACCGAATCCGATACAATAATATTAATGGATTCATCCGACGAAGAAGCCATTTTGAAGGCTGCAAATGAAGCTAATTCCGAGCTGTTACCTGCCAAATCCAGACTAAAGTATGAGAAGCAATACGACCATTTTGTTACATGGTATAAGGAGAAAGGGGTCATAACATATAAGGAAGAGGTATTTCTGGTGTATTTTTCAGACCTAAGTAAGGTTTTGAAATCTAATACATTATGGTCCCGCTATTCGATGGTAAAAATTTTCTCTATTTTACAAATGACTTAAAACTGTTGCCGTCACCGTCACCGTCATCGTCATCTTTATGCGACCTGCAACCGATACCATCCTCACCGACGTCATCTACCTTCCAGTTGAAACCAAATAACTCCACTGGACCGGCAATTCTTACTAGTCTACAGAATACAACAAATTGTGTTTTCAATATTAATATTTATAATAATTAGTAGTTTTTAGTTAAAATTTTGTATATTATTATGTTTGTTGGAATAAAATAATTTTTAAAAATGGGTTGGTATACTTTTTTGTATATACGGTCGTAGAAAAAATAATGTTCCTAACTCATGCGCTCCGCGTCGTACGGGACAAATGCAGTCGCGTGCGGGAAAGTATCACTTTCCGCACTTGTTAGGAAAATAACTATTGTGACACTTTCTGGAAAAACATCAAATTACTCACATAGACGATTGCCAAACAAACACTAAGTATCCAAAGTGACAGAAATTTTAGTAAAAATCTCTCAGCGCATGCGGAAATATATATCAACTTGATCGGAAGCTTTTTTTTTTATTAAAACGGAAGATGTACATGTGGCATTACTATCTATTTAACCCATTATAATAAAATGATAACAAAAATATGGCGTTTTTAGAATTATCACCGACATTTCAAAATAATTTGAAATAATTCTATTATATTCGTCGTTCTGATGTTGAAATTCACATAGTTTGAGCCATCTATTAATTTTTACAAAATTCTTATTGATGGTTTATTATGTATTCTATATGTTTGATGATAAAATCCCGTTTCAAATACTGGAAAACCTATATGGACTCAAGTTGTTATGATTTTTATATTCTATGACTTTTATTTAAAATCACAATGGCGGTGAAAATTATTACTCTAGCTAGTGAAAGGTGTACACAAAACACATTGTGCCATGCCGCGGGAGAAACCAAACCGGAGTTTAAGAGGATTTTCAGAAACTGGAAGGTATATAATAACAATTGACGACCATTTTTCGATAGCAACTTCTAGTTGAAATCATACGTTTTTTTTTTTCAAGAAGTTCCGGAATCCTTTTCTCATCTCCCTCCAACCAGAAACCATTTTAATATTACTTCCACTTCAGGGGTTTTCCTGCGGATGTCAATATCATGTCAAGCAACCGTCTGTGTTTTTTTTTTATTAGAATCGTTTCTGTATAGGTATCAACTGGTTGCCTATCTATTCTATCTATCTTATGCAGCATCACTAAAAGATATAATTTGAGGTTATGCTGGCATAGTTTTCCCTAGCCTTACTCTCAAATCTCTCCAGTAACTGCACATAAAAATATATATGCTAGACATCATGTGGCTCGTATTTACGTTGTACGTTCTTCATTTTGTGAAGGTATAAGGAAAGTAAACATTCTCGAACTTCCTTTCAGTCTACTTCAGTCAGAGAAGCCAGGCGCTGGATGTAAAGCATGGGTCTTCCTCTTCCTAGGAATTTCCTCCGTGTATCAATAAGAGTTTCATAGTTGCAGAGGATATGCGTGATAGTTCTCTCCTCTACTTCAACAAACCGGCCTTACCTGTATTGTGTCTGTAGTAATCGACTTCCGAATGTTCTATGATTGGACATCCCTACATTTAGTCACCTTCAAAATGAGCTACTACGAATGTAAGTTTGAAAACGATCATAAGACGATTAATAGAAATGACTTGGTAGCTAAGACGCCCTCCTGCTTATGTTTTCCAGTTCAATGGAATAACGACGATTGGTGAAATCTTGTTTACTCATATTACTGAGAAAACTTCAAGATAATTATAGAAACCAGATGGACGAAACCAGGTGTACGGAAGGATTGGCGAAGAATACTCCCTTGCAATTTTAGAAATAATATTGCCTTTGGATGGGTTAGTACAATGTTTTGAAGTGGTATTTTTAGAAATAACGCACATTCGTGAAAGTCGTTGGGTGAATGACTGCAGATACGTGTACAGAGAATATCCTTCGGGATTATGTTATTAAGTAGCTGGAATAGTGTCTGATTATCTAAATCGACTACAATTTCATTTATTGGTTAGATCATAGATCAGACATGAATTCTATAGAGCACATGTGAGATGATCTAAAATACTCCATGAAAAAGACAAATTTCGTTGAAAATACAAGAGATGAGCTACGGATTTCCACATCAAAACGATTGCATTGTTAATCCTGCCTTAGTAGTATACTTACCTAGGTATAATATTGAGTAGAGTTAATTTTAGTTCCTGGACTTCCTGCTTTAAAATTTCGGATTTCATAAATATCGAACGGGATATAAGAAAAGCGCGGTTCTTATACTTATAGGTAATATTTTCTCAGCGTTGTCTTATTTAATATCCATTTGAACGAAATTATATAATAAAAATTTGAAAGGATGTGGTTAGAAAGATAATGAGTATTTTAACCGTCGATTTTTTTGGAGAAAATAATAAATATCTACAGTCTTTCTCGTTCATTTTATATTTTACCAGTTTTTGAAAATATTCAAATAAAATTAACAAACTCCGTCTATGCTTTATAAATTCCGCTTTTTTTTAACTATATAACCAACCAGTTTCGCATAGCTCTTGAAGTAAGTAACAATCAGGTAAAATACGTATTCAGAATCACAGAGTTATTTTATATTTATTCATACCACGACTACCAGTTATCTAAGCAGTTAGTAAAAACTAAGCAAATGTACTGTCAACAGCGCTAAATGATGATAGTATTTTCTTAGTTTCGAATCATAGGAAACAGTATTTAAAATAAGTTCTTCGCACTTAGGTTTCGAAGCAAACTATTTAAGGATGATTTTATGATATACATATAATATATTCAAACCAATTAATTGGTTGCCACGCAGTGGCTCTTCGAACTCTCATAGAGTGCAGTTGTATTTATTGATTTCGAGAAGAAAAACTATCTAATTTGGCTTCATCAAGATGGGCTATACTACAATTCCAACACTCACAATGGTATTGCCGTTTTAGTATTTGCAACAAAAAAAGAACACTTCTGATAATTATATAAACAACGAATTTGCCCTTTATTGTATCCCGAACTCTTTCGGCAATGGAACATCAACGTATTTGTCTACTATTGTCTATCAACCTCAAATAATTAAAGAGCAAGCAACTCTCTAAACTCTAAACTAAGCAATGGTATTGCCGTTTTAGTATTTGCAAAAAAAAGAACACTTCTAATAATTATATAAACAACGAATTAGCCTTTTACTGTAACCGAAACTCTGTTTGCAATGGAACAGAAAGGTATTTGTCTACTATTGTCTATCAACCGCAAATAATTGAAGAGCTAACAACTCTCTAAACTCTAAACTAAGCAATGGTATTGCCGTTTTAGTATTTGCAACAAAAAAAGAACACTTCTAATGATTATATAAACAACGAATTAGCCTTTTATTGTATCCCAAACTCTTTCGGCAATGGAACAGAAAGGTACATGTGTACTATTGTGTATCAACCGCAAATAATTGAAAATCAAGCAACTCTCTAAACTCTAAACTAAGCTAATAGATGATCTATTACCTCTAATCTTTGACATAGTTTTAAATATGTTTTTTAAATATTTTATTGAAATATGAAAGGCAACCAAAAAAGGAGGCTCCAACATCAACAAGAAACGAAGCATATGTACTTTAATCGCAGACGGTGTTAAAATTATTTCAATTCCTTGGTGATGTCATAATACTGCCATAATGACACTTAAATATGAAATAAATAATATATAAACATAAAAGGATATAGATGCTACTAAAAATTACATAATGAGAATTTATATATTCCTCATTAAAACTGTATATTAAACTCAGAAGTCTGGACATCACAATACAAAACGTACAGAGAAATTATAGGAATAATAACTATAATATGACAATATCCAATTCAACTAAATGAAGAAATAAAAAGGACAACAAGCTAAAAATCAATGGATAATTAAAAGCCCAAAGGCTCAGAGAGCCCAATACAAACATCTATGTGAAGAAAATCCGGCCAGTAGAATTCTGGTAGAGATCTTAATTTTCTTGGAAATTGTGATTTAAGGGACGATATGAGGGTCCGAAATAGATGGCGGCAAGTTCTGTTTGATTCAAAAACCCATACAGGGACAGATCAATTCTCTTTTTAGTCTTATAATAAGTTACGTGGGTTAAGGAATCTATTAGATTCAAAATATAATTTTCAGAGAAATATCTGCTATCAATGTAAGTTTTCCATGAATTTCCTATGAGAAGTTTTTAAAGGTCTCTCATACACGTACGAATTTTCTCATTTTCCACCATGATCCACCACCGTACCTCCTCGACAAAATTCTCAACAAATTCTAATCAAAGAGAACTGCTTTTCTTAAATGCGCCGCAAGACCAATTATTCTCCATCTGTTATCGTGTTCCAGATCACAACGATACGCCTTGAATTTGAACATCCAGTACATTGGTTTAACTCAAGAAATAAAAGATCGCATAATACCTAGTGGACAGCCATAAAGTAGCCAAGGGAAGTTCATGTAGAATATAAACTTAAATAATGGTATGTAAGCCTAGACAAAAATCAATAAAACGGCGATCCAGAAGTTGTATTCGTAATTGCAGCTGAAAGACCGTCATTATTCTAGCTAGATCATATGTAGCAAGCGTAAAAATTATCAAAATTATTTTCTTGTCATAAGTTAATTATTTATTTATTAATTATTGTGACGTAGAGGGCACTTCTGCTGCATAATTATTTCCAATATCAAAAAGAAATTAATTTCTCTCTTCGAATACCTTAAAATAGTAGCATTAGTTCTAATACGCTCTTTTCAAGATAATTTTAAATTGATTCGATGTGATATGTATACTCGAAGTTTTGTCTACTATACGAGTATATGAAACTTTGCTTTTTATGTGTGATGCTTGCAAAATTTCTTTCAAACAAATCATTAGAAGAAATAATACAAAAGGACCAAAGCGTCAGCACTACACATAAAAAGCAAAGTTGAATATATATTAGAAAAAACAACCAGTGAGTATAAATATGAATGTGACATTAAATCTATTCAAATTGTTGAATTTTTGTTTGCCTTTGGTAGGTGATGAAGAAAGAAAACGTCTCACAACTCTATACTGTTATGCCGATTAGAATGTTATGTTTTATATGAATGTCGCAATTCGATATCAATACTTAGCCTTCAATATTGGTGAAAATTGAAAGTATCTAGATCAAGGATTCCTACTTCTGGATACGAGATTCTTTTGCAAAATCAATAGATACCTCATGCTCTTATCTCTTGATGTTACTTATTGGTATTTTCTCTTTAAAATTTAGCAAAGTAAATGAGTACGGATAACCAGATAATACCTATCTAGATAAACGTTTTTACATCAAAATATCAAAGTATGTTAAATATTGGTAAGTTGTAGCCTTAAATCTTCGGGTTCGTTGATTTTCAAACGAAAGCCTTTCTCTACAAGATATGACCATGAGTCCTTCCTTAGATGTGATGGTATACGGATTTAAAAAACCTTTTGGTAAAATACTAGTGCGATTAAGAGGTTCAAAAATAGCCGACAATCACTCAAAAAACAGTTTTTGTTTACGTCAACACCTGGAAAGCCGACTTCTACCACAAGGAAAGGACGTCGCAAACTTTGGGAGCTCCTAATGTTGATTATTGAAATTTGAATTACGGTCTCTAGCGTTGCACTATAAATATAAATTACACTTTGTCACAACGAAGAGTTTAACACAATTTATTAGTACATCAAAAGTTGGTGCTAATTTGAATTAGCTCATGTTTTATATAAATAGTTTTTGGATTAAGCAGAATATGGAATAAGTAAATAAATAAACTTTATAATGTTATATGATAATATCAATTTCTAGACAGAAATTAATATCTTTTCCAGATAAATGATATAGATTACAAACCTACCATTAACGAGGTTAGTTTTTCTTACTATACCAGCATTGTTTACTAAGATACTAACGGGACCCACATTCTTATTAATCCAATCAAATACTTGTATGATTTCTTCTTGTTTTGTCAAATCTGCCTGGACTGCATACAATTTTCCATTCTGCTCCCCAGAGTTTTTGACTGATTCTAAGATGCGGTCTTTTCTCCTAGCTATACCAACAACCTATAAAATGAGATTTTTTCTTTAAAAAAATTTATCACTAGAAACATTTGAATTTTGGAAAAGTTACATAGCAAAAATGAACAAAATGGAGAAGAAGATTAAAAATAAATACAATGATAAAAGAACTTGATGAAGATAGAAATTTGAATGAAAATATGTAATAGTGAGTAGAAAGTATTATAACACTGCATCAAAATATAACATAGGAAAAGGGAAAGAAGATGACTTAGATAAGGATAATGTTATAGTATCGGAAATGATTAAATGGATAGGTAAAAAAGGAAAGGTTATTGGAAATATGTGAAGAAGCAAGGAAAACAGGGAAGATTCCGAAACCGTGGATAAAAGATATACTGCTCACAAACAGAAGGAAGGACAAATAAGTTGCTCAGATCCCATCTGATATGATTCGCTTAATCTTATTTTATAGTCTATGCATAATTTTTGCTAAAAAACAAAGTGATTGTGGTTAATAATAAGATTGTAAGAAAGTAAACAGTTTTTTGTCTGCACAGACAAGAACTCAGAGAATGACGAAAAATCCGAAGAAAGGAAAAAGTGTATTCAGCCTCAATAAGTCTAAGGACGATTTGTAGTATTAATAAAAAGCTGATCGGAGGAATTTTCAATTTTTATTTTGATCATGTATGAGGTAATTGAAAAAGTTAAAGAAAGAGGAAGACAACAAGATATGATGATAGATTATAAAAAAATTTAACAATGAGGATACTGCAAAAATAACTAAGTGGAAATAAGAAAATAATATGTAATGTAATACCTATCTTCACACAAATGTTGATAATTATTTACCCCGAAGGTTAGAAAGACTAAGTGAACTGAGTTTAAGTTAACATGAAGATAAGGTTGATAGAAATCAAAATTATGTTCGTAACAGTTCTAAGCAAACAAGAATTAGTGATTGTCTATTTTCGTAAACAAAACATGGTAGATAATTACACAAAGCTCAAATTATTAATTACTATCTTACTTTAAATGAGGTGTGTATCTATCAAAATAGACGGTTCTTAATATTCACCTCTGAAATAATTTCGAAAATAAATATTTCGAAAATATATTCCGCCGTTCTTCAAAGGGGAAAACAACTACTTTCCTGGTTAATCCCTCAACGAATATTGAATTTCATCTCTTCTGAAGAGCCTCATGTCAATCGACCTTTTTGTCGATATTAAAATTGCCAATGGCCCGCAGTTGCGAGGAGGGGTTTGCAACCGGTGACTAGTTTCGAAGTTATTACATCTCATCAGAATGATTTAAAAATCCTCGTTCAGAGTTGAGACTCGAACTGAAGACAACGTCAAAGAGCGTCGCTATTTGGTTGATGTAAATAAACATTCCCCAACCAACGCTTACTGGCGCCAACCTCACTTCCAACTGCGACCCACTAGTCAGGTATAAATCTAGCGTAGTCGGTTGATCATTTCCTATTTCATTCATTCATGAGACGCACAAGCAAGAAGTAACGGAGTTACAATTTTATGTCTCCCTCTACACTGCAACCACTTGACGTTGCGTTCATTGGACCTCTCAGTTCATTTTATACCCAAGAGTTTGGCTGAGGAATAATCCAGGTCGGTGAAACACAGTTAGCGAAGTTTTTTTGTTGTTTGGAAAGGCTTTTTCAAGGTCAGCAACCTTCACTTAATGCCATAAAAGGATTTCGAAAGACTGGTAATTATCTAATAGACCGTACACTCCTAGTGTACAAACAGAAAGATCTATCATTACTGAAAATGCAGAACCCGTATAAGGCGAACAAAGAGAATCCAGTTATTGAGAGTATACGAAAACAAAGTTAAGTTACACCCTTAAAGCAAATTTTAACAGAGCAGAATTCTCTTGGGTACGATGTACTTAATAAACCATCCACCAGTGGTATCCAAACGTTTATTGGCACTCAAGATATTATACCGTATCCCAAAGTATCAAGTCTTGCTGCTTTAAAAAAGAAAAGGAATGTTAAGAGGGGAAAAACTGCCATTCTAACCAGTACTCCTTATAAGGATGAGCTGGAAAAGTCATTAGAGGTAAAAAGACAAAAAGTTGGCGTGAAAAAATCGCTTTGAAGACTAAAATCAGATAATTATCTGAAGAAAATATTTCCAAAAAGTCAAGATAAGTAAAACAAGCAACACAAAAAATACACAAGCGTGTCTGAAAAAGAACAAACAAATGACTTCGAATGTCCCATCAATTTGGGTTTTTAAGTAACAAATGCACAAATGATGCTATACTACCCCTCTTAATTACTGTCTACTCTAGCACAGCCATCACTCCACTGCAACAACTTTCGATTGTGCTAATCATGATATTTTAATCAACAAATTGTAGTACTACGACTTCAGGGGAAGACCTCTCGCATGTTTCAAGTCATACCTTATCAACAGAAGTCAGCTTGTAAGGGTTAATACAACGATGTCTTCTTGCAAAACAATAGAATGTGGAGTGTCCCAAGGTTTAGTACTAGGACCTATTTTGTTTTTTCTGTCTATAAATGACATCAACTATCTTGATATCAGTGGTAAAACATGTCTATTTGCAGACGACACTCATTTCTCTTGGAGCAACCCTGATCTCACGGCACTTCATAGGACCATATCTAGTGACCTAATTACCCATAAATAATGCTGCGATTCTAATCTTTTCTGTCTCAACGTTTCTAAAAGCAAAGTTTTATCATATAAAATACAATGCAGCCTTTTTCTGTAAAATTCTTAGCGCTAGTTGTGGACAATTCCTTGAAATAGAAGTTACATATTGCCGCCTTATCTAAAGTTCCTCCTGTTTTGCGCTGAGATTAGTTTCCAAAGAACTAAACTATCCATCTCCTTAACAGTCTATTAACCCTTTATTGAATCCCATCTCCGATATACCCTTTCCTTCTGGGGTACGTGTGGTGCGACTCAATTTGAGCGAATCTTCAAATTACAATAGAGAGCTGTTTACTCGGACTAAACAGCAGGGCTCACTGCAGGGACTTCCTTTAAAGATTAAAAATTCTGACTCTTCCTTATTTATTCAACTTTGAATCTGCTTGCCTAATTCGTAAGCAGGTTTCTCCAATTTCAGAAAGGACGTTGCATGACTATCCACTTAAGAACGCTGAGCACGACCTCTACCTACCTACTCCACGTTTAGAATTAAATGAGAGCTCAATAGATTACAATGCAAAAAAAAGCACAGTCACTTGCCAATTGAAATCAAATCGAATTTGAGGGCATATTTACTGAACAGTACCTTCTATTCTGTAAACGACTCCTATTCTAATAATAATATTTAATTCCGAGCATGCTGCATATTGGTCTAATTTTGCTATGGACTTATATACTGATTATTACATATTACTAATACCTATAATTTTTTTACCCATTGTTTTCTTCTTATATTGTAATATTAATTTTATTTCATTTCTTTTATCTTTATTCAGCTATTTATATGTTTGGTTTTTAGTTTTTACAAGCTTTTATTACAAATTGTAACAATTTTCGACAATAAAGTATTTCTCTCTCTCTCTCTCTGTCTTTATTGTACCATTTCCTATTCCAATGACCCTGATGGAAAAGGCTGGATTATGTGTTCTAACTGCAAAAAATGGTCTCATGATGCATGTACCGTGGCGAAAGATGAAGATGAGTATTTTATTTGTGATTTGTGTTTAGCGTTGGACTAAGTATTTTTATTTTTGAAATTTATAAACGAATCTTACACCCTTACTTATTTAGTTTTCTAGCACAAATTTTCCAAGTCAAAAACTATTCAGCATGTTAAGTATCCCATGTTGTAGAAAATTTCCCAATATATAACAGTAAACTTGACGTTGTAGAAGCAATTTGTTACTTAAATCAATTTTAATTCAATAAAATCCTATTTACATGCATCTTTTGTTAAACCTAATTGAATTTGCAATCCTAACAACAAAATCTTTTTATATTGTCATTCAGCCCTCGGCGAGCTCCGTTCAAATCAATTGTAAAATGAAGTAACGAAATAATACTAATGAAATAAGCGCATTCTTTATTTAAGTACTCTAACAAAAAGCATTTTATTTTCTGTTACCCATGAATTTTTTGTACACAGGCAACAACTACCAAAATACTTCGTCAAAATCTAATGAAATATGGCTCGGTATTTGGTACATAAAACTTTTATATAGAATAACTAGGATATTCACCAGGTGCCTTATTATGACCAGGAAGAGAAAATTCAAGAAGTGATTTTGAAAGAGCGGGAATTTACCCTGACAACAGAGTGAAAATATTCTAACGAATACCATCAAATGAAAATCTCAATCTTCACATCCAATAACCTCCAATAAATGTCAATGTCTCCGTCATTGACCTACTCGAAGAATGGAGATTCGCCGAAACAGAAGAAAAACACTAAGGAGAAAAAATTCAATATAATAGCAATGCAAGCATTCAAAACCAACCAGTTGCGGGTCCTAGTGGTGCTAAGAAAAATATCGCTTCATGCCCTACTAAAAAAATTATGACCATATCCGGTGACTGCGACAGCTCTGTTAATATTTCCCTCCAATCACAGGGAAACCAAGATTTCAGAGAACTTGAAAGTGAAAACGAAGACTCACTAGAAAATACAAGAACTGGACGAAGAACTCAAAATCGGATTTCTATTTGAGAAAAAGTCTTATCCTGGAAAGATCGTGGAAATTATCCAGAAAAATGTAAAGTAATATAAAATAAAATCTCTTGCACCTAGTGGATTGTTTCAGTGGAAATAACCCACGCCTGACGACGTTATCTGGTACGCAGAAGAAGAAATCTGGCAGGTCATAGAGGAACCATTCCATTCAAGAGAGGTTTCTTTAAGATGCCGGAAATGGAAAAATACTCCTTCTAAGCTAGTCTTAGCTACAGTTTGGAATGTATCGATTATTTATTTTCATTTTTCATTTAGGATACAAATTGAGAAGAAAACTTATAAATTTTTTCAGGCAAAAAATGAAAGTTAAATTACAATAATTGAGCAAGTTTGTGGCTGGCTCGTTAAGATTTTATAAAGAAACATTAAAACTAGACGATTTCCAAGGATGCGGACCTACTGCTTACTTCTATTATTTCTTGATAATGCTTTTGATATTATGAATTCTCATAAAATAAGTGATTTTAGTTATAAAAAATTAGTTTGCCTATGTAACATTGATAATATAGAACTTTTCTTGGGGAAATTTGATGACTACATTTCAAATTTGAATCTTTCACGTTGTCCAGTTTTATAGTCAAAAAGAAAAGCTGAATTTACTAGACTACTTATTAGTATCTTCTCAGTTATTGGAATGTATGAGGAATATATTCATAATAAATTAAAATTTTTTCCACCTACAAACTAAATCAAGAGCATATAGAATTATTTTTCAGTTCCATAAAAGCACATGGTGGTTATAAAAATAATCCTACATGAAGACAGTTTCCAACTGCTTATAAAATTACAATTCATGCCGAAATAAGAGAAGGAGGTGTAGGAAATTTCGTTTCTCTAGAAGAAATTAATATTTTAAATATTGGTTCTAAAAAAAATCTGAAATTGATGTGATAAATGAGTCTATTTTAAATAGAGATAATAACTATCTTATTTAACACAATTATGCATTTGAGGCAAATTTTCTATCAACATTTAGTTTGGAATTACTGACATATAGAGCAGATTTTGGAAGTTTTAAAATAGGAAAAAAAATAAAATTTGAATATCATGTTTCTCAACTATATTTATTTAAAACCGAGGCACTGTCTTTTATATCCAAGCGATGATATGATTAATATTATTAAAAATTGTTGAGACGTATAACAAACAATGGATAGTTACCATTTTTAGATACTTTAGTAATTAGCAATAGTAATAGGTTACAATTTGATGTATTTAGAAAAAACACCGCTACGTGCAGGTACTGGCTGATTATTTTCATTGTATTCAACATAAGATGTCCAGTCTCCATTTCCAGGTACATCGGTTAATCCCCTTTCCACTTACCATCGAGAGATATAATAAAGAAAAGACCTTCATTGAGGATGTAGCTGTACTCAACGGTTATGATAAAAGAATTCTAAATAGGTTAATCAATCGTCATAGGTTTAAGAAATCTCTATTTCAAACCAGTTTTTTCCAAACCCAAAATAAAAAACAAGAGAAATTTGCTCGGATACCTGTCAATCCTCATTATACAGAAGAATTGGAAGGAATATTTAGCAGAGTAGGTTTTAAATTGGTTTATAAATGCAACAATACATTAAAACAATTGTTAGGCAATCCAATTTTAGAAAATAGTGGTATAAATTATCTGTGGTGATTGTGATCGAAAGTATATTGGGCAGACTAAGAAATCCGTTCTTGTTCA
Source organism: Diorhabda sublineata (assembly GCF_026230105.1). Classification (NCBI taxonomy): domain Eukaryota; kingdom Metazoa; phylum Arthropoda; class Insecta; order Coleoptera; family Chrysomelidae; genus Diorhabda; species Diorhabda sublineata. The sequence continues at coordinate 9,630,059 of NC_079476.1, forward strand.
GTTTAAAGTCAGTCAGTCACAATCATAACATAAATATTAATAATGTAGAATTGTTAAAAAATATATCTAATAATAAATTGTTGGATCCATTTGAAAGCATTGAAATTGCTTACAGCCCACTCTATAGTTTACTGGTCAAGATATGAATGAGAATATTCCCGCCAAGGAGTTTTTTCCCGCTGGAATTAATTTACGCGGGAGAAAGAAACGTCTAATTATTGAGAGTATCAAACATTCCCCGGTGACTTCAATCGTTTCGACGAAAGTGACTCTTGCTGTCTTGTTAATATTTATTGCTGGTAATAAGCGATGATGAACATAATTATAATATAGAATCAAATAAATAGTAATGTCAATGGAAGATGTCATCGTCACCTCGTGCAGAAAAAATCAATAGAACAATGCTTTTTAAAACAATATCGAAAATCTATAGTCAAGTTTGACTGCACTTGCGATGAAATCAAAGGCAAATATTTTATGGCCGTTGAGAAAATCCATATACGAGTATGATCCCAGAAGAAAACACAAAAATTTTGGAAAAAAAATATTTATTTTTCAACGTAATCTCGTTTTAGATCCAAATACTTTTGCCAGCGATGTTGAATAAGTTCGGTACCTTTTGTATGATAAGAATCTTCATGCTCGTCAAAATAGCTATTAACTGCAGACATCACCTCTTCATTGTTGGAATATCTTTAAGCAACGAGCCATTTTTTCAAATCTGGGAGCAGAAAATAATCCGAGGGAGCTAAATCTAGCTAACAGGGTGCATGAGGTAGCATTTCAAACTTAATTAATTTTGGCCATTGCAATAACGGATTGTGCGCCGGTACATTATCTTCATGAAACAACACTTTATTCTTAGCCAAATGAGGCCGGTTTTGCTTGATTACTTCGCTTAAATGTTGTAATAAGTTCAAATAATACTCGCCGTTCATAATTTTTTTTTAAATAGTCAATGAAAATTCACCTACCCGCATCCAAAAAAACCGACGCCATGAACTTGCCTGCATATTAAACGGTATTTGTTTTCTTTGAAGCCGGTTCTCCCTTTTCAGTCTTTCGTTTTGATTGTTGTTTTGCTTCGTGTGTGAACTGATGGACAACGTTTCATTTATGGTTATGAAACGGTGCAAAAATTCGGCTTTATTTCTGTGAAACATTGTCAAAAACTCGATGGAAATATCTTCACAACGTTGTTTATGTTTCATTGTGAGCAAACGCGCCCACCTTGTGTACAGTTTTCTAATGTTCATATTTTCAGTTAATAAGCGATATTTGAAATACCTACTACGTCTGCTAGCTCGAGCACGATAATGCATTACGGCTTTGTGGATTTTCTTCAACATTTCTGGAGCCATCACCTCATTTGGTCGACCACTGCGATGCTGGTCTTCGCAGGTTGTACGGCCTGGTTTAAACTCCACTACCCAATACGATGATCCATTTTTCCCGTGTTTACAAATTCACGGAACACGTTCACTATTTATGGCTGCCAAACAAATACTTAACAACGTAGCATGTTCAAACTTGAAACATATGCTGTATAGGTTGTGTACCAATACCGTGGTATTTTTCAAGCAATTACCGTAATCTCTAGGGTAGGGTAGGACAGGTACTTCTGGGACCATCCTTCTGGTGTATAGTAAAGATTTCTTACTCATTGAAGCTGCGCCATTGTTATGTCTTTAGTCTTTGGGGGATGCTTTGAACTAACTTCTTCGTATCATATATATAAATAGGTAAGTTCTTCAGAATTAACGTTTATTAGAGATTTTTTAATAGCGATACCTGAATAAGGGGATAGCAAAATTTTCTTCCACCCTGGGTGTGTAAACCTCTACTCCACTGAGTGCAGTACTATTATAACAACACTTTCGTAAGTTTATAAAAATATGTGATAACCGTGTTAAATGTGACCAAAACTTTTTTATTCCTTATATTTTGCAAGTATCATTTTGAATCACATATTCTGTTAATTTTATAAATGACTCAATCTATTCTGCACATTCTAAGTTAAACAAAAACCAATACCAACCTCAATTCTTATAAACTTTGGAAACATACCATACCGAATCTTTCTATCACATGATAGCCATTTGTGCTCTATATACAATGATTCAGGACATAACTCTAATAATTGTCAAAACCCAGCAACAAACACACCTAATAAAGCACCATCAAAAATAGAATCTAGTACATCAAGCCTAACAAACATCTTCAACCAAACAACCAACAAACCAAACCAACCACTGACCTCTAACTGGACCTTAACTAATCCAACAATTATAAACAACCAAACAAAAGACAATCCATCATACATTACTCCTACCAATCTAGAACATGATAACCAATCCATAAACAATAATAAAAACGCAAAAAAACTGACAGTGTCAGCAGAAATTTATACGAATGCAGAGAATGAATTTAAAACGCACCCTCTCTGACACTCCACCCTCACCTACACCACAAAAAAAAGTTACGTTTCGTAAACTAAACGAACAAATAATCAAAAAAAAAAACAAGAAAGTAACATATAACAAAACGGATACCCAAAAATAATTACAATAAATTAATGGAGTCAGTACTACTATTATTCGAAGAAGAAACGCAAATTTTAAGTTGCGCAAAAACAGTTGATTTCTTCGAAAACGCAATAGGATCAAAAGAGCCACTAAGTATGTCAAAAATATATACAGAAGACACAAAAAGCTTTCTAAAATTCCTTTAAAACCTACATCCATATTATAGGAACAAAAGAATGAAAAGCATCAGTACAAGGATCAGAAAAAAATTATGGACCAACTAAACCTACACCCATCATTCATTGCATAAGAAATCGAATATTACCCCGAAACGTCAATCAAATCATCTCAGGAATAATATCTAAGTCTGAATCAATTCTACAGTGGAATCTAAGAGGACCACAAAAGATTCGAGATGTTTAAAAACCTACTCCTTGGACTATCCCCCAGCATAATATGCTTACAAGAAACGAATTCTGAAAATCAGCATTATTACAATTTAAAAAACTATACCTGTTTCTATAAAAACCGTATATATAATGAAAAAATATCTGTAGGTGTAGCAATATATATCCACAACACAAAACACATCTATTTAACCCTAAATATCATAGAATTACGACCCGAAGTTAACATGGAGTTTAAATGGTAACATGGGAATCCTATGGCCAGTTTCCTCAGAAACATACGGTATATATCATCTCTGTACATACTTCCAGACCGAAGCGTCGATATATCAGAACTAGAAAATGTTCTAAAAACTATTCCGACCACCCGATTAATCTTAACACCCACAATCCCTATGGGGATCAAACCTCACTATAGCTAATGGTAAATCGATAGAAAACATAACAAACTCCCTAAATCTCAACATCTTGAACCACGAAAGACCAACAAGGCTCGACATACATAAAGGGAACAAAATCAGCCATAGACATCACATTCTGCGAACTAGCTACCCCCTACATTAACCTGGGATGTAATACCATATTTATTTGCAAACGATCATTTTCACATAAAGATTTCATATTCATCAAATTGCTCTGAGAATAGTAGTTTACCAAACCCAAAATGGAACCTAGGAAATGCTAATTGGGCAAAATTTAACGAAACAATTTAGACTAAAGTTAACACTACAAACGACGTGCCAATCACAAACGTAGAAATTCTTGAAGAAACCTTCACATCTACTGTTATAGAAGTGGCAATAACACATATAGGATATAGTAAAATATTAGAAAACCACAAAGTACCTTGGTGGGACAAAGATTGTCAAAACGCAATCAGAACATATGAACACTCCTTTAACAAGTTTCAACAACATAACTCAAAAGAAAATTTGATCAAATATGAAAAACAAAGAGCTCAACCAAGATATATTATGAAAAAGAGTAGACGCGAATCATCGACTAAATTCGTGTCTACAATAACATCCTCAACCCCATCATCCTTAAACCGGAAGATGTCAGGAATTGAACAACCACCAATAATTTCATTCTTAGTTATAAATAATAACCTTCTCACAAAATCAAACGAAATAGCAGAAATATTAAGCTCTTAATATGAGCATAACTCTAATAATTGAAACTACGACCTGACATTTCTACAGAATAAAAAAGATATCAAGAAAGAAATATTAATAGATTTTATTGAAACTGATAATAATCCCATCAATTACCCTTTCAACAAAACAGAACTTTATGAAGCTTCGAAATCACAAAAACAGACAGCTCCTGGTCCAGACCAAATACCTGTAATATTCCTACAAAAACTCTCAATCACCACCAAAGATTACCTATTAAAACTATTTAAATACATTTGGATTAATAAAGTCTTCCCTTCAAGCTGGCGCAAAGCCTTAATGACTTCACTTTTGAAACCCGACAAAACGAGAACCAAACCAGGCTCATATTGACCAATATCTTCAACTAACAATCGTAGACTGCTCTGAAATAAACGAAGTATTGGCCAAAAAACAAGAATGCAGTATTCATTGATACCTCTAAGGCATACGACTTAGTCTGGAGACCCAACATAAACTCAAAATTACATTATTGGGGCCTAAGAGGAAACATTTCACACTTTATTAACAATTTTCTTGCCGATAGATACTTCCAAGTAAGAATAGATAAAAGATAAGAATAGATTAAAGATAAAGTTCAGTGCAAGTGGCATAGTGAGTGGAACAGATTGCAGTCGAAAAGTCAAAAGTACAAAAACGAAAGACTAACTAACAACTTTCCAAACATCATAATATCTCTACTTAACAATAATTGTAATACCACAAATTTAATCAAATATCTAAGCGATACTCAATTGTATCATAATTTGTGAACAACTGCTATGTCATTAATAATATATTTCCGCATAGCGAAATGATACTTTTAATTCATCGCCTACTATGATACAAAAAAACAAATGTGTTTTTTATGTAAATAAACAATTCAAGATTGATAGAACTGAAATTTGATAAATTTATCACATGGCTGTTGAGTAAACTCAACCAGCACTCAAATGTCTTCAGTAAATATTAACCCTCACTAAAATAATTAACTGAATGAAAAAATTATGAAACTTTCACTTTACTAATATTAGGACCCCTTTAAGCTTCAATTTGAAATTATCTGAAGGGTTTATCACAAACATAAAATCATGCTCAAAATACGAAAATAACAAATGGTTCATATTACTTATTGTGAAATTTGTCGCCCGGGGTGGTTCTTCCCTAGCGCTTATTTCCACAACTTCATTGGTTGCACTTTGACATTATTGAAAAATGTCCGCTTTGTTGGTTATTTTGGGTGTTTTTTTTTGTAAACTAATTGATTGTTCTACAAAAGATCGTTAATTTTTTGTAGTTTCCAAGTCGACTGATTTTTATAACGGGTATTATATTAGTAAAAGATTAAATAAAATTACCATAATTAACAATTATTTCAAAAGACACATTCAAAATAATCATAGTTAAATAAACGTGTAAGAATTGTTTATCTACACAAGTCTACACTACCAGTCAAAAGTTTTTACCCACCCCATAATCTATTCAATAAATTTTTAAATAATACACTTTGTCAAATGTCTCCGTTATTTCTTGTTGGTGCAATAACTTAAAATTTGCAAGTACTGAGTGCTTTGTTTGGTATTCTTTAATGTGAATTATTTTTCGGAGGTTATGATTGTGATTTAGACTCAATTAGCCAGGCGAGACATAAGAATGTGCTGTAATTTATATTTTTTGAACCAAGATATCTTTTTGTGAAGTTCATATAAGTGTTGGAATCTACTCGCAAATTCAGACTTGTAAGTTTTATAATGGGTAAAATCAAAGAACTATCAGTTGAAACTTGTGCATTAATCGTAAGTCTTCATAGTCTTGGTAAAAGTAACCGTACTATTGCCGTCTTATTAAAAATACCTCGACATACCCTGAACTGCAGCATGAATAAATCTGCATCCACCTGGAGCTTTGGTGTCAGAAAACGTTCAGAGCAGCCACAACCGCTGAAGATAAACTATTGTATTGATTAGTGAACGTGATCGAGCTGCTATCTGTGGCCCTGTTAGCCCACAGATAGCAGCTCAGATCAATGAATCTAGGGATCTGCCTTTGAGTACTGCTACAATGAAAAGGAGATTGAGAGAAGCTGCCTTTTCTGAAGGTTTGCAGTGAAGCAACCTCTTTTGAGACGTCAAAATAAAATTAATACGTTGCAGTGGGCTAAAGAATATGAAATTTTGACGCATAAAGAGTGTGCAAAAGTTTTGTGGAGTGATGAGACAAAGTTTGAAGTTTTTGGGTCAAAGAGAAGTGTGTTTGTGAGGAGGTCACAGGAAGAACGGATGTTAGATCCATGTGTAAATCCGACTGTAAAACACGACGAAGGTTCAGTATTGGTTTAGGGATGTTTTGGAAGAAGGGCGACTGGAGACCTGGTAAAAATTGAAGAAATTTTGAAGAAAGAAGGTTATAACAAAATAGAAGGGAAATGTATGACATTTTGGCCAAAGCCTTATTAGCAGAAAATTCATCTGGAATCTGTGCAAAGAGTATTGGAAAGAATTGGAAAGGAAGTTTGTAATGAAAGTAATGATTTGGATGTCACAGTCACCAGTACTCGACCCGTTTGAGTTGTGGGACAAATTTGACAAGAAAATCAGAAAGCAGTGTCAAACTTTCACTCCACATTTTTGGAATATACTGGAAAATGGAAGGAACTAAATATACAACGATAATTTGTCGAAATAGTTACTGACAATGCCAATTTATCAAAGAGAAAACACTTACATGAAGCTATTTATAGTAGAAAAATATTGAATTAGGCATAGAAAACGAAAACTAACGAAATAATTATCATTTTGAAGAATAATTTCCCGAATTCCGAATGCATCTCCAATCTTTTCTCTTTGGCTTCCACTGATCTCTGTACTAACTGGAGGCGCTGGCTGCACGCCAAATGTCAATATCAAATTGAAAACATTGTTATTGGTCTATTTTTGTTTTCTTTGTAAACGGTCACAGTCACAATCAATACTAACCCGAATTTTGTTATTCACAATTCTCTTTATAGAAATATTGAACAAATAGTACCTAATTTGGAGAAAGGCTATTATCGCGTACACATAGTTTAAAATGCAGTCATGCATGTATCGATTTTTTGAGAAATTGATGCTGTAACTAAAATTTAATCTGTGTTCCTGCAGCCCTACAGAAGCACAATTTGTTGATGCTATTGAAGGTGAATGGTATGACTTGAAACGATATGTTATACTAAGTGGCTTTCATTGTTTCCTCGTCTGTACAACATACTTTTGGATTGAAAAGCTTTGAGTCCTTATTTTTTTGGTTTAAAGGAGGATTGTCCTAGACATATTCGAAATATTTTGATGATGAAAGAAATAGGAAAAGTTCAAATGTTTTTGCATTTTGTAAGCCATTTCTATTATAATTTTCTGTTAAACAACTTTTAGGGAAGAATATCACAGAAGTAGATGTGTATAATATTATATCGACTCAAAAATCAGCACTAGTACAGCAAAACAAAATATTTTTTTGTTATGGAAAAAATATATAACTAAATTCCCCCAGAGAAAGTTATGAAATAATTTTTTTTTGTTATTTATCCATAGATGGATTTTAATTAAAGCAATTGGTTGTTCAAAATTTCAATTCTAAACAAGAAGCTTCCTTCAATTACTGTGAAACAATATTAATTAGAAATTCACGAGAAAAATGTAGTATAGAAATGGACAATCTTGTCTGTTGCAGCGATATCTCCTCACAGGATAATATAGCTAGCTCGGTTTTTTTATTTGATTTCTGTATAGCTGTAGAGGCCGAAGCGAAAGAAATTTCGGGCATTATTAGGAAAAAATTAATTAGATTAATCAAAATGTGATCTCATTGAAACCAGTTTACCTTCAGTCTCTGAAGAGGATAACTTGGTTTTCGAGTATTTGTGAGTTTTGATGTAGTGGTGGTGTGAATAGTGAGTTTAGTATGAATCGAAATGGTGAAAAGAGATAGAGAAGTACTATCTCATCAATAAAAAATGAGCTCTTGATTTAATTAATCTAAAAATTGATGATATGAAGCATAAGACACTTTTATCTCAGACAAAAAATTGTAAAAAAAAATGCAAAAAGTACCAAGAAATAAAGTTTATAAGTAACAAATATATCTTTGTCCATTTATAATTTTTGTGCTTAAAATACTATACTTTTTAGATGCTTACTATATTTTTATTAGATAATTCTGAAAAATATTGCATTTTTCTGAAAAAATTTTGGCAACCCTAATATTTCGGAGAAATTGTGCACAAAAATTGAATTACCCTTGATAGTGGTGTCATACGAAAACAAAAAATTTATATCAGAACAAATACAGACATTTTAAAAACTAACATGGTAGTCTAACATCAAGAATAAGACACCACAAAATTTCAGGGTACTAGACTAGGTTAGATCATGTAAAAACAAGAAATTTACCTAAACTATTACAGTTCTATACAAATGGCTTTTGACGCATGCGGACTTAAACAGAATCGCGATATATCGCCCACTAGACCATTATGCTGTTCTAGAAGTGCAGTAGATCTCTGTACTAACTCAAACGACAATGGTTGGCAGTCATAAGAAGCACTAATCGTGGTCAGAAGCAAGCGTCTTAAAACCGAGAACCTGCAACTTTAAATGTTTCATCCGCTTTCGAACAAAATTGCTATGAATCGAAAATGGCTTTTTTATGTATTCAATATACTTTTTTTTTCAGTTTAAAGCAATTACCTTTTCATATTAAAATATATTTGCTTTTGCTTGAACGACAAATATATTGATATAGAATAATTTAATTTTCGTTAGTATCTTTCTCATTATAAGTATAACGTCAACAAACCCTTGTCGCCTTGGATGTTTCGAAACTATTGTCAGCATAGGTTAGGTTAGATTAGGTTAAATTAAATTGCCTATATTTAATATACAAGTTATATTTGTATCCAGCTCATTACCCCCTTCCCTTTTTTTGTTTGGATCATTCCAGCTTCCTATACACTTTTTTCGTTACGATTAAGGAGAAAAAAATTATAAACAAATATAATTTTCACAATCTTAACATTAATAACCTAACTTTCAACTGATCCAACTTAATTTAACCTAACCTAATCTTAAATATAAAGCAAATAACTGAAAGAGAAAAAATCGAATTGGTAATCTACCATTTATTTTTACGTAAATTATCTCGTCACTCCTGATGAGAACATATAATATCTGTTAACCATATATTAAGTTATACAATATATATATGTCTTATATTAATGTGACTGTGAAGAATCATAAATTTACCTATTTAACTTCTAGTTACTACTGTATTCGTTAAGATTTATTGTAAACTAACCGTCCCCTGACGGGAGCCAAAGGTCTTACTTAAGAGATTCCATATGTCCCTTAGACACTTAGTTCCATCAAACTTATCAAATTACTTACCCTTACTTTTGTATATAATTAATAATAGCTTTTGTATGCAACAGAATTAATATTTAAAGCATAAAGACGCATTGTGGGTTCTTAATAGTCTTCACATACAACGAAAACAGTAGTCATAATATTGAGACCATTCTATTGATTTATATTTTATGTTAATACATAAATTTTACAAAGTTGTGAATTAAATTATTTAACTCGTATATTTCTTATTATATATGCAGAATAATTTAGTATCCATCCTTGACAAGATACTATGTTTTATGATAGAATTATTTGTGTTGTGATTTATTTCCTCACACCTCCCACTTTTAACTCTTTAAATCAAAAACTTACTGAATTTAATTGAAAATAGATGGCGCCTCCACTAGTGAATAGCGAAGGTCAAAGACATATATGTGGCGATATAGTGTACGCTTAGTAACAGGTAGACCTGTTTCTTAAAACTATTGGCAGCAACTGGGAGAGTAAAAGCAAACCGAACATTTCCGAGATTATTTGTTAGGCTTAGTAGATGTGATTAAACAAATAGTTTGAAAGTTCAGTTTCTAATATTTTCTGAAATTTTTAATATTCCACACGGCTGAACAGTGAAATTTAATCGCTTATTGTTTTCAATTTCAAATAGAAAGACCATATCATAGAAAATTCTAGTATATTCACTTTTTACTTAGACCTTTTCCTCGTATTATCCCACAGTTCTCAAATATTTCTAAAAATGTTTTTTTTGGCTATTTTAAATATTCTACTTCCAAAAGGATTTCAGCATAGAACTCTAAATCTAGGCTGAAATCAACTTTAATTTGGAAAATTGCAGGCTTGTCTTTTGAATGGCAAAATGAATTCTCATTTTATGGAAATAATTTAAGCAGGTAGGTACTGTTAACTATTCAAACGAGCCGGTTTACTCAAGTAATGATTGACACAGAAATATTAACTCAAATTTCGATTACATTTTGACATCGTGTAAAAGAGTTAGATTCCTCATGTATTTCAGTTCAAATTATACATGATATATAATGAAATGTACATACATTCAATCCTTCCTGTAACAATTTTTCAGCCACACTTGCCCCAATTCCTGCACTGGCACCAGTAACTACAGCGACTTTCCCCGACCACCTATTCATGTTAACGATGGACTTAAATGACCTAGACTGCCAAATAAGTTCATGCGCACCATACATTTATAACATAGGTGGAGAGCGGGGAGCGGAAAATAAGCGTCTAATTGAGAACTTGACCTCTAAAATTATAAATGGCAAATCTTTTATTAACTTGCTGATAAAGGAATTTCGAACTATTTTGAGAAAATTATATTAAATTGATAGCATTGGACCGAACTACAAAAAAATTGAAAATTAACGAGAAAAGTTGATTTATACTTTCTTTGGTCTGATGAAATGATATTTTTCTCATCTATGAAATAGTATATATATACAGGGTATCTATTTGAAAAGGTACTACCCTCCATATCAAGGTTCTTATAAAAAATTCAACATTATGGAAAGCCACATTTAATTTAAACGTGGCAATTTTTACATTAGTTGTGAATTTAATTATAATAACCATCTAATGGAGAGGACACAACCGCTAAAATATTGAATTGAAATGCGGTTTGAATATCTTATTTCGTAGGTTGTTCAATTACTTTTCCAAAATAGCAAATACTTGAGTCTTTCTACTTTTTTTCCAGTCTAGGATAAAACTGGTGATTAAACTAAAGTTTAAACTATGGTTTGATATCTAGTTTAAACCAAGAATAAACGGGATTGCGAGAAAGATTGCTCTATTCTATTGCTCATAGTTAAACAGAAATTTTTCTGCCAGTTGTAACAAATATAACCAAAATTTTTCCGATATTTGTTTTAAAGTTTATTTGTTCTAGAAAGTTGTATAAACAAAAATGAACAAAGAACGAAAAATCGTGCTATTTTTATGAAGTAGTATAACTACAAAGAAATAGTCCAAATAGAAAACTGATACGGTAACTTGGAAGAAGAAGGAACAAAATTTGAAGGAGTTGGCAAGGGAATTTAATGGTGAAAATAATAAAAACGGTCATGTTTTCGATAGAAACACAATAACTTTTTGTTCTCTTGCGTTGACAATGTTGTTCATCATTGTCGAATTTATCAAATATAAAGTGCAAATCTTCAATCATTCTACCAAAACCCTTCATAATATTGTAAAAATGTGAACAATATGGAAAAGTTAGGTTTGGATCCTCCGTTCAATTAAAATGAAGCTTAAGCTACTCCCAGACCGCAGATAATTTTTAAGCCCAACTTTGTCAGTAAACGCCTTCTATAAAACGTGAAAAAAAACGGTATCTGTATTTTCAATCGACATTTGAAGTCTAAACTCCACTTGTGAAATTGGGCCTTAGTACATATAAGGAAATCAAATAAAACCACGGAAAAGTTTCATTCATCAAGCAGTAAAAGTTTTTACTCGTTTAAAAATCGTTCTGAATCTATAAACGAGAGTTAGGCATCGATTCTTTCAGCAAATTGTATTCGATCTTTTTCGCCTCCTATCAAAAACAAACCAGAAATCTTGAAAAAGATTTACCATTATCTGCGAAAACAGTACAAGATACAGACGACACAAGATGCTCTCTTTGTCAAATATATGTTTTTCCAAGGTCCAAAAGAAGAACTTCTAGTATTGCTACCCCTTTCAAGACAAGCTAGACTGGAAGATATGGCGAATGGCCTGCAAAAATGTCTTGAAGACAATGGGATCAATTTAAATGAAATCGCAACTAATGGTGCCATAAATAAAGTGCGATAGATTTCCAAAGACAAAGTGTAAATTTTAGTTTGTGCTTGAATGAAATAAATACACTCTTAAATGAAAAAGGTATTAATCACCCTGAGTTAAAGAGCGACAAATGGTTGCAAAAATTTTACATTATGGTGGATACCACTGCGAAGTTGAATAAACTGAATATAAAATTGTAAGTGAAGGGAAACTCAGCCTATATTTTAGCATTAGAATTTGTTTAAAGCAATATCGCGATAAAACCAGCTCAACTAACACAAGTTGCTTCGGCACACTTATAAAAAAAAATTAAAGATGAATTTGCTGACAGATTTCGGCAATTCAAAACCAACAAAACTACTCGAGCATTCATTAGAATACTCCCAACACAAATAATAACGGAATATACACACATTCAGGCATTATGAATTGAAACTAGAAATGTAACTGTCGATTTAAAAAGTGAAGCTTTGTGGAGTGGAAAATTTACAAAGTTGAAGAGCAGGTTAGAGCAAGAGCAAGAAAACGTTCTCTAGCTCGGATATAATAAAAAGTAAAGTGATAAGCCAAATAACAAATTAAAATTTTTAGTCATGTTTGAAAGTTAAAACAAATTATGAGCCAAATTTATTCAAACTTTCTAAAACCAAGTAAACTCAACGCTCCAAATGAACTTGTTTACTCATGTTATTATTTTTTATTTCAAATGAAAGTTACAATGTTTAGTAGAGTTTGAATTTTCTACTTGAAAACCATACAAAGCCATCGCTGCTATTGAAATTGTTTCCCAATGGTTTATTATTGATGTACAACTTAGGGTTGTAGGCAATATTTAATTGTTTTATGTTTATACTCAAATGATAGGTAATTATCTAAAAATTCCATACAAATATGTATGTATATTATCTAATTTGTTCTAAAAAACTCTACAAATATAAGAAGAAATAGATATTTTTTCTTATGAATGAAAGACTAGTTTTTTCACCAAAAACTTAATTTATGTAAGTATTATTTATAATTGGCAACAAAAACATTTGCGGCTGTCATAGAGCATCATTTCAAGTTTCATTTTAAATATCCAAGAAAATTGAGTCGATTGCATATTATTATTGTTATCAAAAATTTTGCTTCATTCTAACCTTTAATTTAATACAGTGAGAAAAAATTGAGTATTCTATAACCATATTATGTAGCGTGCAAACTCAGAGTAGTGCACTGTAACGTTTTTCATATTTATTTACCCTCTCTCTATTCGTGGGTGAATTAATAAACACTGCCTGTTACGTTCTTAATTTATTTACACACTATACAACATACTGAACTACTTTTCAGTACGTCTATTTATTTGAAACTAACTAACTGCGTTTTTACAAATCATTTATATACCTAAATAATATTCTAAAAAGTTCTAGAACAAAAAGAAACAAAAGAAATAAATAAATAGACTTTCCTAGAAATTATTTAGAAGAAAGACTGTTAATAAACCGCCTATTACTTGAAGAATTATATAAAAATAAACATCAAACGAGTTCCGTCGTTTTTAAAAAATGTGAAAGACTCCGCGCGAATACACCAAATTTTTGAAATTCCATAGTAGCTGGACAGGATTGTCCTAGTGAACCATTTTGGGAACTTGTTCGTAGGAGTAGGTTTTACTTTACAATTGATATTTATATAATTAATTTCAATAACATAAATTTCATTGAATAAAAAGTTAACGTTTAGTTGCTGATTCATTAAAATATTTTTACTCTTTGGGTTTCTGATGCAACATGTTTACATCTGCCGCTACGGTTGTCAAACCAGGTAGCACAAATTTGTTTACCTAACGTAACTGTCGATCTGTAATATTAAAAATTATTATAAACTCATATGTGAACTTGAAAGTTTGAGAAAACTTTTACTAGCCTGTAGAATTGTGACATAATTACATCCATAGTAGTTTTAAATTATTTTTTTAAGGCTATTTTTTATACGGATCTCAAAAAGACCTACTTGGACGTAGATAAGTACATAAAGCACCTAAAAACTGGAAACGAAACATATGAGGAAATAAGGAGAAAATTCACAAGAGAAAAACTAAACACAATAAGAAAGGATTTGGAAGATGGTATGAAAGAGCAGAGTAAAAAGCCAAAAAAACCTGCTGGGAAGACCTCATCACAGATCTAGAAAATGACATATGGGGTCAGGGGTATAGGATTGTCACGAGTTAAGTGGCGAACGTAAAGATAAGCTCAAGAACCAAAGTTTATTGCTAAAAGTTGAAATGCGGGATTAACTTTATTATTTGAGAAACGGGGACTAGACAACTAATTTTTTTTTGCTTAACTATAGATGGCGCATCCGCTATGATCAAGACAAATAAAGGATTCGCATCTCTTCTTACTTCATGCATCATTGCATTATTAATCGAGAAAGTTTAAGCGCGAAGATCTCATTACTGGTCGATCCTTATTAACTCATGGACACTTCAAGTCAATGCAAATTCAGATATTCCATCACAAGTAATATCCGTTGACTTAGCCATGGTAAACTGCTCCCTTGATATGTGGAATGATCATAAAGATCGGATCGTCATGACTTTCGGAAATCCTCATTTCAACATCATAATGCTGAATTTAATAGAGAATTGCATGACACTGAAAAATGTTATATATTTTCCTTCTTGGTAAACCCCGAAAAGCTTCAAATTTTCAACAAAACATTGACTTACATAAAATCATATATACACAGTAAAGTCTATACTATATTTTCCTTTTAATTAAAAATTTGAGAAATACGAGGTCTGGCTATTAAATAACGAAACTGGTTACGAAAAAGGATTTTATTATAAAAATTATTCTACGTTCGAATGCTCCCCTTCAATATACTCCCCTCCCCTCGTCACACACATTTCCATACGTTTTTTCCATTGATCGAAGCAGTGCTGGAAGTCTTCTTTTGTGAGCGCCTTGAGGAGCTTTTTGGCTTTACCGCTTCCATCGACTCAAATCGGGTCCCTTTCAAAGCAGATTTTATCTTCGGAAAAGTGTTCGGTGTTCGAGCACTGGAGTGCGCTTATTGGCCAAATACTGCTTCACAGATAGCGCGTTATGGACAGATGCGTTGTCCTGGTGCAAAAACTACTAGTTGTTCTTCCACAACTCGGGTCGTTTTTGAAGAGCTCGTTCTCGCAGTGTTATCAAAACTGACAAATAGTAAGTCTGGTTGACAGTCTGACCCCCTGGAACCCATTCAGTCAACACGATACCGTTAATGCCAAACAAAAAAAAAACGATCAACATTGCCTTGAATTTTAATTTGTTCATTTGCTCTCTCGGCCCTCACTAAAGCGCTTACACAACTCAAAAACATGCGCACGCGATAGGGAATTGACCCCTCTTACAATAATTTATAGCACTCAATCGGAGTTTTTTTCAACTTAACGAGAAATTTGAGATTGATACGTTACTTCTGTTTTTCGTCACATATGGTTTTCGGTACAAAAAAAACACGATCGTTTCAAACCGCTACTGCAGTAATACTATAATAGTGACGGAAACGTGATTTTTTGACGTACATAGAAGAGATATCTAAATACTCAACGCACTACTCGGTTTTCACCCCACCCGTCTAGGGCGCCGTCTAGGCGCGCAGTCTCGTTATTTAATAGCCAGACCTCGTATTGCTGATTTTTTTTTATTTCATTAGCTACCTCTCTTCTTTTAATAATTTCATATATTATTTATGTGTATATGAATATATTATGTTTTTTAGTAGCTTTGGCTTTGTTCAAAACTGCACATGTGCTTGATTCTTAAAAGGTTACCGACCCCTGGTCTATTACTTTTTGCGGAATCTTCGGCTTAACTGCAGCTTGATAAATAGAAGTCGATCTACAGGGTGTAGTGCGAACAGTTTTCATTAAAAGTAATGGCAGATACAGTTTGAAATTACGAAGCTGTACACTTTGGATGACGCCAAATTCAAATATAATGTAGCCCCACAGTTATATCGGAAGTAGACGTCAACTTGGTTATCTCGAATACATCCTAATATTTATTTTATGTTTGAATTCTTCAGAAATTTTAGATAAAATTGGTTCATAATGTCGTATATCAAAAATGGGATACTTTCAAGGTTCGATTTATATCAAAATTTTGAAAGAAGCCTTGTCCACAAATCAAAGATTTAAAAGTTCAATTGAATATGGAGTTTTGGTAAGTTTGGATAAACTAACATGAACGTTATATTTTTCTTTAATTTACAGCAATTAAACGTAGAAACTTAAGTCGCAGAACTCGCAATGCTGCGAGTCAAACGAATTGGTTGCATTATTCTAGGCATGTCGTCTGATAATCACAAAATTATCATCAAAGGTTATAAGACGCCAGCAAGAGAACACGCGAGACGTTTTAATGCGCCAACAATTGACGAAGTCGCTATTGTTGTCGTGGGTGAAATTTAGGAAAACTGCAAAATTGTTTTACATCGGCGTAGCAATCAATTGTAGCGTATCTCCGAAACACACCGATCATATGATGCGCTACAATGTCCTAACTTATTTTGGCAAGGTGCAGATGGATATAATTTCTCATCCATCTTACAGGTTCCGAAACTAACAAAAAAGTTAGTTCAATGGATTATTATTCATACAGACTGATGATTCGGAAAAATGAGGACACTCATATCTTAAAATGTCGACGTCTCTTTCATCAATATTATAAGGATATGTACGTGAAAGTTGAAACTGACCGATTCGGACCGGTAGATTTTAAGAAAAATCAAATATTTTTTTAAATGTGGTTTATTTGGAATAACTTTTAAACGGCTTTGCCGCTCAATTCCAAAACTAATTCGAATTCAATATTCATCGTTCAGACTGGACAACGTTTGTCGGGTCAGCTAGTAAGATATATAGTCCAGTCATTTAAGGTAGTTCACCTAAAAAAATCGAGATACCCAGCTATAAAGTGCTTTAAACTTGTTTATTTGACATTCTAAAACTCCTCTCAAAACTCACATCAAATTCGATGTGAACTTCAAAAATCGGGGGTCAAAAGTCAAAAAACCGATTTTTTGCACATTTTTACAAATAACTCGGTTCCAATGGGTTTTACGTTTCACTATATGTGGGGAAATGGGAAATTTCTATAATATTTCCTTAGACTCTACAGAACAACACGTAGATACTAGAGATTCAAGAATTAAAAGAGAAAATAAAGACGTAAAGATGCTGGATGAATGGTTTAAACTTCATGATCCTTTTCGAAATACCACACAGTTGATATCATTAGTTTCTGGGATGGTTGGAAGTGAGCAAATCAAATGTCACAAAGCTTATGAAATCGATCTATGACTAAAATTACTAATAAATCAGTAAAAATTAATTAATGTGAAGTTTCGATTGATCCACTATTATTATTTCAAAGAACAACAGTCAGCAATCAATTTGTGAGCAATCTTGAAGAATATCTTCAATATGAGTTGAGTTCGTATCCAACCGCGCTATTTGACAATGATGGTATGATGAGGAAAACCACAAAATCATCACTGTATGACAATATGTTACCTATCGACTTTGTGACGTTCATTATTGATGGTGGATTCCTCTTACATCGAGTCGTATGGAGTTAAGAAGATACTTTTTCAATTATATTAGACAAATACGTTAAGTATTTACAAACTCATTATAAATCGGTGATTACTGTTGTATTTGATGGATACTCTGATTACAGCAAAAACATAAAAGCAATGGAGCAGCAGAGAAGAAATGCTACACTTTAAAATCATACGAAGTTTCTTTCGACAAAGCCATGGTTGTACCAATTAGCCAAGAAAAATTCCTATCAAACCGCAATAATAAAGTAAAGCTAATCACTATGCTTATTGGAAAATGACGAGCTGTTAATATCAATACAAAACAGGCCAGAGATGATGCGGATTTCTTATCATTGAGACCAGATTATGAAACCGGACGAAAAACTAAAAATTCCAAGTGATAGACGAAAACGTTGTATTATGTTATATAGAACTATTATTTGTCATAAATTTAGAAATTGTTTTGAAAGTAAATAATTTATATACATATACAATCCACTCGTTTAAATAAAACCAACAAAACATTCGAATTGTTTAAAAAATAATGCACTTATGATAAATATACCTTCAAATAAAAACAAAAAATAAATTTGTATATTTTGTTCAAGATTATTAATAAAACCTTGTGTTAGGGAGTTTGTATACTCAATTAAATATTATAATGTGTATTCCAAGCAAACATTAACCTCTTAAATACATATGTATGATGCACTTTTCCTCACACCAGTAAAGTCGAACATTTCTTACCGTGGGAAGGAAGTCTCATGGAGAAAAAACTTGTTATGTTCCAACTGAAATATCGTTTGGCAAAACCATAGTGATGAAATTCACATTTATTTTCTTTGTAGAAGTACAAGTTTGTGGAATCAAGTACCAAGGTACACTTCAACCTACAGAAGTTTAATATGAATATCCACAGGCATACCACATAGCAGGCACTACTCGAGTGTAATAGGGTTTATCGTTTTGTGCTTGCTTTTTACATAAACATAAGAAAACGTATTTGCTTGTCGTATAAAATAAATTTGAAATCATATCTCTTTCTGAATGGCTTCCGTGTTGTTTGTTGGATTTTATTATTTCCAATTTGTCAACAACGTCGTTGGAATGGGTTTTTCAATTTTTTTTTATTTTGTTCAGAGAGTTTGATATCTTTATGAATGAAGTATCTTCTCATTTTATATTTGCGAATATCTATTTAAGATTATAAATTGGTCTAAATCTATATGCATAGAGGCTCGCAATGTCGCCATATATTAATTTTGTTCGCGGTAAATATCCTGAATGTGTTTTCTGTCATCAGATTCGTGCGCAGTTTGAATTATTATTCAAATTTAAATTATTTGTGGCAATAATAAGATATGCTACAAAATTTTATGGAAAATTAAAAGCCAAAGGAATTAGTCTGATGTTTTAAAATAAATGTTCAAAGTTGCTCCCTTGAACTCCAATGTATTTTTTAACCCTTCTCAGTACGCCTTCATTCGTCGCACAGCTTATTATCATCTCAGAGAGGGAATTGAAGGCATTTCGAATTCTTAGCTCACAATCTTCTCTAATTGTTAAGGCTTGTGAATAAACCTCTTGTTTTATGTGACTCTATATAAAAAAATCTAAAGGCGTCGTATCTGGAGAATGAGGAGGCAACCGAAAAGGACCATTATGTACTAACCACTTGTCTTCAAATTGCTCTTCTAAAAATATATTTATGACGATTGAATTGTGAGCAGGAGCACCGTTATGAATAATAAAAAGTTTGTTCAATTCGTCTGGTGGCAAGCGGTTCAAATAATTGTGTGTGTTTAAATTTCTCAAAATATCAAGATATATTTCACCTAAAAATAAAACAAAGAATATTAACAAATACAAAAACGGTATTTTTTACATTATTAATTAAGAATAAATCAATTGATTGTTTTTTCTAACCAATCAAATTCCCATCGTAGAATTGAAATGTTATTATTTGATTGTTTCTAAGCACAAAAGACATTGAATTGCCACCGATTTTGAAAAGCACGTTCTTTGATTAAATGTAGATTCTCTTGACTCCAATAATGGGAATAAGGTCTATTAAATATCCATTTTTCATGAATTTCAATTCGTTGCACCAAATTATGTTTTTTGAAAAATCTTCATCTTCCTGGCATTTCATTTTTAAAAATTCAGCAAACACTACTCGTTTCATGAAATGACTACAATTATAAATCATTTACATACAATAATAACATTATTAGAACACTATTTCAATAAGAATGATAGGTTAGAGTTGTTTGTTTGCGAATTTGTTGGCGAAAGTGTTCATATTGCGAGGAAAGGGCAGGAGAATCCAGACAACAATAAATTTCAAGCGGCTCGAATTCAACGACATATTCTGAACGAAGCATGCGCATTTGACACGGCCAAGAAATATTCCGAATTCATTCGGAATATGTCCAAATTATTTACCGCGAACAAAGCTATTATTATCATCAATATACAGGTGTATTTAATGAGGTTAATTTCAATAAAAGTACCAATTTCACATAAAAAAAGCATATATTGCAGCTTTCCCTGAATAGGAAGTAAAATTTACAAATTGTTGTAATTTATAGTTAGAGTGTTGACGTAATTTTCTTCGTTCGTCTAAATTTAGTGACATTCTTTTTATAAAGTTAATTGTTCAGACAAAATTTGGTTACTTTATGAAATTTTGGAAGTCGGGTTCGAGCATATATGTTTAATAATTATAATTATTTTTAAAATTTGGTATTATCACATTATAGGAGTTCACAGTTCGGGTGCAATAAACAGACCATTAGGATTCAATTTCTTCAATTCAAGCAATGAGAATATACCGAGTGCTCCTCCAATAGATCGACCCTCGGCGCCGTGGAAAACTACAGGTACGTAATCTTCAGTAAGAATAAGTACAAGCGCTACATGTGTGCTGTAGCTGTATCATTTTACAAAATTATACCAGTACCAAAGAAACTGGAAGAAACATATTCACATGTTGGGATTTAATTGGAAAATAGTTATTCATTATACAAGACAAAAATTTACTAGATTCAGCTTGAGGTTGTGAAGCTGAAATCTAGTATTTTTCTCATATATAATAAACAATTTTTTTCTGTACTGCTAAAACGATGATTTAATATTGGAAAATTATATTATTACAATATTACGTTGATAAAGAAACTTTTAAAGAAATCAGAAAGAAATTGTTCATAAATTATTTTCAATATCATAAATTAAAAAATGTCTGATTCCAAGTTTTCTTGGACTCCACCGGAATTAGTAAAAGTAGCCAAAGTAGTATCACAAAAATTATTGCTAACTAAATCTCGAATAATTCATAGAATGAAAGATGAAAAAAGCATGCAGCTCTTTCTTGGAGACGGTGTTATTAGCTTATTTTTCGAAATTGACACAACAACAAAAGCCATAAACAGTATGTTTGAATTATTCAATGGTTAAAATTATGTTACGATCTAGTAGTAGACATTTCAAAACATTTCTTAAACAAGCCCAAGAAAGTTGCGATTTTTACAAGTTCACAAATTAGTGATTTCATAAAGAATGCTTTAGATGGAATTTATTTAATGGTCAAGGTTGTTGTTGTATTCGGGGTTAGAGGAGCTTGTCGAATTTGTGAAATCAGCAATGTAACATTAGATGATTCAGGAATGTTATCAATTGTGAAACTTAAATCAGAGAATAATGTAAACAGGAGATTTGTAGTTACTGAACAATATGTTAAATTTTACCAAATGGACATAGCCCTTCGTCCATTAACAGCAAAGTATCGCCACTTGTTTTATGCATATGACAATGGAAATGTATCGATCAGATTGTGGGTGAAAACCAGTTTTATAAAGTTCCAGAAACAGCGGCTAATTTCCTTCAACTTGAAAACGTTAACTCATCCTTCAACTTGAAAATGTTAACTCATATACCAGTTATTTATTTCGAAGATCGTCTTCTGCACTTTTAGTTGAATCTGGGGGAGACTAAATGACACTAAAGATACATGGTGGTTTCATCAATGTTTGCTGAAGGTTATGTATGATGAATAGGTAGTACACAGGACAGAAATAGCTAATAAAGTGTTTAGAACGTATGGTATTCCTAAAATAACACCAGAATGAAATAAGCCAATTCTTTACCTGTTTAAATATAATTAAAGCGTTGATTCGACATTTTCGTTAGAAAGGTTTAAACACTTTATAATTTCAACTTTTCAAAATTTTGATATTTTTCTTATTTTTGAAGCTGAAATTTATTTATTTAAGATTAGGTTGTGATACACCAATGTACTCAGAACAAAATTACAAAAATTTTACGTCAAAATATTAAAAAAATACCAAGTTTGTGCCCAATCTTGAGAACTGTGATTCAAAAAAATTTTATGTAAAAATATCTATTATTAGCAGTTTATTTTTTTTATCAATCCAATATTAGCTGAGATACAGTGTTGTCTCAACCAAAATGGGCACAGTGTACATATAAAAAATGTCTAGGAACTTGATACTGTGGTAGTGTGTAGAAGATATCAAAATGATAACTTTCATTATACAGAACTTCATACTGAGTTTTTTGTTATGAATCACTACATTATGCATAGAAACCTGGACGCATCTTATGCCCAGTCGGGTATAATATCTAAATTATAAAAATTAATTTTTAATTCCAACCTATTAAACATATTCTAGTGTAATATTGATAAAATGAGCAATTTAGGAGAAATTTCAATCTCAACATTGGAGTATGTTTGTGAAAGCGTCATATTTTCAAATAATACATTTATTGATGAAACTTTGAAAAATCACTTTTCCTAAATGTACACCAAAAAGTGGCTGTTTAATATGTGATTTAGTCCATAAAAGCACAGTTGTGAATAACTTTTTATACAATACCAACTGCAAAAATTCTAGTCCTCTTAACACCTATTCTTTAAATGGCAGCGGTCCAAATTTTTGGTTTCTATTTCAGCTTCAAAAATAAGAAAAATTTCAAAATTTTGAAAAGTTGAAATTATAAAATGTTTAAACCTTTCTAACGAAAATGTCGAATCAGCTCTTCAATTATATTTAAACAGGTAAAGAATCGGATTATTTCATTTTGTTACAGAATACAAAAAAGAAAAAAGATCTTATTAGGTTTCCAGAAAGACGTGAGCCATCTCAGGCTACGATATTCCCGTTAAAATCTTTTAAATTTTGGCTGCTATTCAAAACCTATGCAATCTCATGTTGAAAGAATTGAAACTGGGAAAATAAGTATTTTAGCGTGAGGGGAGCAATACTCCAAATTTCCTGTAGAAATATATAGGAATAGGTAGGAGTTTCAAAATCAAAAGTGCAAAAAATTTTTAAAAAGCATAAATTTCAACCGTACAAGGTAAATATTGTTCAAGAATTACATCCTGACGATCCATTTAAACTATTGGAATTTTCAAATTGATTTTTAACCAAAACTAATGAAGATCCGGATTTTGCGAAAAAGGTAATATGGTCCGACGAATCCCATACAAGCAACAACGGTATATTTAATAGGCAAAATACAAGACATTGGTATCAAGAAAACCAACATATCACTTTTGAACAACAGCAACAGGACCGATTTGGTTTTATGTTTGGTATTGAACACTAAAATTTGATATACAATTTGAGGGTATCTTGACTGCCTAACGGTACCTAAATTTATTACAAAATAATATGCCAGAGTTGCTGGAGGACATCGCCCGCTCATACTTCAAAGGTAGCTAGATAATATTTAAGTGCTTATTTTGGTAGTCGCTCGATTGGCACACGTATTTTAGATTTCTTTGTATGGTTATACTTAAGAAATAAGATTTATGCAAATCGGCATAATAATATAGATGAACACCGAAGAAGAATTAAGATACTTTCCATGGCAACCCTTTATGATTTCAAATGCCTTAAGGCAAATTGAAACTGTATATGGTTTATGTATAAGACGAAATGGGCGACAGTTTGAACAATTTATTAGCTTTATATGTTTTTTTTTATTTTTGTAATTCACTTTCTAATTTGATTCTTGTTATTACAGTTTTTAATGTTGAATCTGTCCCGATATATTTTTTTGTTTTCAAAATTTTTAAGTTTATGCTATAGAGTGATATATTGAGTTTATGTTCAGAATATAATTTAATAAATAGTTTTAAATCAACATTGCGTTTTAAGAAAGTAATAATTAAATGCATGTGTGAAAGAATTTTTCTGATCTTTGAAGCTGTAATTTATTAAAGATTAGGTTGTGATACATCAATGTCTTCAGAACAAAATTGCAAAAAATTTACGTCAAAATATTCAGGGTGTTCTATTGAAAAAATACCAAGTTTATCCATCCCCAATCTTAAAAACAGTGCTCTACCAACAATTACTAAATACGCCACCGTCTTTTATGTAAAAATATCTATTATAAGCAGATTAATTTTTTTCTATCTTCTACAGGACCTGAGAAATAATAACATCTCGAAAAGTAAACATTTTTGTTTTCGCTTTGTATTTCAGAAACCAAAGAAGTTGGAATATTTCTGTTTGTGGCTTTAAAAGTTTCACGAAATAATGATACAAGATCGCGAAAACCGCCTATATTTTTAATAATAGCTGAAGTGCTTTACTACCATTACAGTTTTTTTTGTTTGTTATAGATGATATCGACACTCTTCCTCCATCATATGAAGAAGCTATGTGTAAGTCAACGAAAGAATGAACACAATGAAACTGAATATGGATAAGAAAATTATGTAGCATAATTTACAATAGTATATGAAATATACTAGATGGATGGAACTAGTTCTAGTATCAAATATTTTGTGTGCAGAACATATAATTACTTTTGTATTTTCTTTTACATCCTTGGAGGATTAATTCTCAGTAATAATAATATATTTAATTATCCAATTTTTATGGGTAATATTACTGTAAAGGTTGTTATTTTAAAAGTAGACGAATCCAGGATTGATTTATTAAAACACCGAATGATAAAACCATGTATTATAATTTGTTGATTTCAGATTGTGTTTGTTACTTTTTTGTTCAATTGGAAAAGCAATTATTGATAAACAATTTCTTAGTTGAATATTAAAATTGTAAAACTTTGGTGCAATAATTCAGTACAGTATATTTCCTTCCATTTATTTTGTTTTAGAAAAACACAACTTGCTCATGTGGCTTATATAACTTGATGATAACCCTTATTCTGAAAATCATCAATTGGTACGCAACTATTATAAACATTGAGAATTCATGTCAGTATCGGAATGTGGTAATTGCGTAACAAGTTCATAATTTTTCTTGCTTGTTCAAATACTTACACCGATATGGTCCTAGTAATTCCTTCAGTTCATTATGGTGGCTGGTTGAAGTACTATGTTGTGAGGTTAAGATAACTGTTTAGCGGCTTCATTAATTCGATATTTACACTAGAACGAGTTTAGGTCGTATAAAGGCAATATCAACAAGCGATCATCGTTTTTTAGTTTCATTCAACCAAACAAAAACAGTCCCACTATGCACAGAACATTGCAGAGCTAGGCTTGATTTTGCCAAAGAATACAATAACTCTACTAAAGGAAATTTCATTAATTTGTTATCCGATTATTCTAATTTTGTTCAGGTTACCTAAAGGCAGTGCAAAAAGATGAAGACACTTGCATAACGCAATATCATGGAAAAAATAAGCTACGGAGTAGATTTAGTTATGTTTAGGGATGGTTAAAATCAGTTTTTAAGAAGAAATAAATGATATTGCCGCTCAGATTGAATAATCAGTCACAATTGAAAAAGTAAGATAGCTATGTGATCGATTTTTCGTCGTGCCATAGAGCCCTGCCGATTGATTAATTGGAAAATTAGTGACCTTATAAATACACCTTCATTCCGTTTTTCAGGTTAACTACTAATAAAGGGTAGATTTTTTTCACATAAGTGGAGTAAAATATTGTTGATCTCAATATTATGTTCCCTTAGGTATTATATTTGAAGATATAAAACTACACGGCGGCAACAAAAATTACTGGTGCCAACAATATTCAGGATTGCTTATTCTTTGCTTAGTTATTAAATGAGTATAGCACTAATTCTCTTGCTTAGATTTTCAGATGTAGAAATATAACAGCATAGGTTGAGCCGAACACTTATATTTTCCAACAATATGACTATTCAAATTCTTTTTTGAGTTCTGTTGACTTTTTCAAGTATATAAACTGTCGTCGTATTTCCTTTTATCTCAATGTCCATTTAAGGATCTCAGTACGGCAGCTAGTGGGTCCCGTAGCCGTTTCAGTTTTTGAGCCGTTTTTAATTCCCCTCAGTTTTTGAACCGTTTCCCTATATATTTTGACGCCATGAATCGATTTCTCGACAATGACAAGCCTATATCTGGCCATAACTTTTACCCAAAGAAAGATATGAAAAACATTACCAATAAAAAAGATTTGTTTTAAAAATATCTACAAAAAAGGCTTGTACAGTGTTTTGCAAAAAATCAATATTTAAAAAGTTATTGTCAATATAATGAAAAATTGACGTTTTTTCTCACTTTATCGGTCATTACTTGGTTCCTACATGACGAAGAAAGATTTGAATCAGATCATTTTAAACGTTAAAGTTTAAGCTTCAAAATAAGATGCTAGAGACTTTTAGATATAATCTGTTAAAAAGTTACAAAAGTTTTAATCTTGAAATTTTCATGAAAGAAGCATCGTCATTTTTTATAAATGTTTTAAAGTTATATAAATTAAAAAAAACCAAATGCACCTTATTGTAGCTTAAAGTGCTAATAAATACGAATATTTTGATCACTTCCAGTCATGGTTTCGATCCTTAGTTGTTTATGCAGGTTTTAAACTAGGCTAAAGTATGCGCCCGCGATCAGAGGTGTGCCTGCGATAACTTCTTTACAGTAACTTAATTGAAGTTGATTTTTTATGATCTCAAAAATATATTGATACAAAAATGACCAAAGTCAGGACAAAACATGTTACTTCACAAATTGGGCCTGATAAATTTCTTCAATCATTTGCTTATGGTAAAATATATACATTACACAGTTTCCATTTCTAAGACATCAAATTTCTCTTTCTTAAAGTACTATAAACACAGTTCTTCTGTATTCGCAGATGCTGTAAAAATGGAAATTTCATTACAAATTTTATCTAGTGCAAGTTGTCAAACAAACGAGTAAAAATATTTACTTTTTTGATAGTAAAACTATAATGGCATTGCAACCAACGTCAAATTCTATCAGAGATGCCATATTTTAGGAGTTTTCAATGGTACTCACGAGCAAATGAACTTATCAAAATTACAACGTAACAAATTGAACCCAAAAGTTTTTGGATTTGAGATAGATGAAACTATTTTAGTAGCTTTGCTGTACCGACCAGCTTATGAATTGCCACCGATTTGTAATTGTATTAAACGTAATACAAAATACTGCATATGTAAAGAGTCTAAATCACTGTGCCTTTCTTTTTGTAAATGTATTAAAGATAACATGTGAAAAAACTATTATACGATACGAAAATAGATTGAAAATACATATTGATACTTGAAGGTTTGTCATAATTTTTGTCGAAACAATTTTATAAAAAGGTAAGGTTCAATAAAATAATGAAACTTTTTATCAGAGAATATCTAAAAGTCTGTCACATCTCATTTCGAAGCTTTAGCTTTAACGTTAAAAATGAGGTAGTTTAAATCTTTCTATGTCTTCTAAGAACTAAGTAATGATCGATAAAGTGAGAAAAAACATTAATTTCGCAATAATTTTGCATATTATATTAACGGTAACTTTTTAAATATTGATTTTTTGCAAAAAGCTGTATATACCTTTTTATAGATCTTTTTAAAACAATTTTATTTATTTGTAACTTTCTTTCATCTTTCTTTCTTTGAGTTGTTGTTTTATAAACAACTAAATTGTTTATAACAAATTATTCGGCTAGATTTAAGCTCGACACCCTTTAAAAATCGATTCTACGTAACAAAAAAACCTAAGAAAACGGTCTAAAACTGAGTTTCAAACGGCTACGTGACCTGCCGTACTATATTGACAGTGTCCTGTATTGTTGGTGGTTCACTTATGGTTTGTATGTAGTCGGTTCCACCCTCGTTTGTTTTTGTGCCTTTATTTGCCTACCAAAATTTTTCAAAATTGCATATTTTCGTGGCAGATACAAGGCAATGTGTCAATTGAATGAATTGATTTCTGGTTATTCCAAATGAAGTATGTTGATATGAATATGCTAGCTGATCATTGGAGCAGTGGTGCTGGTTTTATAGTACTGCCCTCTATATCCTGTAAATAATTGTTATGTTTATCAAATTCGCAAATTCATTGGGGTCTAAATATTTGGGTAATGATAAAAAATAATCTTTTCCATGAATGATTTGACCCATTGTTGGGTTTTAGATAGTGATCCATGTCTTAAATTTTATATTTTTATAATTTTGTGAATAAATTGCATTTTTTCTGTTAGAAGTTGTTTATTTTTGTATACTAAATATTTATACAGTTTCCAATTTTGTATAACTCTTGATGTTTATATTTTTAAGATGTGCTATAGAAAATAAATTTTGATACAAAAAGTTGGTTGACTTCCTTTGAAATCAATGTACCAGTATTTTGCATTACCTTTAACGCCACAAATCTTTTTATTAAGTAACTAACCTGAAGTGATCAGCAATATATCTTAATATTTAATCTGATAAACTGATGTGGACAGTTAACTAGATACAACTCTACGAAGAAATAGCTACTTCAAAAATTTTAGGTGCCTGGGCATGCTTTCAATTAGGTGCTGTATCACTTCTTGAGGTATGTTCTCCCATTCCTCTAATGCCACTTGCTCAAGATCATTTAACTTTTGAGAAGATGGATTTCGACGACAAATGCGG
Organism: Diorhabda sublineata; assembly: GCF_026230105.1. Lineage (NCBI taxonomy): Eukaryota > Metazoa > Arthropoda > Insecta > Coleoptera > Chrysomelidae > Diorhabda > Diorhabda sublineata. The sequence goes on from NC_079476.1 coordinate 9,658,815, forward strand.
CGTTTTAAAATGTCCCAGATATACTCGACAAGAGTCATATCTGGACTTCTTAGTAGTCAGTCCAGAGTATGAATTCCTACTTCGTTTAGGTAATTAAGAACATCTGCCGCAACGTGTGGTCTAGCATTAAGCGAAAATCATCACCAATAAATGGCTCATACAGAACGATGTGAGTTTCAAGAATGTCAGTTATGTGTCTGCTGCGTTAAGCGCAGATCTAGGAAGAGACACTAATTCTGTGCGGACATCAAAACAAATTCCTCCCCAAAACATGATAGACCCTCCTTGGAACGGCTCCCTGGGAATAATAGAAAACTGTACAAATCTTTCTCCTCGCCGCCTTCGAATTTGATTAGTCTAGAAACACGATGATGACTGGTTAGCAAAGGTGCCTGGAGAGCTCTTCTGCTGTATAGACCAGCATTCTGAAAGTGTTGTCTTATTGGTCTATCAGAGATATTTACATTTCGGACTTCTCGTAAAAGGCTTTAGTGCAAAAAACGGTAATCTTGAGAAGTTAAAACTGAAGAATGTCCTTGTCCTCTTAGAATGTGAACCGGTCTCTCGAAATCTTTGCATCAATCTGCCAATGGTTGTGTGGTGTACATCTAATAGATTTGCCAATTCACGATAACTTTGTCCCTGTCCATCTTACTCTACTATTCTTTCAGCTTCGCATTCACTAAACTGCCTAATTCTATTCATTTTTTGTTCAACTAGTCTCGACTTTAACACATATCGATTGACTTAAATTACTGCTATCCACAAGTTGGTACAACAATAGAATGAAAGAAACATTAGAATATGCATAAAATTAGAATTTTAAAAAACCACAAAAACAGTTGTTTGCTGAGAAATTTTGCTAAATTTCATCGCTAACATTTAAGATACTTTAACTTTTTGTGATAGAGAAAAAAGGAACCCAAAAGATTAACATTTCAGGTTTTGATATTGAAATAAAGGGTGGTACGTTATTTACGGCCACGAGTTCATGATCGCAATATAAAATCTATCAATTGGAAGATAAACGGTCCTCATTTTAATTAAAAGTGTGACATACCTGTAAGATGTTTATAACAGTCCGAACGAGTGGATGTTCACGTACCCTATGGCTTGTTTATGAAAATAATATACAAAACTACAAATTATTAATTTAAATTTGCATTTTTATTTTTAAAAATTTCAACCAAAATATTTTTTTTTTTGGAGAGCATATATATGAACGGAAATGCAATAAAATAAATAATAGGTCAATTTTTGGTAAAAATTCGCGTGTTCTTCTACCTATTAAACATTTTGAATTTATCTTAAAATAAATATTAGTGGATTTAATCATTGAATCAATAATAGTGTTAAAATGGGAACTGTATTAACAAGAAACCTACCAATGCAAATGTGGATGCTGAAGTCACTGTTTATTATATCACTACACCAAAACTCCCAATAACATTGTATTTACCAACTTAAAAAATATTGGTTTTGTTGTTATTATTTTTTTAGGTAATCACTAAATAAAATAATGCTTATTTATTTAAATATACTAAATTGCTAATACATTGTAATAGATAATGAGTTGAATATTATATAATTCTGAATAATATTACTTCATCTTGCATTTAGAGAATCATATTGCGAGAAATCAATATTTCTCTCATATTGATCATACGGATTCACCTAGTGGCTTGACGATCAATTCAGTTACCTAAAATATAATACAATTCAAATTAGAAACCTGGATAATTGATTGTTAACTTTTTTATAAAAATCATATTGCAATAAGGGAATAAACATTCTTCAACGAGCTTGCGGTGAAAAAATAATACATTAGAGTAGATTTCTAATGCCATTCGGGCTAAGTGGAACACATGCTCGGCACACGAGAAACAATGTTAGCATTTCTAATGCAATTAAAAGCTAAAAGTCGTGCCGACACGGTCCACAGAGGTTTCAAGTTACAAGATTGTGAATTTCGTGCCGTACATGACACATGCGCACTAGATCGAATGGCTATATTTCGCATTTTATACCCTTTATCTTTATCTTTGTTGACAGTATAACATTTATATTTTTGCGTATGTGTATCGTTGTGCGGAAGACGCATGATCTCTTGTATGTTCATGCGCACAACTTGTTCTATGTATTGTATAGATGTTTCATTCATTGTTCTCATTAACAGGCAATAAAGCCTTTTTTATTATTAGTGAGTAATTTGTTTGATCGACCACGTATCTTAAGAATCGTTGAATGTTGAATGGTTTGTAATTGGATAAACACTGAAGAAGAAATTCATCGTTTATTTTTGCATCCATATTAAAAGACATTTTGCACTTCGCTCGCTCGCGACTAGAAATGTACCTAAGGACTTTTCGGAAATTATTATCGGGTTAACCTGATCATGATCTGAATGTTCAGAAACATGGATCATGGTTATTGTTGTTCGGAAACTGATCCGAGTTAGTCGAGTCGTAGTCATATCAGGTATATAAAACCGTGATCATATGTGGTCCAGTATTGTTAGTTTCTGATATTTCTTTGTACTTATTTTTATTTTTTAACAAACAATCTATATTATTAAATTATTATACAGACACCAGTTTCGCCATGACTTTTATCATCACTCGTACTTCATCAATAGCAAGCACCGGTACATTCTGGTATGAAAAAAAAATTATGATTAGATGATCAGAAAATAATATATGAATTGCACAGTATAACTTAATAGCTTTGTTCTATTTTTTACTATCAGATCAGAATCCATCCATTTTCTTATTCATCTCTCAATATATAGACTCGCACGTAAGCCAACTACTTAATATTTTTTAACTGTTATTACAGTTAAGCTGATTGAATAAAACATGCTAGGTTATATTTATATTTTGATTTAGCCGACGCCAAGAATGTATAGTTTTTCCAATATCAATTGCAGAAGACAGTTATGTGGAGGATCAATCGATATTTCATAAATACGCACGGCACTGATACCATATTCAGAAATGAAAAATAATGTTTACTCCTCATATAAAATTTGGTATACATCTAACAAACAGTCAATCCACGTGGACATCTCCACTGTTCTCTCCTAAACATTTCTATTGGCCGAGACCGTATATACACAATTTCTTGGAAATATTCCTGCTAGAAACTCTAATAACCGAATCGTAAAGGATCATTCGATGGCGACAAAATTATTGGCGTCAGCTAAAAGACTACCGAAGTTCTAATAGACACATAATTTATCTAGATGAAACATTGTTTGATAGTCACGATGAAGTAAATTTCGGTTGGGTTGACAATAGTAAAAATTGCTGTAAGAATGAGCTATGCTCTGAAGGGAAACGTATTATAATAGTACGCGCTGGAAGCAAAGACGGTTTCGTGCCTAATGCTTTATTAATATTTGCTAAAAAAATTAGAAACTGTGCAGCTGATTATCATGAAGATATGACAGCAGAATTATTTGAAAAGTGATTTAATGAACAGCTTTTACCTAACATTCCATCACAATCAGTAATCGTTCCTACCACTCGAAGCAATACCTTAAGACACCAAATAGTAGTAGTAACAAAGCTCAAATTTTAGCATTTGTGTCTGAAAAAAAATTCTTATTCCTGTCAGCGATGTAAAAAAGGCCCAACAAACAAAAATTTCTTACTGTTATTATAGATCTAAAGTGCAGATCGCATATTTAACCCTATAGAATAAATATGGGCAAACGTAAAATCAGAATTACGAAAATTTAATCAGTCTCCAGAACTGAGTGAAGAGGTTGTAGAACTCGTAAAGAAAGTTTTAGCAGCAGACCACCAAGAGCTTTGGCAAAACTGTGTTGAACATGTTATCAAAGAACCAGAGAAGTAAGAATTTATTTTTCTTTACGGTTTTTGCTTTGAAATTTCGTTTTCCAAAAGAAAAAACGAATGGGGTATAAAAAGGACTCTGTTTATGTCTGGTACCCGGTTTAAACTACAAGTAGGACTACAATTAAGTACATCTGTCTAAATAACTACGTATAATGCCGTCCAATTTATGATTATTCGATTGCCTTTTAACGAATACTTTCTCGCAAAAGATATACATATTTTTAAAAGTATTCATAAAATTAATAAATTTATAAAATGAGGTATCTACGCCTATGGTGGATCAAACAAAATTGTATTTTT